>NC_041335.1:27218668-27546168 GCF_004354835.1 Perca flavescens
TTCCAACCGCCGTGTCTTTGTGTGACGCAGAAAAGGTGAATGGATGGATTCTACATGCCTGGTTCCCACCGTGAAGCATGGAGGAGGAGGTGTGATGGTGTGGGGGAGCTTTGCTGGTGACACGGTTGGGGATTTATTCAAAATTGAAGGCATATTGAACATAATTCCATATGTGTTCATTCATAGTTTTGATGCCTTCAGTGAGAATCTACAATGTAAATAGTCATGAAAATAAAGGAAACGCATTGAATAAGAAGGTGTGTCCAAACCTTTGGCCTGTACTGTATATATTTATACGCAATTGAATTGAATAACCACTTCTGAATAAATAATGTTGAAATGTAAAGGTCCCATGGCATGAAAATTTCACTTTATGAGGTTTTTTAACATTAATATGAGTTCCCCCAGCCTGCCTATGGTCCACCAGTGGCTTGAAATGGCGATATGTGTAAACCGAGCCCTGGGTATCCTGCTCTGCCTTTGATAAAATGAAAGCTCAGATGGGCCGATCTCGAATCTTGCAAGGTTACTTCCCCTTTCTCTGCTTTGCGCACCCAGAGAATTTGGACCACCCATGAGAGAGAGACGACATGGCTTTCAAACGAGCAAAGTGGCAGTTGGTCAAGGCCATACCTCACCCTCCACCTTTCCCCCCCACATCCTCAATAGCTACAGACAAAAGAAATGGCACATCCTAAGGAAGGCTCATTGTGGGACTGGCTCCAGTGGCTGTAATTCTGCACCAAGGCTGAATTTCGGGAAAGAGACTTCAGATACAGTATTAGGGGACCACTAAGGTCTATATAAAAGCATCCAAAGAGCACCATGTTATGGGACCTTTAAAGCAATAGTTCAACATTTTGGGAAACATATGCTTATTTGTTTTCTGTCAGTTAGTTGTCACTCTCATGTTTGTACAGTAATATAGCTACAGGGAGCAGCCGGTTAGCTTAGCTTAGCATAAAGACTGGAAACAAGAGGGAACAGCTAGCCTGGCTTTGTCCAAAGGTGATGGTTTAATCTGTACGAAAACTAAGAGTAAAAACATTGTGTTGTGTTTTAATGGGGTTTTATGTGGCAAACTATTTCTTGGCCGGGAGCAGTAACTTTGTGGAGTCTCTGCTGGTTGCCTGGCAACAAGTCAATGCTCAAATATTGTTCCCAGTCTTTATCAAGAGGGTAAGCTAGCATCTGGAAAGCGTACCTCCTGTGGGGAGATTCTGAGGCTAACAAGCCATGACCTTCCAGCCACCATTCCATTGACTCCCATTCATTTTGCTGTAACTTTGACAGTGAATAACTTTACATCTGAAGCGTTTAAAGACTCTATTTGTCCATTGTTTATTTCTAAAGAAACATAATAATGTATAAAAGGCTCCATTACCTTGTATCTCACATTATGGCACCGTAGCAGCCGTTTTTGTAAAAATGGCTAACGATTGCGTCATAACCGCGCAACTTTCTGTCGCACTGTAGAGAAATTTCCATACCGGGGGGACGGAGGTATACAGTCAAGGGAGAAGCCCAAAGAGAGTCCATGAAAGCATTGGAACAAAATATTTCAGCAACGTTTTGAAATACTTCGGTATGTGGCAAGTGAATTCATATGAAGTAACATTTATCCACGAACAAACAGATTTCTCTTGGCACAGCTACCAGAAGACTTACAACTTTCAGACCGGTCGCTCACGTCACATCTACGTCGTCAAGCTCAGTTTCAGGCTGCGCAGTAACGCTCAGCCATCACCGGAAAAGTGCTTCTAATTGACTTCACTGGTCTCTGTAGAAGTCTATGGCGTCGCTGTGTCCATTTATTTCACTGTCTATCTTCATGCTAACCAGCTGAAACTTCAAGTTTATCAATCTTCTCATCCAACTCTCTGCAAGAAAGTGAATAAAAGAACAATTTCTGAAAAAACACACACACACACACACACACACACACACACACTTCTGACAATTATATAAAAGACAGCAGGAGACTGAACTTTGCACTTGACCTCAACTTTTATTTTTTTGCAAATACACTATAAATGTTTACAAAAGCACTGTAGAAACATCTGTGCAGTGTAAATTATCAAAACTAAAAATGGATATTACTTTGAACTCATTTTGCACCTCACATGACAAGGATTGTCATTTTCAGCAGCAAAACAAATTAGTATGTCTTAAGAAGAAATGTCTGTTAGTGACTTCTGAACATTGAAATGGGGTGATGTGGTTGTTACACCAAAGAGAAAATTAAGGAAAATAAAGGATGGTATGGCACTAGTGCTCATCCCTGAAGGAGGGCTTCATTCATCTAGATAGGTTACACAGCATCAATACTTTACTCAGTCATCAAGATAATCAGCCTTCCAGTAAAATAAAAAAAAAAAAAAAAAAAAAAGTAAATCACTCCAGTTTGCCAGAAATGGCATTCGGCTCCACAAACAAATTTACTTAAACCATTCATGAACAGTCTTAGACATTTTTACAGGTCTCTTACAGCTCCCAGTGAGACATACTGGTCCATCTTTTTACACTTTTTTGTATTTTCATTGTGAAAAAGAAAATGAAATGATCAGAAATGAAATGTTGAATTTTAACAAAAAATTAACTAAAAAAACTAAAATCAGGCAACAGAAAAAAGGAAATACTTCTACACAACTAACAAAAAAAAATATATATATCACAAATTCAGGGGAAACAAACAAGGTACATAAATATTGTGTGGACCCTTACAAAACAATTTATTTTACACAACTCTGTATTGCTTTGACTTACATAATACTGAGATCTGCCCACAAAGAGCAATACCCATCAAACCAACTTGTGAAATTTCTTTTTTTCTTGCCTTGATGTAAAAAAGGCACATACACACATGCGTTCACGCTCACACAACACTGCTGCAAATACTTCACTTAAGTGGTGGCACGATAAAAAAAAAAGAAAGGTAGGCGGTGGTTTTGTGGCACAATCGTTATCACAGAGGAGAGTAAACACGGCGCTGGGTTATCTATGTGGGTTATCTTTGGTCAAGCAGGGAGGAGCCAATAGGCTTGAAGTATTCAGACTCAAAGGTCAGTGTATTGGAAGTCAGACAGTGGAGGAGTGATGGCTCAGGTGTGTTTAAACACACACACACACACACACACACACACACACACACACGCACACGCACACGCACACGCACGCACCTTGGGATTAAGGTCTCTCAGGTTCAAGTTTTTAAAAAGGTGGCTATCGATGAACTGAGTTTGCACGAGACGGTGGTTGCTTGCATGTAGGTGGAATAAAAAAAAAAGCCTTTAGTGAATTTGTTCAACCTTTAAAAAGGAATACGTTCGACCTCTCCACCACAGTGTTCTTTAGAATCAGGCTTCTGAAACCGATCTTTGATGAACTGCCTCTCCCTTTTTGGGCACCTCCAGCAAATTGTTAAGTTTACTACTCCCATTATAATCCCCAACAATACATGTGATATGCTCAAAAGCTTCTGCTAATAAGAGGAATGAGTGTGTTAAGTGTGATAACTTTACAAAAGTGTTGCTAGTGATAACTTTAACTGCTAATTCTAATAAATGGCAGCAAGTTTTGGGCTTTGTATCTTGTGCTCAGATGTCAAAAGGGTTGATAACCCAGAAAGCCTTAAAGAAAAAGCCTCTGTTGATCAACCTGAAAAAGAATACGAGCAGGTTATGTACATGTGTGTACAAATACAAGTCCATAGGTTATGGCATTTGTTTTTGTTTTGTTTTTAGCAGCAATACCAAATACAAAAAGTATATCAAAAGAAGACACTCCATGTGCTGAAAAGTAAGTAACACAGAGGCATGGATGTGTGTTCATTTACAGCATCCTTCATAACTAATACTAGTTAGAACAAACCATTGAAATGCATTGAACATATGGACCACCTTCAGTGAAATGAACAAGACAAAAAACAAACAATGAAAATACACAGGGCACAATTTCCAGGCAAAGTGCAGGGAATTTTCCACGTTGACAGTTATTATGGCCTTAAATTCACTTCCCATTAATGACTAGCACTGGGTTTGACGTGACGACACAAGTGTGGTGGACAGAAAAATTAAAACAAATGAAACATAAGACAAACAGTGATTCAAGTGCTGTGTGCTGCGTTTTGCCTGAATGCCTACAGCTCCTTGGCAAACTGAATGACTGCACAGCGGCAAGTGGTGCACAGAGCTCCCTCAAAACCCCCAATGATTCCACTTTTTCTTTTTTTTTTTTTAATATAGCTACGCCACCTGACAGTGTCTTTGACAGATCAGCTGTAAATCTATATCATAATAGGACAAAAAAAACCTGGTAGCCTTGTGTAAGGACTGGTTTTAGCAATCCAAATTGTGCTTTCTCTAATAAGTAAGTTACAGTGTAGACGTGCAGGAGCGGTCGACACCAGAGCAAAATTAGTGTCTTACAGCACACCTAGAAGGACTGCTTGCTAGATTTGGTCAGAGGTATCTCAACATTTCCCCCTTTTACATATGTACAATAACAGAAGAGATTTCCAGCTTATCTGAACAATGTAGAAACATACAGAACACACTGAACCATTATAAGGCAGAAAGCAGGTTCAAGTCTCCCTTGTAAGTTCTGTGGGTGTTTTTTTCTTCTTCCCCTATTTGTTTTAAATTGTGATGAAGCCTAAAAAAGATGCAACCTACCAAGCTACTGTTGGCTACCCCAATAGTTTCACAGCTAACCAGTCATCCCCTTCACTAAAGATGACTTGGAAATGTAGCGGACTATTTTTTAACTAGTGTTTCTGGAGAGTGGGGGGGGGGGGCAGGGATCAAAATCACAAGCATTCCAGATGTCACGACACTGTGCCTGCATCAACAAAAATGGTTGCCAATTGTCCCATCAAAACAGGACACTGAAGTGTAAGATAAGGTGCACACACTTTCACTGACGGATATCGGAAGTGTGGCATGTGCACTAATTCATCTTAGGAGAAAAAGGCAAAAATGCTATAAATAGCTTGGCTCAGTGTTTTTTTTTTTTTTTTTTTTTAACTATAAAACAGGATATGCTAAGTTCAGTTTAGTAGCAAAACCATTTTATCCTCTGAGCGCAGGAGCTTAGAGTTTTGTCCTAAGGATTGAGTTTACAGGGGCTTTTTTTCATCATTTATCTGTTTGCCTCGACATTTTCTCCTCTGATGGACAGGAAAAGAGCAAGAATAAGACGGTAACAACACCCACTGTTGTTCAGCTGAATACTAAAACCCTCTTTGAGCAGCATCAGTTGGCAGAGTCCACTCGGAAGATCACGCATCTGCGTGCGACACCTATGCTACCGCGTTCCCTCAGAAGAATTACGGAAAAAAGGCTTGTCCTGGCCGAGCCTACCCAGAGTCCCTTCATCTTTAAAAAGGCCAACCAGGACGGAAACGAGGAATAAGAGTGTGTGAGTTTTGTTGTGTTGCAGTACGACAGGCAGTGAGGGCCATGCTCAGCAGGTAGAGTAGAGGAGGACAGACAGTCATAAGAGGGCTCAGTGAGAGGAGCAATGTCTTTGTTGACCAAACATGAACTGGGGATTGTGGTCCACGCCTTTCTATATCCTCCCCACCCCCCCTAAAATAAGCAAAATGAGCCTACTGTGTATGCTAACCCCCACCCGTGGTAATGTAACACCCCTGTGCTGCTCCCTCAGCCCCCTTCTTGAGCTCCACACATAGGGAGGGGATCCTCCATCAACACTTCTGGGCCTCCACTGGAGACATGGCAATGTAGGAGCCGTTCTTCATTGGCTGGTTGGCTGGCGTTTCTGACGGCTCGTCGGGCTTGTCGCTGACCTGAGTGTAGGCCGTATCGTCCTTCACCGTCTGCACAGGAGCACACAAGGTGTTAGTACAAGCCTTTGAAATGGCAAGATGTCCAAACACTTATTTTTTTTTATTTTTATTTTTTTAACACAGAACACCGACATTGAAATGTGAATAAATGTTTTGAGTGAAATGTTCTCAGTAAAAAATCACATCAATCTAAATATTCACAACAACCACCACAGAAAACATTAACTTCAAAAATTAAGAATAACACTGTGAGGCGAGAACTCAAAGAAGGAATGTCATGTTTCATAAAGTGAATTAAGAATTATAATAACCAGAGATGATGGATAACAAATTAAAAAAGGAGAATAGCAAACGAGGCAAAAATGAAGACTTACAGTAAAAGAATGAAAAGCTTCAGTAAAATCAATACGTTTTACTTCATTCTAAAACAGAAAAGGAAAAAAAGGGGGGGGGTTACAGAAAATTTAAATTAGAACATGGTTAATACAACACTTCTTCACATTGCAATTAAGCATTTTTTTTCTTTAACATTCTCTCAATGCTAAGCTAACAGTCTAAACTGTAACTCTGTGTGTGGAATAGTTTGACATTTTGGGAAATGTTCCCTTTCCTAACAAGAGTTAGATGGGAAGATCAATACCACTCTCAGACACAAGACTGGTGTCAAACATTTTCATCTAACCTTCATTGAAAGAAAGTGAATATTTCTGAAAATGTCAAACTATTCCTTTGACATGTTGCAGGCGACTCTCTGGACAGTGAATAACCTGAACTGCGATAATCTGAGGGCAGTGGCGGTCAGGGTTTAAATCAACAATGCTGCACTACTAGAGATAAAAAGAGGTGAACGTGTGCTGTACATTATCCTCGGGACTATTCTAGTTCAATGCACTTTGCTACTCAATGGGGCTGAACTAGCTCATAGCTACACTGACCAAAAGGGAACGAAGATCCTGAAGTCAAAGATGCATCCACTGTTAGAAAACGTTCAGCAAAAAAAAAAAAAAAAAAACACAATTTGATCCAGAACTGTGGAAAAACTGCTCATGCTGGCTTTGCTGTGCAGGGATCATGCAATTGGTGTTAGTTAACATGCAGTAGCTTGGGGTTAAAGCTGCAGCAGCTCAGTGAGGAAACCATGCAAAAATCCGCTAAAAAAACTGCAGCATTTACTGTGACATTTCACCACTATATTATCAGGCTAGGTCTCATTTACGGTACACTGGGAGCTAATGTCAGTGGGTAGCACACTTTTCACACCAGGGTAACAGTGTGGATTAATACTACAGTTCAGTCCACAGCGACACAGAGGGGGAGGGGGGGGGATTCCTACCTTTTGGCGGTTTCGGCAGAACAGGACGACGAGCACCAGCAGCAGAATGATGCCCAGGCCCACGATGAGCACAGGGAAGTTTGACACGAGAGTCACAATTAGGAGCAACGTCCTCATCTGGGACGCAGAGTCATCGTCGATAGTTGCCGTCTAGAGTCGAGAGAAATGATTATGGATTTGTGAATCACTTACAGTTTATGAGAACAGGTTTGTCTAACATTGCACTGAATTAAATGCTCACCTCATTGACGAACATGATGGGGAAAATGGTCTCGTTGATGAACTTGGTTTTGCTGAAAGAGCAGAAAAAGAGAGACTCGAGTCAGGGAGGACATCTGGCCCAACATGTGGCCGAAATGAGGACACGAGTGTGGCAACAGCAAAGTGTGTCAGAGTTCGACTTACGGGAAGCCTTGAACTCTTTTCAGGATGATATTGAGCTGAGCTCTCTTGCAGGCACGAATGGGAACCCCCGTGGTCTAAAACAAAGAGATAAAAAGACATTTTTTAGAAATCTTACAACAGCTGAGAAACCATCCATATGTTTGTTTGTTTATTTTTTTTATTAAGTAATAAAAATGTAAGCTGACCAAAATGACCTTTAATGCAAAAAAACAAAAACAAAAACAAGCAGAGGGTCTACTATGAATCAAAATAATTTTTCATTTAGATAAAAGACATTCATTAAACATTAACAGATCAAGGTTGGTGAATAAATAATACATAAAAAATTAAATATTAATGGTACCGGTTGCAGGTCGAGGTACGTCTCGTGTTCCTCCTTGTTGGGGTTGAGCCCGTCAACAGCGTTGATGTACATGGGGTCCGCTTGATAAAAGTGGGGGAACGACACCACGATGGGAGCACCTTGAGGGAAACAAGTGAGAAAAACAGTAGTCCGTTAGTACTGGATCCTTAGATGACAATGGTTTAAAAAAAAAAAAAAAAAAAAAAAAGATAGACCTAGTGATACAGTGCAGCAGATAGTTACGAGAATGTGTCTGCACCTAAATAATGATTAGCTGACGCAGTAAAAACAAGAGAGCTCCTGCAACACTCGACACCCGTTTTTACATTTTCTTCCATATTTTATTTATTCACTTAACTGTTCATTTCTTTAAAGTTATATTTTTAAAATACAAAAAAGGTCTAAATGCTGTTTCAAAGCTTTCTCCGCATTGCCAGGAATAAAATTCGGTGGAGAAATGCTGAAACCCTTATTTATTCGTGGCCTAAAAGTCAAATTTAAACTTATTGAATCTAAACTAGAGCTGGGCAATATATTGATATTATAATCGATCTCGTGATATGAGAGTAGATATCGTCTTAGATTTTGGATATCGTAAGTGTTGTCTTTTCCTGGTTTTAAAGGCTGTGTTACAGTAAAGTGATGTCATTTTATGAACTTATCAGACTGTTCTAGCTGTTCTATTATTTGCCTTTGCCCACTTAGTCATTATATCAACATTACTGATGATCGTTCATCAAAAATCTCATTGTGTAAATACTTTGTGAAAGCAACAATAGTCAATACTACAATATTGTTGCAGTATTGATATTGAGGTATTTGGTCAAAAAATATTGTGATATTTGATTTTCTCCATATCACCCAGCCCTAATCTAAACAATACAGGAATCATTATAAAGAATACTGCCATTGTTGCTAAAACCGTTAAAAAAAAAAAAAAAAAGGGGGCTTATGAGCAACAATATATATTTTTTATTTTGCACTAAACTGCTACAGCGGTAGCAGCGGATGTTTTTCTAAAAAAGATGTAAGCATGAATTTAACATTTTTTCCATTTATGTACAAGCTATGGTAAAATCATATAGAAAAGACCCTGGCATGATTTCATTCTTTACCACAGGAGCAGTTTCAGAATGACACCACTTTGCACATGACAACAGGGCTTGGTCATGATTGGCTCAAATAGAAGCATCACTAACATCCTTCCAATCAAGGGCGTTTGCCTCATATGAATCAGAGAAGCTGTTGCAGGCAGCCAATCAAGTTTTAGCACACACGTCAATACATATCTACCACTAAGACTGTGCATGTTGGAACAGCATTACAAAAAAAAATAATAATCTTAAATATACTGCCTGTGAATTATACTATTCCGGCCGGGGTTACAGTAGCATATCTGTACTGATCCTGTACTGTCCTCAAGCCTAATCAGAGCAATCACACTCCACTCAATGACCACCATAAAATACTTCAATAGCCTCCACACACAGACAGCTCAGTTAATCATTGAACCGTGTATTGAGTAAAAATCTGGCATGCTCAAACAGTGGGAATGCCAGATACCAGGCAGGAGATGTGGCTGCTGATTGAAAGGACCTTCTTTTGGGGTAGAAATAGGAGGGGTGAACCAGATAACTGGGTCAAATTCTCTGGCAACTTGGGGAGGGGGGCAGGGCAGTCCCTTACCTTCTCGACAAACGCTGACTTTAAGCACCCCGGTGCCGAGACAGTCTCCAGCTGGCACACAGAAGCCTGCGTTAGTGGGGTTGTCTTTGGGGTTCATGAGAACGTCGTTAGGGGGAGCGAAGCGGTATGCCTGGATGCCTTTCACCTCCACGTCTTCCACGTAGGCTAGATGGATAGATCTAAAAAGGAGAAAAAAATATATATTATTATTGTCAACCAGTCTAAATAAAAAGCTTCCTCTTATTCTTCAATCTTATGGTTAGTTAGGACTATACACATTCATAAAAAGGGACATGTACAAGAGGATTACTTCCTGGGAGCCTCTCAAGTATCCCATTTCCTATGCGTGTTTTGAGCTCATTGACAGCCTTATCAAAAGTTGTAACAGCCACAACAAAGATCCTTACCAGCGTGTGTGTGTGTGTGTGTGTGTGTGTGTGTGTGTGTGTGTGTGTGTGTGTGTGTGTGTGTGTGTGTGTGTGTGTGTGTGTGTGCATATTGTGTATGACTCAGCTGCAATTTACTAACTTAACATCACGGGGAGTTCCGGTATTCGCCCTGCCGGGATACTTTGACTGTAAACTAATTTATAACCACAAAAGTAACATGTGCATACCTGCAGAGATCAGCAGCAAAGATGTAGAGCAGCTCGTTCCTGTTTATCAGAGGGTGGAAGACCGCACCGTCCGTACCGTTGATCATGTTGCTCTGATTGGAAGACCACCACGACATCTTCCTATTGATCAAGAAGAACACTGCTGATATTAGTGTTGCGTGTAGCTGCAAGTAAGCACATTTACTAGTAGTACTGTACTTAAGTACAATTTTGAACTACTTTTACCCGACTCTGCTCATTTTATGCCAATTTATACTTCTACATCACCACAATTCAGAGGAAGCATTGCACTTTTTACTCCACTACATTTATTTTCCATTAAATAAACCCACGGTCATGTTAAAAATTAAACCAAGAAAGTAGTGTTTAGCAATCTGTGAGTTGCTAGCATTTGGATTGCGACAAATGATTACACAGTCCAAAGGGATCTCCTTAAATACCTTGTTTTGTCTGACCAACAATCCAACACCCAAAAAGATTCAGTTTACTATAATGTATGACAAAGATACGCTTTAAATCTAAACTGAAGCTGAACGTTGGCATTTTTTGCATAAAAAAGGACTAAGTCTCAAAAAATCACTCACAAAGACCACTTTCCTGCAGAATGAGCACTTTTACTTTTGATTCTTTAAGTGCATTTTGCAGCCAATATCTCAGTATTTGTACTTAAGTGAGACTTACTTGCAAAAAAGTAAAGTACTTCTTACACTGTTGTATTAGTACTTTTACTCAATAGGGGAATTTGGGGATTTTCAATTTCAATTTCCGAATTGTGCCAACGAGATGTCGAGCTACACTTGGCGCAGCCTTCGTAGACGTCACCTTTGGATACGGACATGCTGAAGTTGAGGCTAGCTGTGCTACAGCAACAAATGGATCCTATACTTCGGTCCATACACTGCGCCTTGCAGACCATCAGGTCTGCAGTAGTCTAGCTCAATGGATGTACAGCACATTGCTGTGAAGAAGCCTGACATACAGTACGCGTCTCTCACGTGGCGGATGTTCCTTCCCTCTCGCTATTGGGGCTTAATGCCGCCCAGGACGGTTGTGATTGGTTTAAAGAAATACAAACAAGCCAGAGTGTCTTTTTCTCCTATCACAGAATAGATAGGTGGTGTA
Source organism: Perca flavescens (assembly GCF_004354835.1). Taxonomy (NCBI): domain Eukaryota; kingdom Metazoa; phylum Chordata; class Actinopteri; order Perciformes; family Percidae; genus Perca; species Perca flavescens. Next base: position 27,229,983 of record NC_041335.1, read on the forward strand.
GCCAGAACCATACTGCAGCGCTGACACAGTGCTGTGGAGATAGGTCTGGCAAAGCGAGACTAGGTCTGCAGTAACCATTTTGACCGGGGATGACTACTGCCAGCCAAAGAGGAGAAGAAATCCTATACTAATAGCATCTTTTCTTAAAGAAAAATGCTGTTCCAGTGGAGAGCTGTAGACAGAGCGGTGGTAAGCGAATGCTATTAGCTTAAATGACTGTGTTGACCTGGCATCAGAAAGATGAAAAATGACAGCATGGCAGGATAACAGCAACTTCTCCATCTTTCTGTAATGTATTCGGATACTAATAACAATCTTGAGCCCGTCAGTGGCAAAAACAAGCACTTTTAGGAGCAGACACTGAAAGTGTGCGTTTGCCCTAGAGTTACATTGTTCTCACTCAATACTGGACCAATTTCATAGAGGTTTGTTCACATTAGTCACTTAGACACAAATGCATGGTAAAATAGAGTTGAGGCTGAAAAATACCAAAATTCCCCTGAGTAAAGAATCTGAATGCTTCATCTACAACTGAAATCTACATACACATGCTGATTACATTCAAAGTACAAAGTCACTTCAGCTATCCAAACACGCGTTTTGCAATAATGTTCTACCTAAAGCCAGCAGAGCAAAGGCTTTCTCCTTTGGACTTTCCAATACAGGTTGTGAAACTACTGTAGGTGAATACGAATATCATGACCGGGAGGAGGTAGGAGCCATGTGCAGACAAGAGAGAGTGTTTCTTGTCACTGAGGAAAGCAGGAAAAAAAAAAAAAAAAAAAAAAAAAAAAAAAATCGGGAAAAATCTGCCTAAATGCCTTAAGAGTTTTTACCTAAGGCCGTTCCATGTGTCGATCTTGCCATAATCCAAGTAGTTCTCCTCGCCGGTGTGGAACACAAATTCTCCTTCATGGGTTCCATTTTTCTGCAGAAAACAAGACGAGGTTCAGAGAAAGATGTTGTGACAGACAACTCTTCAGGATACAGCGGAGAGTCTGAAACAGTATTTTTGTCTGTTGACAAAGGACGATGCAAACTATTAAAGAAACATGGCTTTGTTTTTTTTTTTTTTACCATTAGCATGCCGCTTAGCATATTCTCACCAGACAGTAAGGCATTAATAATCGATCCAAGAGCATGAAAACAAAATAGTTGGTGTTTTCTTCTAGTTAAAAAAAAAAAAAAAAAAAAAATGCTGCACTCTGGATCACAAGGCTGCAGTTGCCAAGGTACGTGCCAAATTGCAGACGTTGCTCTATAAACAGGAAGTACAAGCATCTTCCATCAGCATGTGGCTAATCTCACTTCTCTTACATGACAGTCAGACAGCCTCGTCTGTTGTTTTAGTAACCCCTAATGACCAGCACGCAACACCCTTATCTCAAGGGTTTTTGCACTACAAAAACCCCAATTTTGCCTCTGAAAATATATTCAGGAAAGGGAGTAAACTTTTCTTGCCATCACGCTTACCTTCCACATTAGTCCAAACATTTCGTCCACGTCAGGCTTCATGGAGTGGACCTTTGAAAGAAGAGGGTCTTTGAAGCCCCACAGAACCTCGTGGACAGTGCGGGTCATGAACACCTCGACGCCCAGGCTGTTAATGTACATGGAAACCAAAGTCCGCAGGAAGAAGGAGTAGGAGTTTAGCTCGTTCATGATCGCCTGAGGACGAAAAAAACAGTTAGAGAATGAAGAAATCTGCTTCCTTTTTTGTGAGAGATCTCAGGGTAAATGATGCATTTAAGTTCCGTTTGTCTTGGCCTGATATGACTGAAGTTTGTATGTTCAACATATCAAAATGTCACAGTAAAACTAAGAGGACAATGGCTTGGCGTGTGTTACGGGAATAATGTGAGAAAACCAAAATACACATGCCAATCAAATGACTTAAAACACAAATCTAAGGGACATGATTACTGGCTGCTGCCGATCATAATAACACACTTTATCCTGTCCAGACACAATGTCTTACCACAAACGGGATGTTGACAGTCCTGATGATGTCGACCTCAGGGTCACCGGCTGACTTCTCGGGCACAAATACAAAGGTTTTGGGGTTCAGGGCGTAAAGCTTGGTGCCGTTCTCCAGGAACGTTACGTTCTCCCGCGGCCTGTATTCCCTGGTGTGGAAAGTTCAGTTAGTCCAGATGTCTTTTGTTTTGATTTCACACAGCAGTAACAAAATAAGCCCTCATAAACCAGATGCAAGATTACTTTCCTTAAACAGGACATTTTAAGAACATGGCTAAAAATGATAACTAGTTTTTATTATACTAATAATAAATTTATTATACTGAATATATATATATATATATATATATATATATATATATATATATATATATATATATATATATATATATATATATATATATATATATATATATATGGGTTTAGGTCCTCATATCAAACCTACCTGTAAGTGTAAGGCCCGATTTGTTTAACCGCTGCCTTCCCGCCTGCCAAGAACACCTCTGGATTGGTCACATTGAAGAAGTAATACTCCATATAAACAGGTGGCGGTGGATTCTTCCATGATTCAAACATTTGGCTCTTCTCTGTCAAAGTAATTTCCTATCAACAAAAAGAATACACATTCAGATTGAGAAACACCTTAATTTCACATTAAGGGCACTTTAAAAGCTCAATGGTCTGAATGAGTGCCATCTCAGAGCACACATGGCACTTTTCTGCAAGGAGCTGGTGTCAGGCCAAGAACCCAGAGGAAAGCTGAGAGAAGTCCTTCATAGTTGCAAAAAAAAAAAAAACATCAGGACAGGCAGAAAATTTTAGCAAATACAGCACCCAGTCTCTGACCTCAGCGAGCACGGGCAAGTATCTGACGGATTACTAGTCAGCCCACACAACACAGCAACATGTTGCAATGACAAAACATGACTTCACATGACTTTTTTTTTTTTTTTTTTTTTTTATCCATACTACGCAAGCCAAAGCAACCACAGAAAAGTAGAAGATGGTTTCACTCCGCGTGGCTTTGCAGAGGTTTTGACTATGATCATGTGGCGAAAAAAAAACAAGCCTTGAAGTTGAAGTCAATAGTAAGTTCCCTTGTATGTATAAATCTGGCTGCCACAGAAACCGTTAACTACACCATTCAACTGTATACAAAAACAGCCCAATTTCAGATCCGCAACAGCTGCCAGTATGTTGACTGAAAGAGTTTGTTAGCGAGGGAAATAAGAAAGCTTTTTTTTTTATGTTCTTGGGGTGCATTTTTAAACTTGGGAAAGGATAAATGACCCACTTCCTCTCGTGTCTCTTTCATGGTGAGTTCCTGAAAACCTTTTGTCTCCTCTCCTGAGTATGGTGAGAGGCACCTCAGAGAGGCTATACATTGTCTTCTGCAGTCAGTTGTCGTTAAGGAAATATAGTTTAGGGTGTGGCCGGCACTTCCTGTTTGGGTTACAACTTCCAACCTTCAAACTTGTTTTGCTCTATAGAATTGTTTGCCTGGTTTTGTTTCATCATCTCTCCTTTGCTACTTTACAAAAAAACCATGTTAGGTCTCAGAGGGGTTCAACCAAAATAGGTTCAAGTAACTAAGGCTAAAACGGAAGAAGACACTGCAGCTGAGGGGGAGAAAAAAAAAGCTAATTTGGGTTTAGGGTTAGTCTTGGTTAATCAATTATCAATCAATCAAAATTTATTTGTATAGCGCTTTAAAACAACCAGCAGGTATCCAAAGTGCTTCACATCTGGAACTAAGAATAGACAACATATCTTGCAATAAGCAGAATGAAACGTAGAAAACAGTAAAATCATAAAAAGGTTACACAGAAACAGGAAGAGGAAATTGTCACACCACTACTGCGTATTAAAAGCCATTCTAAACCGGTAGGTTTGGGGTTTTTACCCTTTACCCTTACACCATTTGGACAGATTACAAATCTCGTCTGTAAAAATGTCCAATAATACTGACAAATGCCCATCTCAATGTGCCAGAGCCAAAATGACGTCTTCAAAAAAGTATTGTTTTGTCAAACCAACAGGCCAAAACCCAAAGATTTACAATAATATAGACCGAAAAGCAGCACATCCTCACATCTCAAATTCAACCCAGTTATGTTGACGTCACAGCTGCATAACTACTTACAAAAAAAAAACTGGAACTTGAGGTATTTAAGATGTGGGATTCTCCTGAGTCTTCAGAATCATTTATTCTGCCTCGTAAGAGCTGAAGTGAAACCAGGTAATGCTTCAGGAGGCGCATGACCAACATGAGCGGTCAGCGCACTATAGGACTTGTATGAAACATTATGCCAATCCAGCACAAATTACGTAATTTGTTCCATTTCGAAAACAAAATGCAAACGTCACTTTGGAAACAGGCTTTTGCCTCGTCTGGCTTTCCCCCTGCAGCATTACGTGTGGCTGTAGTAGCCTGCATGAATCCCTGTTTGTTCACCTTGAACAAAGGTCTTTCAAAAGGCCTTCATTAGAGTTAGGCCTATATGGACATCATTTATCTCTCAGAAGAAGAAAAAAACCTTCATCTATCACAAACAGAAAAACAAACAAGTGAGGGACAAAGTGGAAAGGTTAGTATAATCAAAATACAGTGTTATTAATTCACTGGTAGAAAAGGTTGAATGAGGACTCAAACCAAACAAAGTGAACCGGCTCTTGGACAAACGCCTTCAGGCACTGTAGCTTAGGTTTTGTGTGACAAGGTCCTGCTTTGAACAGCATGTGAAAAAAAAAAAAATGAAAACACATCACTGAATGCATGAAAATCCTTCTCATTTGTGTGCAAGATTCTACATTCAAGCGGTGCGTCATCGGCACATATTGAGCTAAAACACTGTTTTACCAGCATGACCTCGCTCTTGAACGCTTTAAAGCTCAGTCAGTCATACTACCTTGGAAAGTCTCCTTGCCCTAACAGGACTAAGAGGAGTGGCATGAGGGGGTGTTGTTCTTTTTTAGTTTCCTTGTCTGAGCAGAACGACTCGGGATAGGCCGAGGCTGGAACAACAACAAGGTGCATCGAGGTTGCTCGCAGGCAGAAATCATGCCCCCGAGGCCGAGAAGTCCGTCAAATTCCTTGCATGGCTTTAAGCGCTGCCTCCATCCACACCCAGCTCAGACATACAGAGTCCGTATCCTGGAGGCGCCTTGTCCCAAACAACTAGGCTACATCATTATTACAGAGAGCCACATTCAAACATCAGATTAGGTAGATTTTTGGAGTCAGTTCAATATGTCCGGGCACGACTAATTCAATGGGAAAGACTGTGGCTTAAGAGGATTAGCTATGCTGTCATTTCATGTAATCGCCAGCCACATCGGAATGTTTTCCCCTCCCGTTGATGAACTTTGAATAACGCGTTTAATTTGGGTCCCCTGGGTCACTGCTGTGATTCCGAATGAGGCACAAATGAGCCCCAGACCTAAATTTAACTACAGGAGGGGGAAACCGTGTCAGAGAGGAAGCTGTTTGTGAGTCCCCTACTTGGACAAATAGTGTGTCAAGCTTTTCTGCTGAGCTTTTTCCTCTTTCTTAAGGGGGGGGGGGAAGACTTTAAAGTACATTTTATGGAGGTGCACAGAGCATCCAACACATTGATTCAAGTTAAGTAAGGAGGAATGTGAGGTATTTTAAAAAGGGAAAAGAGCAGCAGTGGGTCTGCAGGGTGGGATATAGGGTGTCAGCTGCCAACACCCCCTCCCCATCAGGTTGCCACCCCATTGCCCCTGTATGCCTGCACGCGGACACCATTCCACCTGTCTAACCACATTTTTAGGTAAAATTTAAATCCAGCTCAGGTCAGAAATAAATGTTTAGCCCTACCTTACTTCAAAATGTCAACATGAGGAAAAGGTCAGCTAAAATAAAGCCTGTGTGTAAGTTTTCTGACTTAGTCTCAAGACAGGGAAAGCGCTGATCAAGGTTAGATCGATTTGTGAAGCAGAAGACTCAAAATGGACTAGCATAACATCTGTGGGATGGGGGGTCCCTGTAAATACAGATGCATTCGAAGGACATGACACTTTATTGTCAATCATTTTGCCCTTGAAGGACCTTTCATATCACCACATTGATCAATTAAATGAATGCAGATTTGTCTGATTTATGCAAGTTGGACAGATGGATGTCTGCCTCTCATCCTCCTCTTGCCACACCATGTAGAACTTAAAGATTTACCACCTGGCAGTGGAAGTCAGGGGACTGCCTGACTCGCCTGTCCACTCAGCCAGGCTCCCTTCCCCCATTCCTCCACACCAGCACACCTCCCCCTTACCCACCGTGTCCCTGCTGGCTGAGATTTCTACTACTACAACAACTACTACTACCACCGGTAACCCTCCTCAGAATAGTCAACCATAATGAAGTCAGTGTATCAAGCGGTTCTAAACAGAAATGTGTCACCGGGTCATGCGCACAGCACTGGACAGGTTATCTAAACGCTACAGTATCAGCCAGCAGAAAGAACATATCGTGCCTTTACCTCATTTCTCCACACTCCCTTCCCCTTCCATTCAATAAAAAGCTACTTGAATCATGTGATGACTTGTCAGATCATAGCCTATAAACGCTGCAGATCCGTAAAGCGATGTAAAAGGAGATACATATATGTCATTAAACGGGGCTAAGGTCGTGAACTCACCTCTGAGAGTCACACAATCATAATTCCCCCTTTCTTTTGGGAGTTACGGGGGATTTCTACCTGAAGCATGTTTATTTATTGTGTACCGTTCAAACTATACACGCTGACCGATTGATTGATTAATCCATCAGGTCTCAATGCAAGCTCGAACAAAACCCCGAAGCTGCACAGCCTTGTAATGGGACTTTGCACGCTGCACAGCCTCGGATCATGCAGATTTGTGAAGGTAAATGCTTTGGCTTCGTGGCGCTGAGCTGGAGCTGCAGAATGCAGCAACATATAAATGACTACTAATGTTAACAGCTGAAAATGATTGACGTTACACACCGGGTGAGCTTGTGACACTGAATGTAGGCTAATACTACGACCAGTGAGATGCTGAATGCGGATTATCGACCACTGCAGATGACATTCTTTACCATTTAAACCCTTATAGTGTGACAGATGAGAAGTGTGTAAGGAGGTGTAAACATTTTTTTTTAAAGCGAGTACAACTCACCTTTTTTAACCGGCTGTAGATCATTGTTTGGAAGACTTGAGCCACGACCAGGGCGATCCCCACTATTAGGAGGTGAGCACACACGATGCCGGTGGCGTAAATGGCACAGGATCTCCGAGTCATGATGCCGCTAGTCGGATGGGCTGTCCTCTCGGAGGAAAAACTTCACTGAAGTCGATGATAACGTCCCAAAAAAACTACACAAATTCAACTAAAGACAAGTGATGTGCTGGACCGTGAAAGCTCGATCCGCCGTCTCGTGAGCAGCTGCTGGGGTTTAAACTTCTCTCTTTAACCGCCCTGTGGACTGCGGCGAGGCTGGGGCTACGGGAAAAGAATCAAAAACGTTGGCACTTGTCGTCAAAAAGCGAGAGAACACTTAAAGCTAAAGAGAAAGAGAGGACCGAGCTGCTCGGAGACGGTGGTGAAATGAAACAGCAGCTCTCAGCACATCGTAGAAGAAGAGCCGTCCACCTCCTCCCCTTCCTCTACGTATTAATGAACTCGGTCAGGCGAAAAGCTCGCTTAGGAGGATGCATGGGCGGTGGGTGTGTGTGTGTGTGTGTGTGTGTGTGTGTGTGTGTGTGTGTGTGTGTGTGTGTGTGTGTGTGTGTGTGTGTGTGTGTGTGTGTGTGTGTGTGTGTGTGTGTGTGTGTGTGTGTGTGTGTGTGTGTGTGTAACAGAAAGAAAGCCAGTGATGGTAGGCTACTTTGCTTACATGGCCCTGATTGCTGATATCACCATCACCATAAAATAAAACATGATAAATCAACTAAAACAACAAAACGCAGAATTTTCTTTCACATTTATTTGTATTTATTTGTGTGCGCCAATTAACACGCAATTTGTTTGTAAGTTACTTCAGACGGCTTTTGTTTTTTTACACTGATGATTTAATACTGTGATCATGTTTATAAGTTATTGGCATACGTGAGCATGCAGGATGATTGTGAGCAGCAGAGAGAGGCAGCAGCAGCAGCGTGCTTTTATCGTAGTATTTCAGCCGCATGGCCACTATTTTTTAATGAGTGTGTTCAGTGCACATGTCACACATGTTCAGGGGGCCATTCTTTAAAATGACACTTTCACATACAACACCACGCCATCATCCTCCACTCACTACACTCGCAGAAAAAGTGAAGACTGGAGATCCGTTAACTTTTATAAGGAATCCGCTATCTCTCCTCATCGCGTCTCCTTAAATAAGCTCAGCGTGGACATGAATAATGTTCCATTCAAGTAACCAACGGCCGTTGACGCGAGCCCTTTGTTCGAGCTGCTCGAGCTCTCATTGGCTACTGCCCTCCCGGACCACCGTCTCGAGACCACCCCTTCTGCACGCTGATTGGTCAGACGCTGGTGTGTGCGATGCTGAAGTTGATCGACTGATTTCGAGGCGGGGCTCCCATAAAGGGGGAACCGACCGACGACGTGATGCTTTCCATCGACAGAGAGAGAGGATGTTCAGTGGCTGCTGCGGAACCCACTTTAACTGCACACATGAATTTGTGGAGGAATAACAGAAAATTGTGGGATAAATGGCCTGCATTATAGTCATCGTGAGGCAAACTACCACAAAATATTGACAAAAAATAACTCAAATGTAGCCTATACAAAAGCATTTAAAGTCATGGAGGAAACATGTCGCTAAAGAGGTCAACAGAGTTGCTGACAAAACTGAATTTAACCTTGACACTATCATACATACACAAAACACTGACTGTTTAGATTTGTAGAGGAGATTACACTTGAATATGGCCATATTACAGCCCAAAACAAAACTACACTTCAGAGGATGTAGGCCTACTCTTCAGCTTGAATGCTAAATTCGTGCAATTCTGCAAACAGGATGTTGCAGCAACTTAAATTGATTGGTATGAAGTGACTGTTGACATTTCTTGTTGGAAAGTGAAAAGTTTAGAAGTATTTTAATATTGAGCATCTTCTAACCATATCCAAGTAACAGTAACATTTCAAGGCCTTGAAAAACTATTTTCTCAGTCAGCTTCTTCTTCCAATCGATAACGGCCTTGTGGACATAAAATTGTGGATTATTTTGCAAGACAGATTTTCTGTTTTGTGTTTCTTCTGAGCTTTTCTCTCTGGTTTGAAGTGGGCAGGGCTTAGTTGGAAAAAGGTGGTTTCATGTAATTTCTGTGCACGAACATTAACATTAACAAAGCAATAGTGCTGAATAGGTCTGTGTTAAGAAAATTAAACCTGCATCTATAGGCTTTTTTTATGGTTTCACGTGCAGAATGTCACTGAAAGAGATGCAAAATAAACTAAACGGCCATCTTGCTCCTCTTTACATGTCTGTGCCCAGGGACCCATTTTCTAATTAATGTTAACGTGCAGCAATCAAGTCAAATACAATCCCCAAACGAATGCAGTAGGTGTTGAATTCACAGTGCACGACTCTGACCACATGTCATTCTGCTTCAGTGAAAGCAGTTTGTTATTGGCAAACACGTGTTATAATCTTTAATTTTTCAATCGTAACAGAGATAGTGTGAATTGTCAATGTGACATGCAGATGGAAATACAGCAATGGCATGAACTTTGCAGCTACACTCTATCTAAATCTATTTGCTACAGCACAGAAAACATCTGCGCCGTGCAGCCTTTGGCTGCTGGTTGAACCGTTTTCTCAGAGCTTTGGTCCAGTAAATATAGATTTTTGATCAAAGCTACATTTTCTGTGGTTATTTCCACTATGATTTGGTTTGAACAGCAGTAGGAGCACTGGTACAGTGATACTCTTTTCACAATGGTAATGGCAAAAGTTGAAATGCAATTTATTTTTTTTAAATGGGAAAACGTAAATATTGTACTGTAGCATCAAACTGTCGTGTTGCACCAATGGACTTGTAGATAATGAAGCCACTTTGGAAAAAAATTGTGGAAAATGAACTTGAATGTCAACCGGTTTAAGTCTAATTCATGCTGAAGTTCAAGAAGTTTTCCCACCTCTAAATTTCATCAGTTCTTCATAACGCAGAGCTTTTGAATATGTTTCCAGAATTTGGTTGACAGACAGTTTTTTTTTTTTTTTTTTTTTGGGAGGCATTTGATTCCTTTATTTTCGTAGGACAGATGAAGACATGAAAGGGGAACGACATGCAGCAAAGGGCCGCAGGTCGGAGTGAAAACCGCAGCCGCTGGGTCGAGGAGTAAACCTCTATATATGTGCGCCTGCTCTACAAACTGAGCTAACCCCGGCCACACAGACAGACAACCAAGTTTTAATGTTACCAAAGGTCAAAGGTGACATTTTTTCTGAGATTCTTTGGTGCCTTTTGGATTCTGTGGCACTCAAAGCATGTAACCGGTGTAAAGGTGAAACAAGACACTGGGACTCGAGATCCACCACCGTCCTTATTTACAGACAACACCAGCTGTTTATCTCAAGAGCTTTTACCCAGAATTCTAGCAGACGAGATGGTGGTTCAGATAAGAATAGACTGGCTAAATCAGTCTCCGCTCCCGAGTTCAACCAGTCATTCACAGATTCATCCAACTCATTGACTGTTGTTTATTTGGGGTGGTGGCCAATTATGTTAGGATACATTCTGCTATTATATACTGGGCCATAATGAACAACTGAAAGGTGAGCAAGGTCATGCAGCTTTCATAGTCCATTCATAAATAAAGCAGAACAAAGGACTATCATTCTTCCCCAGGAAGTGATATACTGTAGTACATAATTTTGTTTGATGTTGCTTACTGGAAGGAACTTACTGGGCTGGACTCTCAGCATTAATGTAATTGAGTTTTACCTCATTGTGCTAAAGCCTTATAGCAATCCCAGAGGATGGGGGTTGCAGGAGGGGGGCGGCATCTGTTCAAACAAGAGAAGTAAAAAATGCTAAAGAAAATCATCAGGGGGGAAGGATAACAGTCAAGTAATGCAGCAACATTGTTTCTGCCAAAAGAAAGGGTGGGAGGGTGAAGAGGGGAAAAACAGTTCAACCTTTGTAATGGTCTCTTTTAATTGGTCAGCAGAGCGACACTGATTTTTTTTCTTCTTCTGATTTTTTGTTGTTGGACTTGTTGGAAGCTTTGAAGGACTACACAAAGCTATTTGATGACTTGAGAAGGTTTTTTTATGTGAATATCTCTATGTAGAGCATCATGAAAGGGGCCCATAGTGAAAATAAGTTGAGCAGTCATGCAACAAGGAGACTTTTATCCATAGTGTAAATAATTTTGGACAAGTTCTTCGAACTACTGTTTGTTATCCCCACAATTCATACATTGTGTTCTGACACATTTTGACCCCCAACCCCAAATAAATAATAGCTTTTGGTTTGCACTTTGAAGACATGGCTAAAATGCAAATGTGGCTCAACAGCAAGCACATTTATTTGGACACAAATGTCCATTCATGCGTTTGGGGGGAAAAGTATTCTCTCAATGGTTCATACATTGTGCACAGTCAGCTTTTCGGAGTCGTCCGTGATAATAGTGCAAAATGGGTTACGTGTTCCATCGTGGGCTTCACTTCACACCGTTTAGAAGCAATTTAAGGTCACCATCCTTACACACCCAGCAATTATAATAAGAGTTCAATTGAGAGGCAGTGACTGACTCACTTCGTGAACAGAAAGTTGTTATCCAGTTAACACAGAGTGGTTTGACTGCAGACATGGTCACAACTCAACAGTAAATTCTGTTTGAGGTTTGATGGGTTGATTCACTGTAAACTTTGCAGAGGCCAAAAGTAAACGCCTTTAACCTGCTAAATAAGATATCCAATAGCACACGCAGTATGCAAACATATCGTTTAAATTACAGTTTGTTAGATTTTATTCATCTGCAGCACTGTACAAATAAGAGTGCCAACGCCCTGGCTGACAAAGCTATCTGAGGTTATTAATGTATGTGGCAACAAGGCAAGAAGGTTAAACAAGTCTGTTTGAATTTATACACTTACTAATAAGAGGACTAAGAGTCAAGCCATGCTAGCAGTCATTAGTTTTGCATACAAACGTCAACTTCATGGTGGCGCTAGAGAATAAGTATATGAATGTCTATACAAAAGTTTCCAGTAATCCATAGTTGTTGAGATATTTTAGTCTGGACCAAAATGGTGGGCTGACCAGCTGATTGCCATTCCTAGAGCCACGCTACTATCATGGCAAACAGTTTTAAGTTTAAGGCAGACATTATTCTCTACTTCCTGTTCAGATGCACCAATCAGGGCCGGGGGGGGGGGGGGTGTGTCTAACTGCATGTCAATCACTGCTCATGAACACGCATTCATTGTCCCTTGTGGGGGGAGGGGCTTAGGAGACCGTTTTGGGCTTTAGCGGAAAGGATGGAGGGACTGAGAAGTTGTGAATGTTCAAATTTTTTGGCTAAGTCCTGAATCTTTGCAATCCTACCTACAGCACCTTTAAAAGTTAGATTTTTAACTTGAAAACAGTAGTTTGACAGGAAAGTCTTTGCTCAAGTTCCATTAGCTTTTCCCGCATTTTAATAAAATTTTTAAATCACAAATGGCTTAGCTGATGGAGTTTGGATGTAGTTGACTGCTAAAAGTGGACCAAGAGTTAGGCATTTTTGGGTAAAATCTAAAATGATAAGATATACTGAATTTATTATCACTATGGAAAACAAAGCTATTGCTCCCTGTTCTTAAAATGAGACATTTTGACTATAAAAGTATTGCACAATGAAAGTGATATGTGAATACTTAAACTGCAGTTGTATACCCAACAACAATAATGTGTATCAGCTTTAAATGTCGCAGTTTTAACTTTAGTTTTTTATGGTTGGTGAAATTTCTACGAACTTTGTTATGGAAAAGTCTTCCAACCCTGTGTTTAAACCATCTCAAAACCGCACTGCAATCATGTACAAAAAGTTTGCAGGAGCGATATTTTTACTGTCTGTAAGATTAAGTAAAAATGTGAAAACCAACCAAATCGTCCACCAGTCATAATCAATCATCCGTCCTCCATATCTGCTGCAGCCGCCTCCTTCCTTATATCAACACAACAGAAACAACATTAAGTCTTTCTGTAAATACTGCTTGACATGGTAAGCGTTGTACTCCACCCCATACGGCTACACCATGGTGGAGCCTGGTACTGAACATTAAGTCACGGTACTTTGGAGGCTGAGACAGTCTTTGTAAGGCCACAGACTGATATACAGGCATAGTTGTGGGAGTGGAGACTTGTGAGGAATGGCAGACCTTTTCACAGGAGGTGATTAATGCAAACTGAGCTATTAAGGTCTATGGGAAGAGTACACTACACTGAATTTATTTCTGGGTTAAACCATTCCTTGCTCTCCTTGGAGAGGATCACCGTGGCCAAAAGAACTTGCTGTGTTGTAGCAGACAAAAGAAATGTTAGGTAATATGAGAAATCCAGGATCCAATGTCCTATACTTTAACCATACTGCAGTGGTGGAAAGTAACTTAATACACTACTCAAATACTGTGTTTGAGTATAGTTTTGAGGAACTTGTACTTGAATTATTATACTTTCCCCTTCATTTAACTGGAAGCTACTTCTCAGATCAAGATTTTACATTTTAAAAAGTGATCATAATCACTGTATATAAAATACAATATATTGATAAAGATTAAACTTGTGATTCCTGACCTTTCTGGACAATGACCTGTCTAAAAGTGCTTTTCCATCCACCTGTTATTATGAAAATTTTCAATTTGCGCATAAAGAATACCTGTGTAAAAACACCAGAAATGTATAAAAAGAAGAAAGATTAACTTTTTAGGCTTGGCTGAGGTGGAAAAGTTGGTGTATAAATAAAAACAAATGAGACAGAGTGCAATGGAAACAGACTTGGTGAATAAATCATGACGTGAAGCATGTGACTTAAATGTCTACTGAAGCTTTCGCTCCACTGATGAGCTAAAAAAAAGGAAAAAATCAAAAATGCCATGTTTTCATCATGTTTGCTCATTGTTTTCGTTCATTTGAGGCTTTTTTAATTGGGTTATTTCGTTGTGCCCTCTTCTCCTGCAGTGGTTTAAAGGCAATGGTGTGGTTAGAGCCTCCTACTGTTTATCTTGATGATCCCAACTCCAAATTTACATAATGGTAGTTGATGGAATTTGGCATTTATTCCCATTTTCTTTCGCTGATTTTCTAGAAATTTGGTTAAAATTTGTGCAAAACTTGACATGTATGTTGTTAGCAGTTCCGCCAAAGAGAAGGCTAATTTTCCCTCTAAACCTTTTAGATTGTTTAATTTAAATAACAGTTTGAGACTCAAAGATGTAAAACTATCAAACTATTCTCAAAAAACCAACACTTCAAGAAATGAATACAAATTTCTGTAGCAGAACTTAGTTCTTTCTTTTTTTCTGTCCCATTAATCATCTCACGACTCCACAAATTAATATTGTGGCTCTTTGAAGGGGCTCAACCCATGGGTTGGGAGCCGCTATGCTTAATTGCTCTACCTGAATATGAAGTGTCACATCAAGCAGCTACAACAGTAACATCCTACTTATAGCACTATATCAATCTATAATTGTTCTGCAAAACCAGTATATAACTTGTAATGGAGTATTTTTACATTATGGTATTGTTACTTTAATTTATTAAGTACATGATCTAAGTACTTCTTCCACCACTGCTATACTGGGAACTAAACACTGCAAACTTTATTTACTCAACAGTGGTTAAGTGATGGACTCACCACACAATTCCTTTTCCATGTAGGTGTGGTTCATTTCCCACCATTTATCTAATGTGTTTTGTAACAGGAGACAGCGAGTCATTGTTCCCATAAGGAGCAACAAAGAGTTAATTTTGGAATTCAAGGAGGCAACGTTATCACACTACATTACAATGGCAGAATGATCTCCATAACAACATATTCTGAAAACATGTGAGTTGTGGTTTAAATGTTTTAAGCGGTGACCCCGCTTAGCCCTGTGGTCCCCAGGCTTGAGAGGAGAGTTATGCAAAAATGTATACTGATGTATGAATTGTGCATTAATCATAGACTGACAAAGCAAGCCCACAATGTTTCTTCATTAAATAAAATGTGAAGTGAAAAGTGAAGATGTACGCTGGAGGCCAGTTTACAGTAAGTAGTGACAGACATTAAATTAGAAAAAAAAGTAATGTGGAAGTAGTAGATGGTAGAAAGCTTTACGCTATATTATTAAATAAGAAACGGTGGCCTACATGAAAGTCTTAAAAACATGAGTGATATTATTTGGCTGCAGTTTGTCAATATACTGTCCTGAAAATATAAGTTGATTAATAGTTCATTTTATCGACAGCAAAATAAATGGCAACAATTTTGATAATTGATGAAACTATTTATCAAGGAAAAATAGCATCTGGTTTCTGCTTCTCAAATGTGAGAATTTGCAGCCTCTCTCTGTTTTATATAATTGTAAACTGATTATTTTTTTATAATGAATTGTCCTGTTTTTCTTTTCTTTCGTCCTGTTTTATATAGCAAATGTTACTAGTGTATATCTTTTGTCCTTTTTATTGTAATTTCTAACTGCCAAATGGACTACAGATGGAAATTAGCCTTTGGGCTACAATCTGGCACTTTTACGTGTACTGCTGTACATGTTCATCAAAGTTTCTTCTTATGTTATTATTTTACCTTACTTTTAATAGTCACATTAAGTACACAGTCGTATTGAAAGGAAGGAGTCACAAAGAGTCACAAAACAACAAACAAAATGATGATAACAGAATAACTATAGAATAGTAGACAAAAAATAGTTAAGTGGGGTCTTAACTGTTTATGTCCTAAATCAGCTCTCTGTGTCTGATAGTACTTGTTTCAATTCAAGGTAAAAATGTATGGAAAGATTTATGTGTTGTTGTGACTCTAACTTTGAATAAAGGTCAGACAAATACATTTGATATCACTCAAAGTTGACAAGACCTTGACCATAGGACATTGAGGATATTGAAAAAGCGGTGAACCTGTTGTGCCAAATCTGTATGGCATCCGGTACAGAAGTTGGGAGGTTTGCATATCCTCTCCAGCGTATTGTTTTCTACAGTTGCTTAACATCCTAAAGGCTGTAAAAGACTGTACAATTTTTTTAAATTGGAAAACCAGCATGCTGCCGAAGCCTCTGATTTTGCCATAAACAAAAACATTTCCTGTGTATTCAACCAGTTTCCCCCAATTGTATTTATCCTGCCAATGAGAAGTAGAAAGTCTCTAGAGTAACATTAATATGGCCCTGTTGCTTTGTTTTTTTTTACTGTGCATGCGTGGAATAAACAAACAAAAACAATGAATGCACCTCATCAAACAAATAAACTAAATTAGCTTTCCTTTAACCTTTCTGGATAAGATAGATGCAAACAATGTGCTGAAATAATACATCTTAATGGGTAAAATCAGAATCATTTTGGATTTGTTTTTGGATTCATTTATAAAAGTGGAATTTCTTATCAAATTGTATCAATTCACTACTTCCTATACAGTAGATTTGGTTCTCCACATCCTCATGTTTTGTTTGTTTTACCAAAGGGGCTGACCTTTTCCCAAGCCATCTTCGTGCAACCATTTAGAGAACTGTTTGTAGACAATGACGCAGGTGTCGTATTTCAATATTTATAAAATCGGGATGCATTAGAAGGAAATCCTGAAGAGGAAAGAAAGGTACGATAAGTTAAACTCGTACACAAAGTTTCAGGCGTTTCCTCACTGTAATTAAGTAGATAGATAATGGCAACGATTAAAACAGTAGCCTTTCTATCAACTGACTAGAGCTTATTGTAGGCACGCAGGACATATAACTGCATGTGTTTTATCCAGGCAGAAATAAATTGCTTTTATTGGCCCAAGGATGACATAATTTTCATTTCAGGTAGTTTTAATGTGAAGTAAAAACATGAAATTGTATTTAGAGGTATATGTTTTGAGAAAAATGCCATGTTTTCATCATGTTTGCTGATTGTTTTCGTTCATTTGAGGCTTTTTTAATTGGGTTATCTCGTTGTGCCCTCTTCTCCTGCAGTGTTTTAAAGGCAATGGTGTGGTTAGAGCCTCCTACTGTTTATCTTGATGATCCCAACTCCAAATTTACATAATGGTAGTTGATGGAATTGGGCATTTATTCCCATTTTCTTTTGCTGATTTTCTAGAAATTTGGTTAAAATTTGTGCAAAACTTGACATGTATGTTGTTAGCAGTTCTGCCAAAGAGAAGTCTAATTTTTCCTCTAAACCTTTTAGATTGTTTAATTTAAATAACAGTTTGAGACTCTTGAGAAGATGTGAAACTATCAAACTATTCTCAAAAAAGCAACACTTTTTTTCTTTTTTTCTGTCCCATTAATCATCTCACGACTCCACAAATTAATATTGCGGCTCTTGGAAAGGGCTCAACCCATGGGTTGGGAGCCGCTATGCTTAATTGCTCTACCTGAATATGAAGTGTCACATCAAGCAGCTACAACAGTAACATCCTACTTATAGCACTATATCAATCTATAATTTTTCTGCAAAACCAGTATATAACTTGTAATGGAGTATTTTTACATTATGGTATTGTTACTTTCACTTATTAAGTAAATGATCTAAGTACTTCTTCCACCACTGCTATACTGGGAACTAAACACTGCAAACTCTACACATAAAAAAAATCAAGGTGTTTATTTGTCATTGCATATGCATTCTCATGACTTTCTAGTTTATTTACTCAACAGTGGTTAAGTGATGGACTCACCATACAATTCCTTTTCCATGTAGGTGTGGTTCATTTCCCACCATTTATCTAATGTGTTTTGTAACAGGAGACAGCGAGTCATTGTTCCCATAAGGAGCAACAAAGAGTTAATTTTGGAATTCAAAGAGGCACCGTTATCACACTACATTACAAAATGTGGTGGTATTCCTTAGTTAAAAGCTTAAGTACTTAAATGGGAACAGCAGGCCCAAGTTGGCAGTTGCATAGTGAAGATTACACACAAACTGAAAGGTTCAAATGTAAAAACAAATACAGTTTATCTCAATATGGGTGCTACTTTTGACACATGCTGACGTTTACATTTTTTTTCTCATTTTTTTCTTCTTTTTTTATTATTTATCACATTTAACAATCAACAATGTTTCTAACCAAACGAAAAAAAATGTAAACCACAAAAATAAAACACAAACAAGTTACCAAGAAAAGAAAGAAAAGAGAAAGGAAAATGTCTGACCTGACACTTAGCCTTTGCAGGTCACTGTATGTCACCCGCAGTCTGACTTAAGTATGTGGGAAAAAGCTGTTACAACACTATGTTGGGAGTCACATGAGTGAAGTTCCATCCTCAATATAAAGTTAGAAATTCCTCAGAGAAATGACACCACACTAGTGTGACATTGTCATGGCTACATTATGCATTCATAGGTCTGTGTTGCTGCTGCAGCATCATGTCAGTGATTCAACGTGGTCCTGTGTCACCACGAGGAATCTATAGGCAAGAGGAAGAGGCTCAGGACGACAGGAGCGATAAACAAACCCATTCACAGAAGCTCATAGACATAGAGCTTACTGGAAGCTGCTGGCATCGAAATACCAAAATGCTGTATGTTTACTGGATTGTAATGCTAACTTTGTGACCAACTACAAAAGACATACAGTGGTCTGCCCTCTCCATCAGCTGATGGTTTGTTGTACAGGCTCAAAGCCTTAAAACACCACTCGTATTACTAAACTTTGAACATTATTTGTCCCTGAAAGGCAATTGGTTTTGCAGCACCGAGTTCAACTTAAAACAAACATGAAATAAAAGACTCAGCAGCACTGCATCAATAAACAAGCATAATCTTTAGGAACAGTAATAAGAACACTATACTGTCAGACCTACATATGACCAGCAGCATTATCCCACAAGTAGGCCTGAATACATCTGATGGGCAAACTACCTCTTCCCTAATGGCTGTGGGGATGAATGAGTGCTTGTATCCTTTTTTTCTTGACTGAGGGGAATCTGAAGCGGGTGCCACAGAGGGCATTAGAAGTTATCTTTCAACACTGTTTTCAATGAATAAGAATTCAACAGGTGCTACTGCTTTAACAACTCCATCAACAGCAGAATCTTGTAGGCTAATTGTGCAAATTGGAATGGCGAGTATTCAAGGAACTGAAAGCTGTCGAATCTCAAATGTGTATTGAAATGTCACTGCACTCAAGCTGGCTGTGTCGCTGGCAAACAAACAAACTGAAACAGCGCATTAGACAGTTCACTGACTGCATTGAAATTGTTTACTAAGTTAGTTTGTTGCTATAAATAGGGTTCATCAGTGCTGAAAGAAAGGGAACAACAGTAATCTCTGTTCCATCAGTGTTTCCCTTGGTGTTTGGACAACAGGGGAGTCCGGGGACCTGAACTAGGGCTAATTAGCCAATTCATCAGCCCTGAAGGGAATGACATGTGATTAAATCCAGTCAACAACAATCACTTTATATAATGCTCTGAAATAGATTAAAGTACACAAAAGTTAATAAAGCCATTATAATGTTCTCCACCTCAATCAGCAACAACATTACAATTCTGCTTACTCAGCAAGTAATATGTATACCGACCGGTATGTATATATATATATATATATATATATATATATATATATATATATATATATATATATATATATATATATATATATATACACACACACATATATGAGTATATCACGAGTACTTTCACTTTTGATACTTTTAGTACATTTGACTGATTTTAGCCTATTTATTCACTTTTAAAGCAGGGCTTTTACCTGTGGTGTATATTTACACTGTGGTATGACTGCTTCTACTAAAGCAAAAGGCTTCAATACATATTCCACCGCTGACATTAAGTAGTATTAGTAGGCCTATATTTCTGCATTTAAAGATTTTAGTAACAGGGATTACAGGTTATGGTTGCATGAAGCTGTTGTTTAGGATGGCATAAACTAAAATGCAAATTCTCTACCAAGGAGAGCCCCCTAGTGCTCAAACACTAGGACAGAAGGGTCAACACAGAGGAATCTTGACTAAATTAATGACTATACATTTTATAAATGTGCTCCTGGCTTGTGCACTCATATAAGATGAGATACACAGATCTAGGCTACAACAATAATAATGTAATATTGCTGTCACTCAAAACTACACAGCAGCTGTAGCGTTAACCACATAGCTAAATTATCTATAAATGCACATTTAGCTAGCTAGGTTATCAATTATCACCACTGGGCTATCTATAAGTTGCTCCATTTAAAGTCTGCACATTAGGGCTGTCAAAATTAACGCGTTAATTTTTGCGTTAATTTTTTAATATTTAACTCGTTAAAAAATTAACGAAATTAACGCAGCTGTGTTTGTTTACTTCATGTGGCGGCTGAGAAACGTAATACTTCTCCATAACACCAGGCGGCGCTACTCTGTATTGTTGCCCAAGTAATGAAAACCGGCAGCTGATTGGACGAACGCGTCACATGGGTTTGTTTTCTCCGGATATTGAGAGCCAGACTGTCATGGCGGCCGTTCAGAATCCGATCTCATATTGTACTAAGATAGTTCACTGAAACATGTTTCTGAAAACATTTTAAGCAAGAAATAGGCCGTGCAGTTGCTGAATCTGTCTTCATTTCAGCTCAACAAAGGTCAGTTTAGAAGATTTTCGTCAGATTTTGAGAGACTAGTCACGTCACCTCACTCCGCTCGCCATTTCCGGGTGAGTCCCGACTGCCCTGCCGCCGACTGAACTCTCGGCTCGTTGGAGATGAACCGCGCCCGCCTGTAAAGTAGCGAGAGCAGGCGACAGCAGCCGGGGACGGTGACAAAAATCTGCTCTCAAGTCAGACAGTTTCTAGCCGTTTCCAGCAGCCTTCAGCAGGACTAAATAAGCCAAATTGTTGCTGCTGTTGTTCTGAAAGATATTAAACATTCTGAACTTAGCAGAACCTTTCCTTGTTTGTTTTTTTCTTCATATTTGCAAAGTTAAATGATTTAGCATTTAAATATCCATTATTATAAGCTTCAGTCTCAATTTAAAAAAGTGATTAATCGCGATTAATTACAGCAAATTGTGCAATTAATTAGTTAATTTTTTTTAATCGATTGACAGCCCTACTGCACATACTAGTTATTATTAAAGCCTACATCTATGATACACATAGATAGGCTATATACAGTATAAGCATGATAGCTAGCATACTGAAAAAATAACATTGATTTAAATTGAAACATCTATTTTACTTCAATGTATATTCCTTTAATTGAAACATCTATTTTACTTCAATGTATATTCCTTTAACAAGATGTGTTACTGACAAATTAGCCAACTATAAAGACATAGATATTTTAAACGATTTTTTTTCTCAGTCCTCTTTGTTCAATTCAACAGTTCCCAAATATATTGACCCCACCCTACATCCATACCATAGACTGTTAATATACAGTCTATGATCCATACACCCATGGATGCCTACACCCGACAGCAAAATTACGAATCCCACTCGACATATGATCCCACTATGGCCACGCCAAGACCCGCCCTACGGAGCAGCTCGATTGGTTGGGGTTAGGCATTTCACCTCGAGTGGTTAGGGTTAGGTTTAGGTTAAGGGATTGGTCAGGAGATAGGACCTGTACACGTAAGCATGGACGCCTGGCCAATAGTGGTGTGTGAATGCTATTGAAGGGCGGGTCTTGGCGTGGCCATAGTGGGGAAAATAAAATATCGCCACCGCACCACCACCATACTGTCTATGACCACCACGGCACAAGAGCCTCCCAATGGAGCCTCCACTGTTGCCATAGTTACCAAGTAACAAACTAACTTGGGGCACGTCCTTCTCACTTCTTTTTATATGTCAATGGTCCTTCTATGGGCACGTCACAAGCTAGATTTTGATTGTCAACTTTTGCAAATGTGACGTTATCGGAGATAAAAGAACAGGTTGTCTTCTGAAGCTTTGATTTCAAACTCTAAAATAATTATTAAGTAAACAATACTGACGACAAGGATGGAAACAAAAAACACGCGGCCCATTTTCCCTTGGTAAGTAATAGCCTACGGCTTTGTTTGTTGAGCTGTTAACGTTAGAAATTATAAGCAGTCGTTTCTTTGGTGATTTGTAACGTGAGTGAATGTAGACTAGCTAGTGGTGGAATGTAAATATAATAATAAAGTACTGAACAAAATGAGATTCTTGAACCTTACTTGAGCAGCCACTTACATTTTTATAGCCTAGCTAACGTTCCTACTTTCTATTCCACTAGCTAGCTAGATTTTGAAGGCAAATATTGTTACTTTTTTACTTCACATTACATTTATTTGACAGCTTTAGTTACTAGTTGCAGATTCAGATTGATTAATTAATTTAAACAACAAATACATCATGTTTATTAATTAAGCTATCCAGCATAGCTTTTATAAAGAAATGTGCCCGACATTTACCAGCTGCAACACATTATTATAAGGCCCGCGATAGAGAATATAAATAGTCCTTTCTTTGCCAGAGAGACAACAGCCAAATAGCCTACAGGCTGAGTGTCCAACTGGCAAAATATAAAGGAGGATATGAAAAGGCAATTCAGATAGCAACGTGCATGTGGTTCAAATAGAGATGCACTTCCTGCCCAAAAATGGAAAAATGCTCCAGCACAGAAAAAGTGTGAGCTCCTGCTAAAATTTTAAGTGAACTAAAAAAAAAAAAGCCAGTTCTCCATTTAGAAATGATTATGTAATACATATTGTATATACACAGTGCTTAACAGTGTGTGACTGATGGAAACTATATTATATCTACAGAAACTATAACTGTTGCTCAGCAGCAACCATACAGTGATTACACTGTCTGCCGTTTTGTGTCTGGTACGGGTATCTCTGGGCGAGGCTATATTTCTAAAGGATACATAGCTGATCATTGCGTTTATCATTATCGTTTCAACTAAGTATGTGAAGTACTAAGATTAGATAAGATTAGTAAAAACCTTTCTTGTTAATCCTCAGGTACAAGGAGAGGTTGCAGACCAAGTATCATAAAGCCCCAGCAAACAAGATGTCCTTGATCGGTAGTTGTTGCCGTTTTGTAAACGTGAGCCTCGATGACTTCAGTGACTGCTCGTCAGTCTTATCCGGGGACCAGAGAGGTGTCTCACCAGTTATTTTTCATGACACTCCAAACCAGAACTCCAGTCAAAGGCATAAAAAGTGCTCCTCTAAAGAACATGCTTGCTTTTCAAAGCAGATGATCCAAAAGCAGATTCGCAGAGAATATGTGGCTGCTGTGGAGGAAAAACTCAAACAGCATCCTCTGGCTATGTACCTGCACTATAAGGATCATATGACCCCAGATGTAAGTAGCATGGCAGCAGTCTGGACTACTAAGCTGCATTGTGCCAGAACAAGAGGGCAGTAAGAGTTTATCCTGTCTTTACATGTGTCTTCATTTCTCTGCAGCTATTTGATAAGGTGTTATCCGTCTTGGACCCAGACATGAGCGTTATCAGTGCCTCTGCACTTCCTACGCTTACAGGAGATGATGTGGAGGAGGAAGATGAGGAAAACTGTACAGAGCCAAGTCAGGAAGAAGTGAACAGAGCAAAACACAGAACTTCTGCTGATAAAACGCAAGTAAACTGTCAATTTGATTTGTAGTATTAATATAATCTGAAGATCCATCCAACAAATAAACACGATTCTGTCTGTAATGCGGCTACACATTACTTCTCAATTATTTTACAGCAGTACTAATGGCCAAAATCCAAGTCCAAGAAACCCCTATATTGTAAAAATGAATGGAAATTGTATCAAGAAAGGCCAACAAGTGAATCAACTGAGCATCCATAAAGACATGAACGTAGCCGCCAAACCTTTCAGCAGACAGTTTGTCTCTCCGGTAAGTTTGAGAAAAGAAAACATTAAGGTTACCCTTTGTTAGACCTTACACAAGAAGCAGTATAATGTTAAAACAATGATACAATGGACTTATTTCGGACTCTTGCAGGACGAAGAGACAAATGTTACGGAATCTCCAATACTGGGCCTTTCAGACTCTTCATCTCCAACTTTCCCCATTTAAGTGGACGCCGCCAACAATTTCCGGTTCAAGAACTGAATCCTGGGGCGCCTGGGTAGCTCACCTCGTAGAGCGGGTGCCCATATATAGAGGTTTACTCCTCGACGCAGCGGCCACGGGTTCGACTCTGACCTGCGGCCCTTTGCTGCACGTCATTCACCCTCTCTCTCCCCTTTCGAGTCTAAGCTGTCCTATCAAATAAAGGCCTAAAATGCCAAAAAAAGAATCTTTAAAAAAAAAAGAACTGAATCCTGTCACAGCCACAAACAGAGCAGACAGTTTCAAAAGGCCTTTGAGCTAAATAAAAGTACAAAAAGAGTAAAGTTCACAAATTCTTAAACCCACAAATCAAAATACATTTTTTTATGGCTACTGATTAGAAAAATCCAATACACATACAGTAAAAGCCACGCATGTCCAAGGAGCTTTTCCTGCATCCATGTGAAATAGTTGGGCTGCTGACCGAATTAGGAGCTCAAAAAGATGTAGCTGTGAGCAGTTATGTAATCCACAATGGACTATGACTGCCAAGGCTTAAGGCAAGACTATATATTAAGAGGAGGGGTTGCAAAAGACCTTTGTACCTTGTATGGTGTATTCAGAGCATTAATTTACAATGCTCTTCAAAACCCCACTGTAAAAAAAAAAAAAAAAAAAAAAGAAGGAAGAGGAAGTGTGTTTGAAATGTCTTTGTTTTAGTATACAAGGAAACATGGACCATTAAGCATTGTTAGGGTGGGGGGGTCAGAGGTTTTATGATAATTGATGCCTAAAATTAACTTAAACAGCAAAGATAGATGCTGCATTATTGTTAACTATCTTCTCTATATTTGTATCAAGCTTGTTTGACTGTGTACCGCCAAAAATGCAAATATAGTAGACACATTCTTTTTTTTAATTTGGTATGATTCCTGGAATAAAATAACTCAAACATAATTTTTTAATAGACTTTATTTAAACAATAAATTACAAAAACATAAGCCTGATTGGTGATTTCATAAAACAATTTTTGACAACATCTGGGGAGTCTTTAAAAAAAAAAAAAAAAAAAAAAAAAAAGCTTTCTGAAAGACAAAAAAAATAATTTTATTAATTCTGAGGAATGGGATTACAGAGATTATGATCATTAAATAACATTTACACAGTTATATGAAAAAGGTCTGTGAGTTGCTAAAGGACACGCCTAACAGGGAACTTTACTGTTACTGAAATGGACTTTGTCGCGTCATTACATCCTGACACATCAGACTTGTGTGCTATGACATTTCATGTGAAATGTCTTATCATTGCTATTAATAAACTGTATTAAAGTGAATTTGACTTTTGCGTGAATGTTGTTCAGCCTCCCCTCTCATTAATGTACAGTGTGATAATAGTAATATACCGTTTTTGAAGAAAAAGCTACAAATGACTCAGTCTGTGTATATATGATGCACAAAATATTAACAATTTACCGGTAAGAGGGGTCGGCCTCATGTCTGTTGTGTCACTGTCAGCTGTTTGGGTCAGAGGTCAGGAGAGAGTGGACGGGTGACCTGCGGCCCAGTGAGAGCAGCTGTGGGGAGGATGTGTACCACGCTGCAGTTGCTGGACTCGAAATGACACGGCCTAGAAAATTCATAATTTATATATGTTAGAGAATTGAATATTGATGCTGACAAATTTAATCTGTTTATCAAATGTAAGGCTGCAACTAATTATTTTTATTATTGATTTATCTGCTGATCGTTTACTCAATTCATTATTTGCTCTATAAAATGTCGGAAAATTGATAAAAAAATGCTTCAAGTTGCTTGTTTTGCCCACCCAACAATTCATCTCCAATACAATTATTTTCCAATGACGTAAAACACAGAAAAGCAGGAAATCCTCACATGAATAGTTGAAAGAAATATGACTTGAACGATTAATCCATTATTAAAATAAGTTTATTTTCTGTTGATAGACTAATCATTGAATTATGTTGTATGGCAGATGAACACTGCATTCATGAAAGGAATTTTTGTTGTTGTTGGATTGCATGACAACTACGGAGTAGCTAAGAAAACTCACTCTCATTGAAGGATTTGTTGTTGATTGCTTTTCCGTTGAGCCCAGCGGCCTTCAGGAAATGTGGCTCGCTGTACACAGTGTATGCACAAACAGACACACGTTACACACCGCCTGTGGCCCTTTGCAGCGCCGTTGCATGAGGTATACAAGGTCACGTGGTGAGATCGTGTGAGCGTCTCATAGCCTCGAGACAAGTCATGCGTAAACCGTTAAAAACAAAATAAAAAAACCACAACACTGAGTTGATTAGGTTTGGGTGCTTTCCCTACCTGCTGCAGGTTTTTCTTCTCAATCTGGAGCCAGCTTTTACTTCTTCTGCCTTGTCAATACTGCTGTGGGTGCAGAGGGATATCAGAATATACAGTGAGACGTCACGCATTCCACGAGTCCACAGTAGATGAAAGTTATACAAGGTCAACAGCCTGTCTAGTCTTTTTATGATATAGTACAGTAAAAACAGTGTGGGCAATGGTCAATTAAACCACACATGTATGCCCCCTGCCCCCCCCTCTAAATGACTTCCTGCTCACTTAGTTGCATCACATGATTTTCAGATGTGTGACCTAAGCTAGCCCAGGAACGAAGCTAATCCTTGCAGCGTGTGGGAACGGCGCCAGACGTACAGCGTGGTTCTGTGGACTGTCTCCGGTGCAGACCTCCTCCTGTTATCTGTGTGTGGTCCGCGGTTCTCCGAAATCACTTCTCGCAACTCTTTGACTAGAGACCCGAGTTCCCAGGCGGGGCTCTCCTGCTAGAGGAGAGAACGACAATATCGATACACCGCTGTGCTGATCTGATGCTCAACATTATAAATAGCTGGTCGCATTTCAACAGAGAAACATGGGAATACATACAATCTCACACATTTCTGTGACAATAAGCAACAAGATATTTTAGTCCTAAGTCACTAGAAACACTTAAAACTGTATTAACACTGATGACAGACACATCACACAGTATCCCAGTGCTTTGTTTATAGCTTTTTTTTTTTTTTTTTTATAGATTATTTTTTTGGGCATTCTCAGCCTTTATTTTTGATAGGACAGCTGAAGACATGAAAGGGGAGAAAGAAGGGGAATGACATGCGACCCCGGGCCCGCTGCGTCGAGGAGTAAACCTCTATATTTGGGCACCCGCTCTACCAACTGAGCTATCCGGGCACCCATCCCGCTGTTTTGTTGAGATGATTTACAGTCAGGTTTCTCTGAAATGCTGTGTATGTTTTTGATTTAAAGGCAGAGCAGATGTGCTGAGCTTGTGTCTGTGCAGCCAAATAAACAATGATTCACACATGCACTTGATGGGCTGGAACCGTAGGAGGTAGGCGAGATATAAGGAGTTCCTGACTGTACCGTGATCTGGGTGTTGGAGGCACGCTGGGAGAAGGGTGCAGCAGTGAGTGCAGATGGGGAGTCCAGGTCAGGTGGAGGTACATTCAGAGCTGTGCGCAAATTTTGACCTTGGAGCTCCTATAGATGAGATCGACATTTGTTGAAGGGAGCTCAGCTCCATTTATACATGAAAGTCTCAGAATAAGTCAGATTGGATTAAGACATAACTATAAAACATGCATGATGAGAAGAAGTGTACAGTAGTACATCTACATTAAATAAGGGTATACTGTACACTGTGCTGTGTATTTGTGGAGGAGTCATATTCCTTCTTACAAAAAGAGCCTTTGTCTGTAATCTGCTCTACCTTCAAATCCAAGGCATGTTGGAGTTTCAGACGGAAGAAGTCCTGCTCCTGCAGCTGGATGAAATCTTGACAGTCCGCAAAGCTCTCCGACATCTTTTTGAAGATACAGAGAATATGAAGCAACAACATAGAACAGGACAGATAAGGTTCTTTATTTATCTGAATATATAAACTAACATTTTGGTTTTGCTCCAAAGGGAGACGAGAACTGTGACGCCAAACCTTACGAATGAAGTAAAATACAGTATTTCTCAGAATGTAAAAATAGTTATTCAGATATTAATATTTCTGTTTTAAGATAATTGCTGATCATCAGCCCATTTATAAGACATTTTCTAACTGTATTTTACCTCTATCTTTTGGGGGCATTTTATGCTTTTATTACATAGTGGTAAAGAAATGATAGTAAATGAGGAAGAAGGGAGATGGGAAATGAAATGAAACCAAACTCGCCGACCGAACACAAAACGAGGACGCCACTAACTTCGTTGTTGAAAAAAAATTTAAAGGGATGATAGAATGATTATATAGAGTATTTCACACTGTCCCTTATGGTCTCCTTATGGGGTATGTAACATTGGTTGGGCTGAAAATGGCCTGGTTGATATTTTATTGGCCCTTATGCATCCCTGTGTTTTGGCCCTATTTGTAACAAGAGCTTTTCTTCCAAATATGGTATGCTCATGAATATTTAGATGAGCTGCGCGCTGATTGGTTGAGCAAATCCCCAATACACACACATTAGAGAAGCGACAGAATCTCATATTCCATATTCCATTCCTTACCAAATTCACTTCTGAGACTTTTTTATGTGAGAAATCAACTATATAAAGCTCAAATATGGGCCGTTTTACGAAAATGTATGGCTAATTGCAAATATATAAGACTGTGTGTCGGACTTCAGCGGCGGTGCTGCTGACTCGCCGCCCGGCCTGCTGACTCGCCGCCCGGCTTGCTGACTCGCCGCCCGGCCTGCCTTCCTTCACAGACCCCGGCCTGCTGTGAGCTCCGTTACGGCTGGCAGCCCTGACAGAGCTCCAGTGCCTGTAACTCCCCTCTTACTGCTAGCCAAATGGCCCGTTGTGCAAGAGTGAGAGCGCGGTCAGCGAGCTTGTTACACCAGCAATCTCTTACCACATGTTACACACATGTCACGCCACTTATACAACATCTAACTAAATGTCTTATAAAGCTAACAACAGTGTCCGATTTCAAGTTAATGAATATTTGTGAAGACTAGCTAGGTGTTTCGTCAGCTGCGACTGTCCCTTCATAGCTGTGTGTAGCTACAAATCACAGATAGTTAGCTTCATTTTCGGTGTAATTCGAGTATATTTATAGTTTGAATTTTGTCACGCCACTTATACAACATCTAACTAAATGTCTTATAAAGCTAACAACGGTATCCAATTTCAAGTTAATGAATTTTTGTGAATTCCAGAGGAATTCTAAGAGGAGGCTAGCTAGCTTCATCCAGCCGCAGGCTCTATCACATCCAGCCGCAGGCTCTATCAATGAGACTCGCGGACAAGAGGCGTGTATTTCACCGATCGTTTGTTTAAATAACTCAACACATTATAATTACACACATTATAAGATTAACTGGAACCTGTGGTAAGAGATTGCTGGCGTAACAAGCTCGCTGACCGCGCTCTCACTCACACACACCTGGCATTAGGAAGAGGGGAACTGCAGGCCCTGGAGCTCTGTCAGAGCACCGGCGTTTAGCAGTCCATTAGCCCACAAAACGGTGACTTTGCTCGGGTATGAAGTGCCGTGGGTTGCCAGCCGTAACGGAGCTCAATCGAGGTCACAGCAGGCCAGGGTCTGTGAAGGAAGGCAGGCCCGGGCGGCGAGGCAGTAACCCAGGCAGCACTGGCCGCTTAAGTCCGACACACATTCGGACAAAATTTGCAATTAGACATACATTTTTGTAAAGTGGCCCATATTTGAGCTTTACATAGTTAATTTCTCACATAAAAAAGTTTCAGAAGTGAATTTTGTAATGGAATAGCAGAGATCTGCGTGACCTAGATTCAGAAGACTACCTGATCTCAGGTCAGTTGTGTAGCCTATGTAAATGTTGGGGCGTGACCGTTCTCTTAATACACCCACGGTTGTGACAAAGGTTCCGGTTTTTGAGATGCTTACGTAAGCAACTAGCTTTGTTGAGATTCGCCCGTTTTCAGCGGCGGTTTCAAAATATGAGATTTTCATAGTAAAGGGGTGTCAATGAGATTTTGAGCTCATATGTATGTCCTATTTACCCACTGAACTGTCGTTATTCAACTATGACAGGGTAAAATCGGTTTTGCATTCTATCACCCCTTTAACATGAATTGGTTAGTGCTGTTTTGACTTGAAACTTGATGTTTTTCAGTCTGTCATCATCTTATTCAGGCGTCTCTTTTTTTTTTTTTTTTGGGGATTTGTTTTTTGGGGGTCTATTTTCCCTTTATTTCAGAGTGACAGTGAATAGACAGGAAAGGTGGGAAAGAGATGGGGGATGACACGCAGCAAAGGGCCGCAGGTCGGATTCGAACCCGGGCCGCTGCCAAGGCCTCAGCCTACATGGGGCGCACACACTTACTGGGTGAGCTAGAGGTTGCCCCTTATTCAGGCCTCTCTCAACACCAAATAACAGCTGTTGGTAATATAATGACTAGTATAAAGTGTAAATGAGTGCTACCTTGTGAAGGATTGCCTCCAGCTGGCTGATCCGCTCCCCCAACTGTTTATCTTTGGAGCGTAGGGCCTCCAGCTCGTTGCCAAGTTGTCTCTTCTCCTCCCTGACGAAGGTAAGCTCCCAGAGCTGACGCTGGTTCTCCAGGCTCTGGTAGCGCTTCTCCTGGATAAGATAGGAAGAGTCGACAGAAAAATGTAATAAATGGTTTTGACATGTACAAAATGCTTTTGAGTTAGGCATTTTGTATGAGTGGGCAAAGTTGTCCCAGTAAAGCAATTTAGTGTCCAAGAAATAAATCTAAAACTAAATGTCCTCAATTCTTTTTTTCACAATTTACGTATAATAGCTATACTCTGCTCTGGAAACACCTGAATTGGTTTAAATTAAAGCGCCCATATTATGCTCATTTTCAGGTTCATAACTGTATTTTAAGGTTGTACCAGAATATGTTTACATGGTTTAATTTTCAAAAAACACCATATTTTTGTTGTACTGTACAGCTCTCTCTCACTGCTGCAGCTCCTCTTTTCACCCTGTGTTTAGGTCTCTGTTTTAGCTACAGAGTGAGACATCTTTTCTTCTGTACTATCTTTGATTGCACTCGCACATGCGCAGTAGCTCAGATCGTAGATCATGTCAGCTAGCTCCAAGGGGGTAAGCTTCGCTTCAGAACTCGAGCCATCATGGCGCCATTTTGTTGCTAACTGGCCATCACCTCCTGTTAGCATTCCGCTGACCGCCATTTTTTTTTTACGTCACTTGACTGCGAATAACTTTACATCTGAAGCGTTTAAAGACTCTATTTGTCCGTTGTTTAGTTCCAAAGAAACACGACAATGTATAAAAGGCTTCATTACCTTGTACCTCACGTTATGGCTCCGTAGCAGACGTTTTTGAAAAAATAAGCTAACGATTGTGTCATAACCAAGTGACTTACTGTCGCATATTAGAGGAATTACCGTATAGTACAGGAGAAGCTCGCAGGCAGTTTCGACTTACATGAGATGTTTAGGTTTAATTACTAATGTTAACTAGCATGTTAGTGATCAATAATTAGCCTGTTCCCATGTTATCTCCTTACATACACCTACAGTCTCCGTATCTGTAAGATTGGGAATGATTGAGATTTCTCTTGGCACAGCTACCAGAAGACTTACAACTTTCAGACACGTTGCTCACGTCACATTCTCTCAGTTGGAGGCTGCGCAGTAAAGCTGGCCATCACCGGAAAAGTGCTTCTAATAGCCTTCACTGGTCTCCGTCCAGAGCAACGGGGTCTATTGGTCCATTATATACTGTCTATGGCTAGCTCCATAGGCTGTTTCTCCAACATTGGTCAGTTACAAGGCAGGATTAGCTGGGAGACTTCTAAACGAGGGCGCACAATGTAAGTATTTATTTTGTAGATTACGGTAACCTTATGTGTGTTGTAGCAGCGCTTTGCCATTGAGAACAAGCATGCTAACGGTGGTAACATGTTAGTTCTAGCGCTAGTATGCTAAAGGTTGTGGTTAGCCAGCTCATTTCGGCTAGTGACATAGAAACCCTGCAGATTTTGACCAGCTCACCCGGCGACTGAAGGCAGGACACATTCAGAAACCAGTATCTCACTCAAAACAGCATGGATGGTCCAGAGACACAAAATAACAAAATAAATCCCAGAAAAAGTGATTTTTTTCATAATATGGGCACTTTAAGTCACTGTTAAGGGGTCAGAACAAGATTTTCAAAAGTCATGTTAAGCCATTAATAAACGTCTTACAAAGTAAGCAGTTCTTATTATCGTTATCGATTAAAGACATTTGGATCTTCATGAGCTGAATGGCCAACTCGTCAACAGGTGAGATGCTAAGTCTGCTGTTCTGGGCATCCAGAAAAAAATTGACAGTCAAAAAAAAGGAGCATGAAGGAAAATATCTTTTAAAAGTTATTAAATATTACAAGATCTGAAAAAAACAAAGAAATTACTAGTTAATATAAAAAGTAATTTGAGTAACATACTGAGTCCATATCTGAAGATCTCAACTGAACTTGACTGGAGAGAAGCCAGTGATTGATTATTACCTGGTATAACTTGTCCAAAATATCCTCTAAATGTTGGATTTTGCCCTGCAGGGAGTCCACCTGCTCTCTCCTGGCAGTGATCTCCTTCTGCATGTCCACGGCTACTTGGAGGCCTGAGGTAGAGGACAAAACCACAAAACAAAGAGAAAAAGAGCTAAGGGCAAGGAGAACATCATGCACATAATATATCAGAACATGTTGTAAATCCCAGAGCTTTAATTTTGGACAGGCTTTATATCAAAGACATATGTTAATGGTCACACATGTCAGATTATATCTCTTACACTGGAATACAGCAGAAGGGGATAAATTCATATTTGAAACTTCATTGAACTACACTAATGTTTTCTTAAGAGTTGTCTGCATTCCTAAACTGAATTCAGATCCTAATAAATCACTGTTATCCGTCCACTTGATCACCGAATGGATGTAAATCAGAGGATGTTTCTTTGTACGTGAGATCTTTTAAGTCTCAGTTTAAATTAAATTGTATCACGGATCTAACCGTGTCCGTCAGCTCCTCCCAGGGTCCTCAGGGCGCTCCCGACCTGGTCCAGTTCGTCATGGGCGTTCCTCAGCTGACTCTGAAGCTTCAGCACCACACCCTCGTGCGCCTCGTTCTCGCAGCTGTGGAGCTGTTGCAGCTCCTGGTGCTTTTCTGAAATCATGCCCGCACAAACACACGCATTGTTTCCACTGAGAGGAACACACTTTGACACACACAGCCATGGAAGGGCTTGGTTGACAGTGAAAACATACCAAACATAGTTCTTTGTTGGGTTTTTTAACGCAGCAGGACAAGAGGATCATTTGATTTGGCAAAAACTGCAGCTGACTTTTTAGAAACAGCACTGTGTCATTTTCTGGTGAATGAAAAAAAATCTAGTTCCACTAGTCTGCTGTCTGGACGTAACATACAATTTTAGTATTAATATTGTGATAAAACTCAAATCCTCAAAAATCGGATCAGTTTATCCTTCAGTCCAAGTGGACGTTTGTGTCAAATTTGACACAAAACGTCCACTTGGACCTGGGGGGGTGGGGGGGTCCTGAAATATCACGTTTACAAGAATGGGACGGGCAACCTGAAAACATAATGGCCCTCATTTATCATTCTTGCGTAGAAACGGACGTATATGTTGGCGTAAGATTATGCTTACACTCCTCTCACCGCCTGATTTATGAAGCTGTGCGTACCTTTGAAATCCAGGTGTACGCAATACCTGCCCTTGATAAATGCCGCGGCTGAAAACGATCGTCATTAGAATAACACGCCCCAATATATTCTGGGTTTTGAGGCCTCGCCCCTACAATTTACGACATGGCGAGACGTAATCCGGCTGAGAAGCGGCACTTTTCAGAGGTGGAGATTGAAACCATGATATCTCCGGTTCATTTGCATTAAAGTGTGTACTATTTGGCAGCCTGAAAACTGGTATTAAAGGCTGTAGAAAGAATGCGGAATGGAAGGAGATCACTGATGCGGTCAACAGTGTTGCCGTAGTAAATCGGACTCCAGCTGAAGTTTAGCCTATTTAATTTATACATAGACACATTTTTCTATAGTCCTAATAGTAATATACAGGCTTCTATTGCAATCTCTTAGGCCTACATATGTAGGTGTACATATATTTAAATAAACACACGGTAGCGGAGTTTATGCAGTGTTTTTTATTTTACTCGTGTTTTTTTTCATGAGTCGGAACGAGGCAACAGCTGATGGAGAGCGCGTGTCCTCTGCCCCCCCGTGCTGGACCCTGTCTCCTGACAGCAGAGGGGCTGGAAAAACAAGCCGAAATAACTCGGTCAATGGCAGAAATAAATCATTCACTTGAAAGAGAAACAAAAACCTGAAGAATAAATAAAAATGTTGTGCATCGTCATGTTTCCTGTATTGAATATCATTGCCAAACATAACACTATAGGCTACCTTTTATAAAAGCGAGGAATAATATCCTGTCTCCTTATAGCCCCCAGTTGGGGCTGTTCTGGACACTGCTCTCCGGGCATCGGGTCATCTGGCTCCATCGCTACATTTATGGCACCGTGTTTTCCGGCGAGATTTTGTACAGAACCCCCTCAGGCTAAAACAATGTTGCATACCGGCGCATAGCGGTCTTCTTTTAGTTTCTCAGTGCGTTTTGTGGTGTTAGGAATTGTTTTTCTGCGCATTTCCCCACTAACTCAAAACGTGCGTACATGTACACCACCTCCTGAGCTGGCGTAGGATTTGAGCGTGCCGTACGCCAACGTCCATATTGATAAATCTCAAAGTCACCGTGGTTTTGGGTGTACGCCAGGTGTACGCTGGAAATTTGGTGTACGCACTTTTTATAAATGAGGGCCAATGCATCCAGCATAAAAACTTTGATTAGAATTGAGGATGGAGCTTTGATTGAATGTTTTTGTATATATATATTATATATATATATATACACATATACATACACACACACACACAGTACAGGCCAAAAGTTTGGACACACATTCTCATTCAATGTATTTCTTTATTTTCATGACTATTTACATTGTAGATTCTCACTGAAGGCATCAAAACTATGAATGAAAACATATGGAATTATGTACTTAACAAAAAAGTGTGAAATAACTGAAAACATGTCTTATATTTTAGATTCTTCAAAGTAGCCACCCTTTGCTTTTTTGATAACTCTGCAAACCCTTGGTGTTCTCTCAATGAGCTTCATGAGGTAGTCACCTGAAATGGTTTTCACTTCACAGGTGTGCTTTTTCAGGGTTAATTAGTGGAATTTTTTCCCTTATTAATAAAAAAGCAAAGGGTGGCTACTTTGAAGAATCTAAAATATAAGACATGTTTTCAGTTATTTCACACTTTTTTAAGTACATAATTCCATATGTGTTCATTCATAGTTTTGATGCCTTCAGTGAGAATCTACAATGTAAATAGTCATGAAAATAAAAGGAAACGCATTTGAATGAGAAGGTGTGTCCAAACTTTTGGCCTGTACTGTATGTATATATATATATATATAAATATATATATCCAAAGAATGGAATAGGAGAAAAAAAAGTCAAAAGTCTCATACTTTATGTGGATTACAGACTATCTATTATTCGTTCATGAACTGAATCAGACAATTTTTGAAACTGATATGAACTATTGCATAAATAAAGATGTTGTTGAACTTGGATTGGGTTTGTTTGTATTTGTATATGATGTTTATATATGGATTTATGTGAGGCTGTGTGCATGCATTTTATCTAATTCTTGGACATCTCCTGGGACACTATATGTTTTGTGCTGTAAAATGCTGGTGGGTATACATACATAACGGAATGTGTGGATTGGTGATGATTAATGTGTCTGAATAACCCCACCCCACTCTTGACTGTGTGTATACCTTGTACTGTATGTATTCATGTGTCTTTTATGTGTTTATACTTGCTGCACACCCAATCGCCCTTCGGGGATACAAATAAAGTTGAAGTTGAAGTTATTGCCATGAGGTCATGTAAACGACCAGACACAAAAACTATTTGTTGCATGCATCCATTATCATAGTGAGGAAAATGCAGCTCAGTTTGTTTTCACAAGCATAGTTTTGTTTATATGCTGGATAATGATAATCTCCTGTGTGGTGATAAAACATTCAGTGACGTTCAACTCACTAGTGAGGGTGAGCAACTGCGTGCCCTGCACCTCCAGCTGGATGGTGAGCTGTCTTTTCTCCAGAGATTCCTCCTGGACACGCCGACTTTGTTCAGCCACAGAGGCCTGTAGCTGCCACCTCTCGTGCTCTGCAGCAGCCAGGTCTGAATTATGCCGGTCCAATTCAGCCTAAACAGTATATGGCACAAGAGGAAGGAAAGAGAGACAAAGAGTGCAAGGTAAGTTATGATCTAGGTGAGGTATAGGGCTGCACAATATTAGGAAAATATCTAATTGCGAGTATTTTGACTGATATTGCGATTGCCATATAATTCATGATATTGGAGGGAATGATCATTTTTGTATCATTATTCCCATTTTCATTGAAAAATATACAATAATATAAAAAAAATTATTGAAGTGTGATTTTTTTGCGAGGATCTGTACCAAAGAAAGATTTTTTTCTTTAGTCTGTAGGATACGATTTGTAGGCCGGCATGTCTCTGCAGCACCACAATACTTCATTCAGAATGGTTTGACACAAATTTCGCATTTAACAAATATTGCGCCCCCCTGCCATTTGGATATTGCACTAGTCCATATTGCGATTTCGATAAAATTGCAATTAATTGTGCAGCCCTAGTGATGTATGGAAGTCAAAACGGAAGAAAAAAAAATTCTAATTGGAGGCTTAATAGGGAAAAGGTTTTACTTCAGTTATCTAATCATATTTTAATCAAGTTTTCTGCCATGCTCCTGACCCTGAGCTGCTGAATCTCCAGCTTGTGCTGGTTTAGCTGGTTGCTGAGGATGCTGCTCTCTATCATGTTCTCTCGGTCACCCAGCCTCTGCCTCAGTGTCTCTACTTCTGCATGTAGGGCCTGGCATCGGCTTTGGGCCTCTTCCAACCTGGCAAGGTGCTGGAAAAAAAAACAGTTAAGCTTAAGTTCAATGACTGAACCTCAAAATGGACACATAGTGAACGCAAGATTCATAATGCATGATCTCCTCTAAAAACTTTACGTGCTGAGCTTCTTGCTGCCTAAACTGGAGTTCCTTGTTTTTCTCCTCCAGGAGCTCCTGGGATTTCCTCCCCTCCCGGGTACTCTGCTCCAGCATGACCTGTAGGCAGCTTTTCTCCTCTCTAGCCGCCTCCAGCTGTCCTCTCAGGGCCTTCACCTCCTCCTGGAGATCACACTGCTGCTGCTCACCGCACCTCTAGAGGATAAAGCAGGAGGCACAGTGGGCTGATTGTTTTTAAAACAACAAAAAGATAAAGTAAATCTTCTGATAGTGTGAAGAAATAGGACCTCAACGATGGGAGAGAAACTGGCTTGACATTTCATCTTGTGTTATTCTTGGATGGTTAACTGACCAAGCATGCTCTGCATTTAACCAAACCGTTCGGAACAGAGGCACCTGGTTCTGCACAGTGTGTCCAATCACATTGTAAAAAGAATGCAACCAAAATGAATGAATAGCTTCTGACTTTGGAACGACATGAACCACTTGGATTGAGCGATTAACAGGTAACTAGAGCAACTTGCACATCAGGATTGGGGGATATAAACTTCCTACTGGCGATAGGCTTAATCTATAACCAATGGACTTTTTTAAGACTATTGGAGCACCAATAGTCACCAATAATTGCAATGGGATGGGCAATATTCATTCATAGCCTGTAACTGCCCAAACCAACTCACTAGTTAACTAACCACTGTAATTTTATTTCTCAAAGACACTGGCCCTCATTTATGAAACGTGCGTACGACCTAAAACAGGCGTACGACGGGCGTACGCCGATTCCTACGCAAAGCTCGGCATTTATCAATTTCGACGTGAGCGTAGGCTGCGATCAAATCTCACGTCTGGTCTGAACTCGTGTACGCAAGTTCTCGAGTCAGTGTGGACTTGCGGTGCAGCATATAATCAGTTTAACAGGAGAAGGAGAAGTCATCAGTTGATCACGTATCAGCAATGGCAGATCTGGCTCTTTTAGAAGACCTCTATGCGCCGGTCTGCAACATTGTTTTAGCCTGTGGGGTTCTGCACAGCATCTCGCAGGAAAACACGGTGCCATAAATGTAGCGATGGAGCCAGATGACCCAATGCCCAGAGAGCAGTGTCCAGAACAGCTATATGAAGGAGACAGGATATTATTCCTCACTTTTAAAAGGTAGCCTATAGTGTTATGTTTGGCAATGATATTCAATACAGGAAACATGACGATGCACAACATTTTTATTTATTCTTCAGGTTTTTGTTTCTCTTTCAAGTGAATGATTTATTTCTGCCATTGATCAAGTTATTTTGGCTTGTTTTTCCAGCCCCTGTGCTGTCAGGAGACAGGGTCCAGCACGGGGGGGCGGAGGACACGCGCTCTCCCTCAGCTGTTGCCTCGTTCCGACAAACACGAGTAAAATAAAAGACACTGCATAAACTCCGCTACCGTGTGTTTATTTAATTATAGGTACACCTACAATATAGAAAATGTGTCAAGGATGTATAAATTAAATAGGCTAAACTTCAGCTGGAGTCCGATTTACTACGGCAACACTGTTGACCGCATCAGTGATCTCTTTTCATCCCGCATTCTTTCTACAGCCTTTAATACCAGTTTTCAGGCTGCCAAATAGTACATACGTTAGTGCAAATGAACCGGAGATATCAGGGTTTCAATCTCCACCTCTGAAAAGTGCCGCTTCTCAGCCGGATTACGTCTCGCCATGTCGTAAATTGTAGGGGCGAGGCCTCAAAACCCAGAATATATTGGGGCGTGATATTTAAATGACGATCGTTTCCAGCCGCCGCATTTATCAATGTACGACCATTCTTACGCTCGGATTGGTGTGATACGAACTTTTCATGAATCCCACGTGAAGCCTGTCGTAAGATGATTTCTGCGCTCATATCTGCGCTGGTTTCTACGTTAGGTTGATAAATGAGGGCCATTGTCCCCATCACATGGCCTTATTATAGCAGCACACATACACGGCTTCATTAGCTTGTACGTATATATATATATATATATATATATATATACACATACATATATATATATATATATATATATATATATATATATATATATATATATATATATATATATATATATATATATATATATATATATATATATATATATATACATACATACATACATACATATATATATATATATATATATATATATATATATATATATACACACACACACACACACACACACACATATATATATATATATAGCCTCACAGAAAGGATGAACCAAGCATTAACATGGCCACATATACCTGAGAACCAAGGAAAATTTTGTTTTTCCCAATCATATTGTTTTGTGATTCCATACCTGTTTAAGGTTAAAAAAACATCTTACAATTTAAATTTTTTTATTTTTATTTATTTAAAGAATGTCCACTGTAGTGGACAACAGGATCATTAGAGTATGAAAACAGACAAATTTGGTAGATGTGGAGTCATTATTTACATGAAGATAGTCCTGATGTCCACTATAATTGACATTCAAAATCACAAATTTTTCAAAAGATACATAATGTAGTTTCTATCAGAACTCAATATATGATTCCTAACACCTTAATGAACAAGAAAATATATGATTATCATAGTAACAAAACCATAGACAAACAATATTTGACTCATCTCTTATCTTTCCATAAAATGTGCTTTTTCCTATGCTGTCCATTTTGGATTGAAAGATAGAGGCGGTTCCCGGCCTCCCAGCCAATCAAATAACACATCACTGAAAAGCCCAGGATGTCCTCTATACAATACAGCAGGAATTAAGAGACTTGCACAAAAGATTCCAAGGAGAGGAATGAAACTAAAATGTCCACTACAGTGGACATAAGTCAATGGGCTGGGTCTCAGGAGGAGATCCTGCCCCTAAACTTCTACTGTTGCCATTAAAGAAAAGCACAATGACCAAAAATCTGTCATGTACTTTTCTTGCCCAAGTTTTCTTAGCCAAAATAAGTCACATGATTGTTGCCCCATTGTACCCCTGGTGTTCCCCTACTCAAAATAAATATATAGAGCTCAACAGACCGACCACTTTTTTAAAGGCTCTGGTTCCGGAAGTGATTATACCGGTTCAATATCTCCATTGACATTTCACTAAATGCTTATACAAAGAGTTTTAAGGCTGGAACCAAGCCAACCAGCTACAAGATGAATTGTGACCATAAAACATTTGATTTGGGGCAAAATAACACTTTGAAAATGGCAAAAAAAAAAAAAAAAAAAAAAAAGGTACAAGTAGGTACAGAAACAACCATAGCACCTCGTTCTAGACGTTCGCGGTTTCCGTAAACATTTCCATGGTAACAGCGAGTTCCAACAATCAGAGATGTCGCCATTACGCTTAGGATTGTGGGTAGTGTAGTATTTCTCCATAAGATCGTATATAAAAGATGTTTTTCTTAAAACAAGGTGGATTTCATACAGACTTGGTGTTTCTACAGGAGCAGAAACTTTCGTTTCACAACCTCGTAGCCCGTGGCCAGTCTATCTTGGATGGTTTAGACATACTGGCATATAATCAAAATCCTTATGGAGAAAATAAATGGGATTTTTACTTCTGAAACCACAATGTTGAGCTCTATAGTGGACATTATTAGGACTGACAACACCACCTCGGTCAGGACACCTCTACCAGCAAAGTCCATCACCTAACTTAAACTGTTTTACCAGCAGATTACTAGGGCTGTGTATTGGCAAGAATCTGGCGATACGATACGTATCACGATTCAATATATTGCAATATATTTCGATACTGTGCGTAAGGCGATATATTGGGATTTTTTAAAAGATGCGCATAAAAGTCAAAGAAGTTTACTTTAGGTAAACAATTCAGTACACAGAAAATCAAAACTGCCAGTTTGGGATTGTGGTTCACAGGTTCTTAGTGAGCTAATGTTTATACGCTAAAGTAGGCCAAAGTTCAGCCATAGCTACATTGTTAGCTTCTAGCAAAAAGTCAGGCACTGCTATGCACTGTTAGGCAAGGACACTAGTGGTGTGTCTCAGCATAGCAATCTAACGGTAGGGGGTTTAAACACAACATAAACGGGAACCACTGTCTTACCATGAATATTTTGCACGTAAACTAAAAAGAAAATTTATATTGCGTTTTTGATACAGTATTGCTAAATAAAATATTGTGATACTCAAGTGTATTGATTTTTTCTTACACCCCTACAGATTACACACATCCAGCCCTTTACGTTGCTCCATCATAATTATACTACACAGAACTTAAGTATGATTTGTATTGAATCATGTAAAGTCAACCTGACACTTCAGTTTCCACTTTAAAGAGGGTTCTTTACGGTAAACATGCATCTATACTATAAGTTACTTTGGGTATGATAACAACAGAAAGAGGAAAATTGCTTGTTTTCACATTCACAGTTTTGCTGCAGCACCTTAAGTTGGCCAAGCTGGGACCAAAGCTCCTCTGTCTGTTGTAAAGATCGCTCTCTCTCTCCTTGGGCATCCACCAGCTGGGACTGAGCCTCAATGAGCTGCTGCTCCAGACAACAAACCTGCAATGTCACAAATCAAATCAAATATGATTTAAGTTTTCATTCTGGCATAGGAGGAAGACAGGAGTTTTATCAGTGTTGCTTGTCCACATTGTGTTTGTCTAATCTTTAAGCTACTATGGTTTGACTGAGCTATACATATCTAGTGAATTAGATAAATATGGCTGGTTAATATAAATGTTTAGCAGCCTCAGTATCTCATCGCTTACATTATTGCTCATAACATTCCTTACCTTATTTGTATGGCTCCAGAGGGTTGACTCAAGTTCACTGACCTGACACTGGTGCAGTGATGTCTGTCTCTCTGCAAGTTTCCTGGGCATAGATTTTTTTTTTTTTTTGGTGTGTCACTGATTCAGAAATTCAACATTGTGTGATCATATAGTTAAGTGGCCTTAGACGGCAAAGACTCTTTAAAAAAAAAAAAAAAAAAAAAAAAAAAAAAAACAGCCACAAATGATTTGGGAACAACACTTACTTTAGCAACTCCAACTTGACACTTAAACTGACACTGTTGTTTTTTGATGAGCTCAGTTTTGCAGTCAACAACGCCATCTCCTGGCCAAGACTTGCAATCAGGTCTTCCATTCTAGGACAGAGCAATGCGAAGAGTGAACACTGCTGTTTAAAAAAAAAAAATAATAATAATAATACTATATTTATGATGCACAATGGAGCATGGCAGACAGCCTACAATAGTTGGAAGTGATGAAGTAATACAAAAAACACCATCATTTGATATGGAGCAGGTAAGCAGCTGTAGCTTGTAAATATGGCAGATAAAGTTGGGATGTTTGTATTTCTAACATAACTTAAAAAGCTAATCTTCATATTTAAGAAGTGGGAACCTTAGAATATTTGGCTTTTTTTGGTTGAAAAGTGACTGAAATGATTAATCTATAATCAAAATAGTTGCGGAGTCATTTTCTCCCGACTGACTAAATGATTAATCGACTAATTGCTGCAGCTCTCTATTACATTACCTTTCTTTTTGCTTATTTACGCCACTGCATTCCTCACTCCCCAGATTTTTTGACTGCCATAAAACAGATGAAAAAATATAATCAGACATACCAGGAGGAAAAGTAGTCTAAATTACACTTAACATGACCCGTAACCCACTTCTAGTACTTACTAAAAAAAGTCTCTCCTGTAGCTCGTCTGTCTCATCGTTAAAATCCTCAGTTACCTTAGCAGCTGGGGATAGCAGTCTTGAACTAGTGGCGACATCAGAAGTGGTGATGGCGCTGTGTCCACATTGTGTCTCGGGAGATATAAGCGAGTACATCTCCTTTACATTTTGTCCCAATGTCTCTACTTTCCTGTTAAGTTCCAACGTCTCCTCCTCCGTCTCCTGCAGCTTCTGGTCCTCGGCTCTTTGGATGTTTTGGAGCGCCTCCAACATGCACAGCATCTTTTCCATCTGACCAACGTGTATCCTTGAATCCTTCAATCTACGAATAAAAAGATCTGTGGGTCAAAGTGATATAAAACAACAGTAAAGAGTAAAATTGTATTAGTGTCTTCACCTGAGGTTGGACAGGTCGTCCTTCTCCTTCTGGACTTTGTGCAACTTAGTCTGCAAGTTCACGATAGCTTTGTCAAAACTGAATGGCTCTTGTTCAGGTTGATTGTGTGTCTGTGTTTGAGAGGGTAAAATAGTACATTATAGAGAAAGCATTACCAAGCAGGACTGGAAATTAACTTTTTGTCCATTAGATTACAGTTGTTTTTTTGGCTGGTGAGTGAAGCAAATGTAACAGCCACTGAAATAAAAAGATAAACCTTGTTGAGCTGCAAGTCAGACAGCTGTTGAAGACAGTCTTCTATTGCATTTTCAAACACCTCCTTTCCAGGAGAGCTGATATCCCCTTGGTTTAAACTACCCAGTTTACAGACCAGGGGTTGAGTCACTGCCTGCTGGTCGGTTGTAAGAATGGTATTCCCAGGTGAGTCATCTGCCAAAAGATAAAGGAAGTTTTTTTCCCCAGTGTTTTTTCCTCAACATTTGTACATTTAGTCAGGTGACTTAGATTTTAAATGAACATTTAGCTTTACCACTTGGAGTCATTGTATCATAAATGTGAGTGTTGTTTAAAGTTAAAATCATAAGCCCTAACTTAACACATATTTTTTTTCATTTTTCTTGATGCATAAACAAAATGTTGTGTGACACTGCTTGTACTCACAGACATCCAACCTCCCGTGGTTGTGGCAGCTTTGTCCAGGTGAGCTGTTGATG
The DNA here is from genome assembly GCF_004354835.1 of Perca flavescens. Lineage (NCBI taxonomy): Eukaryota > Metazoa > Chordata > Actinopteri > Perciformes > Percidae > Perca > Perca flavescens. The sequence goes on from NC_041335.1 coordinate 27,274,075, forward strand.
CCATATGTACAGGCAAACCTCTCCAAAGTTATTTTGGTTGCGTTTTCCACCTCTTCCTGAAGCCTCTGGGTTTCCTTGGTGCGCCTATTAAGCTCCTCACTGAAAAAAAAAAAATTAATATAATTAGGAGGGATGGAGAGTATAATTCATAGTGATGCCATATAGCACTGTGGAACAGCCTTCCTTTAAATGCCAAGTAGACAAACGGAAAGGGACTTGTGGAGGTCAGGGATGAAAATTTACTTGAGCCATCACTTTGTTTAGTGTTATTTACAGTGTGTTTTGATGTGGACATGTTAATTTGGACTGATTTATTTATTTTGATCATTCTGTTTATTTTATGTTACATGTTTTGTGTTTGTCTTTTAATAACTTCGGCCCGTGTTACGTTGTCCCTCGGATAGTCTGTTTTGTAGATCCATTTCTGAATCAAATCAAAATAAATATTAAGCTAAAGCAATGGCTGCTCATGAGTTGGGAGTTGAGCTGAAATATAAATATAAATGAGCTGATTGCTATAAAACTGCTGGCATTTTAATATTACATGAAGAGTTTTAGTTACCTCAATTCATCCAGTGTCAGGCTGTTAAATCTCAGCCGAGAAGAGGCGTCATCATTTGTCTCTAAAGAAAGTTGAACAAATGACTTGAACAACTGAATAATTCGCTCAATAACAGCAAGTTAACAAATATGCCCGCTGAATAAGTAACGTTAGCTAACCTAAAAGAGATGTCTACTGCCTTCTAGCTAGCTAGTTAACATAGCTAGCTAGCTAGCTAACTTACCAGTTATTCCTGCTTGTGTTGGTTTTGTAACGTTATGTTTCGGTGGTAATTGAGCGTGAGCGCCATTATTGCTAGAAAGAGGAATAGTCTGACGATCTGAGGGCTGAAACTCCGATGACATCTCTGTTCACATTAGTAATAAAGCGGTCAGTGTAGTTAACTAGCTAGGTTACGCTAAATAGCTAAGTTATACATCCTCGAAGCTATCAACAGCTAACGTTAGCCAGTAAATTGTCGTTAAACGTAAAGTTCCATCACCATGGAAACAGCATTCGTGGCTAATTCCTAGCTAGCGTTATGCTACCAATAATTTGGTGTATTTCTGCGCTACTAGCTAGTTAACCTAGTTAACATTGTTTGACTGGCTAGGTTAGTCGGACATTCGATTAAGTAAAGCTGATATTGAAATCACAGGATATGTAACATTAGCGCCGACACTTTGAAATAATCCGTCAACATCCGCTCTAACCCTCTACAGTTGTGACGCATGGCAAAGGCGTTTCCAGTGATGCCTGATGGTCATTGTCGTTTGTTTTTTCAGGGCGGACCCTCTTTTTTCAGCAGGGATCAAGGATTTTGTTTTTAACATATTCCGACCATCATCATAATCAAAATGGAAACATGAAGAACTGAAAAGTGTAATTAAGTTGCAGCGCTATTATTATCCTGCACGTCGGCAGCTTCTGGACAAGGTAAGACGACGGGTTGTGGATTTACGATAGCCTAGCAAGCTAACGTTAGCTAAGTTCGTTAGCTATTTACATTATTTGTGTTTGTGACGTCTGCAGCTTTTTGGCATTTAGCTATAGATGTTGTTTACCCCGAACGTATTATTTCAAAAGGGCGAATACAGTTAAAAGCCTACAGCTATTAATTCAACCTCTTATGAAATGGTATAAGGTTTATAGTAAACCTGTTATGAATGATTAACTTGGGTGACCTAATTTCTGTTCAGTAAACATTTAGCTAACGTCACTTTAAAGCTAGCCCAGACTACATTAACTTTGCTTTTGTGAGTGTTTAATTATTTTTGCTTAAGCATATCTTTGTACAGTATTGACATTAATCAGTGTATTGTATTGTAACAACTGTGCTATGATTAAATAGGTTCAGGAATGTGTAGTTTTTGAGCGGTGGGGGGATCTTCCACTGATATGTGACACCCAGTAGGTGTGGTTTTGGAGACGACATTTGTAAGCCCCCCTCGCTCTACTTGGGGAAACCGTTGTTGTGACCTTTTGTTTGCATGCAATGCAGAGCCATTTAAATATGTTGTTTTCCAGGATGAGGGATCTTCAAGCCATTGACAGCTTGCTCTTGAAAGAGTTAAAGTCATGTCGTGCAAATGAGTACAACTTTCTTCCCAGAGAGGCTGGCCTGAAGCTGATGGAGTCGGCTTCCACAGAGGTTACCCACTGACCCACTTTGACATTTGTGGCTGTCTGCAAAGGCTTATGGGACTGCTTAAAATATATTCTGTTCCCAGTGATGTCTATCTAATATATCGTGGTTTCTTTTCAGAATCACAGTGGAGTGTCTGCAAAATGCAGAGACACCAGAGTGGAAGAACTGTGGGGCCTGACCAGTTTCTTTGGATACAGCACACAAACATTTGTTCAAGCTGTCAATTTGCTTGATAGATTCCTCTCCATTATGAAGGTAGGAGTTTAACAAAGTATAACATGTTGTTTCAAGTTAGAAATTTGCATGCCTTATATCACATTTCTATCACTAGTAAAAAGAAAACACGACCACGATGTCCTTGTTTGACTTTGAATCATGGGATATTGACACACACTTATCACTGTTGTGTCATTGTGTCAGGTGCAGCCCAAACACTTGCCCTGTATTGGAGTCTGCTGTCTTCACATTGCAGCCAAAATGGTCGAGGAAGAGAACAATGTCTCACCTACGCGTGAACTCATCCGCATCAGCCAAAGCAAGTTCACTGTGTCAGACCTGTGTCGTATGGAGAAGATCATCTCAGAGAAGCTCAGTGTGGAGCCCGAAACAGTGACAGCCTTAACCTTTCTACACCTCTACTACTCAGCCTTTACATCCCTATCTGCTAGAAGGTAAACATTTTATTTTAATTTGCTTACTCTTGTTGCTATTGCTGACGCATTGCTCCAATTTGCATGGAGTTGGTCAAATTGATTCTGCTTTATGAGCTTTGTACTGGCGGATCACATTCCGCTCCCTCTATATTTTAAGGGAGGAGATCCCAAGCATTGGGAGACTGGAAGCCCAGCTAAAAGCCTGCTTATGCCGGCTTGTTTTCTCTAAAGCAAAAGTAAGGCTTGTTCTCAGGCGAAAATTTCACAGCATAGTAGCATTCACACTCTGAGTCATGGGATTTATTAATCTGCTGTTTTTCCCCTTCACAGCCATCAGTGCTGGCGCTGTCCCTCATTGCTCAAGAGTTTGAAGCACTCCAGTCCATCACCTTGCTGAAGATTGTACAGCAATTCCAAAGACACCTAAAGGTATAAAAAGAGTATGGCTGCAACAACTGATTGTTTTTTCAATTAATCAATATTGTTTGCTCTATAAAATGTCTGCATATATTGAAAAATGACTACCACAAGTTATTAAAGACCATGGTTGTGTTTTCAAATATCTTGTTTTGTCCAACCAATTGTTTAAAACCGAAAGATATTCAGTTTACCATTGATACTATAATATTGAGCAGCATTTACTTGTGGCTAATATGCTAAAGTTCTGTTTCTTTACTCCTCCATTTCCATAATTTCTAACATATCTGCTTTGTATTATTAATACTTGTGTTGAAATTGTACAATGTGGCACGACAATGTCCCTACACGACCACGTGCACATATAGTATGTGGAAAAACACTTGTTGATGGCAGCATATTTTCCTGTTCATCTTCTTCACAGATCAGCGACAGCGAGTTGCTCCACTGGAAGGAACTTGTGGCCCAATGCATGACTGAATACTGCTCAAGCGAATGTAACAAACCAGACAACAAAAAGCTTGTTTGGATTGTTTCCAGGAGAACGGCACAGAATCTTCAGGCCAATCATTTCAGTGTGCCTGGCCTGCCAACTATTCCTGAGGGGAGCTGGGACGAGAGTGAGAGGTTAATAGTCCAGTTTTTCCATTTCCTTCATGCTGCAATTCGCCTGACTGAATAAACTGTGCTGTGATGGATAGATATTGACAAAGTGGTCATACCTGAATGGCAATTGACTATCTCTTACGTCTGCTGAAGTCCTCAAATTCATGACTCAGAAAAATTGCATCTGCTAACACTAATTAAAAAAAAAAAAAAAAAAAGTTTCATTTTAGAGTTGAACTGGATACAGCAATGGTTTAATGAGTACCGGAGAAGACTTAATTTGCTACAATTTAATATATCACTCTGGCCTTATTGCCTTAGTTGGTATCACTCTGAACTAGCGTTGCAACTAACAATTACTTTCTTCATTGATTGATCTATCAATTATTCTTTGGATCAATTTTTTAATCTCTTTTAGATCAATCTTTTAGTCTGTCAATCCCAGTTTCCCAGAACCTAAGTTGTTTTGTTTAGTCCCATCTACCATCCAAAAAACAATCAATTAATTCTTGATATTGCCTTAATCAATTAGCAAAATTGTTGCAGATTAAATGGGCATTCCAGAAATGTTGTACTGCACTTCTATTAAGTTGGGGGACTCACAAGAGAGACTTTTTAAAAGAATGGTCAAATTGAAGCTGCAGGCGCTGACATGCTGTACCCTGACTCTTAGTTTCTAGTATGAGTCATGCTCTAAAAACACTGTTCAAAGGCATCTATTCATTAGACCCTCCCTGTAAAAAGCCACATCTTTTAAACTCCATACTTCCTGTTTGTAACACAGGCTTTGTGTCACCAAGCCAAAAACACTAGGGTTCTTTTCTCAAGACATACATATACAACGTGTCTGTTCAGTCATCAATAAATCAGCTAATTGTTTCAGCTCCACCCTGAAGCACAGAGTATTAAGCCTTCCATTCTCTCCTAGTGAGGACTCCTGTGAGGACATGAGCTGTGGAGAAGACAGCCCATGCGGCTCGCCAGGAAGTGGCGGCGAAGGAGCCTTCTTCCCCTCCGCCTTTCTCAACCGCAAAAAGTGACGAGTCCTCGTTATGCAGAAAGGACAGATGTGTATTTGTCCCCTGATCTGATTTAGGGTGGTCACCGTGTTTCTGAGAAAACCTGTTTCACTTGTTTTACCACTGTATAGGTACCACATGTGACAGGTTTCAATCAAGTGCCTGTTGATTCAGTTTACTGTCTGTCTCTTTAATGTAAAAAAAACCAACATATCTTATAAATGCAAAATGGAAAATTGCAATATCTTGGCAGCTTGATGGCAATGCTTCTGAACATCTTCTTCCAAGATGTCCTCTTTGGGTTCGTTTGTGTCCGAGCCGGCACATTCCAGGAAAAGCAGCGAAGCACAACCTAGAACTTGTGTATGTCAGTCGTGAGGTACGCTCACTGTTGAAGTACCAGCTAACACACTAGCACATCCTCAGTCTTTTTTTTAAAACCTGTTTTTATACTCCGTACCATACATATAGACAGTATTCTGCAAGCGTATGTTATACGTATGTACACAATCCTAATGTGACATATAGGACATTGTAGTGTGAAATTATCAGACTATATATGCATGGATACATTGAAATATGTGATTATGAATGGATTTTGTCTATGTTTACCAAAATAAGCTTACTGTAAAAAACGTTTAAAAAAAATGTATATAACATGTAAAAAAGGAGTAAAAAATGTTTATGTTTTGTGAATGCTACATAATGTGTGTTGTATTTGGAAATAATGTGGATTTGGGAAGGGTCAGAATTAATCCTTCCAAATAATAAAAAAAAAATCTTTTTATCGACCAAATTCTTTTCTGTTTCAGTTCACTTGTATTTTGAATTGTCCACCACTGGTGGACTAGGGCGTTGCCTAAAGTTATTTTTAATGTTCACACTTGTATTTAAACTGAATTCTGTCTGACCAGCGATCAGTATGGGTCAAGAAGAGTATTATCATTGATGATGTATGTTGACCCTTTGAGACCAGCCTGAAACACTGATTTATTCTGGTTCATTTGAGTGGTTTAAATGACGTATACCAAAGAATTGTAACATCAGCGGACTTTTATTCCATAACAATATATCTGTTAAGAATTACTTAAACAACAAACATGGCCGTGAGAAACACATTCTTAAGTGATGGAAATTCATGCATGAAACCCTCAGGAGTCCTGCATTAGTTATGTGTTCTGGATCCTGTTTTGTATGATGGAAGAAGTACTCTAGGTTAGCAATACCATAAGTGTTAAGTGAAAGTATTGTATTGAAAATTTAAAAGAAGGCTGTTATCAGCAAAATATACTTACATATAAGCATAAGTATTCAATATGCAGAATTGACCATTTCAGAATATGTATTAAATTATTGAATTATAATTATTGATGCAATGTTTAAATCATTTTAATGTTGCACCTGGTAAACGTTGAGCTAATTTGAACTACTTTATGCACTGCTCCAGCTTAGTTTATAAAATTATGAATACATCATAATTTACTTGATTTCATTTTATATTAATAATCTAAATCTACAATCTAACTAGTAACTAGCTGTGGACCATGTAGTGAAGTATAAAGTAGGCCTACAGCATTCCTTTCCTTGCATAAATTGTAATTACTTAAGTAGGCTACAAGTACCTCAGATTCAATCAAAATCAATGGTGGAAGATCTACTTATAAGCAAAAGTATAGCAATACCACAGTGTGGACATACTTTGTTACTAGTAAAAGTCCTGCATTCACAAATTACAAAAGTATTAGCATCAAACTTGAAGTACCAAAAGTGATAGTACTCACCATGCAGAATGGCCCATTTCAGGATAATGTATATATATTATTGCATCATACTTATTGATGCATTCACGTGTTCATTACTTTAATGTTGCCGCTGTGCTAAGGCACATTTACATTTTTTAGATACTGCTCCTCCCTGGGGATCAATAAAGTCTTATATCTTAAACTATAATAATACATGTCTTTGTTGATTATATTTTGTATTCAAAAGCTAATTCTGCAAAGTAACTAAAGTTAGTGGAGTAAAATAATTGCAACAATTGCCACAGAAATGTCATGGAGTAGAAGAATATAGTTTAAAATGGAAATACTCAATTCCAGTACAAGTCATATTTACTTGAGTAATGCCTTATATTAGAGATCAGAGATCTCCCAGTCAAATAATCTAATGTGTACCACATTAGATTATTTGACTGGGAGATCTTTCCTCCCCCATTCAATTTAATTATTGGACAAGCTTTCCTTTATGCTGGGAGCTGCGGAGAAGCCTGGCTCAGTGTGTGTGTGTGTGAGAGAGAGAGAGGGAGAGAGAGAGAGAGAGAGAGAGAGAGAGAGAGAGAGAGAGGGGTTGGAGGTGGTTGTGATTGTGCTGCTGCTGGTGGACGGGGCTTGTCTTTTAGCTGGCTGGCTGTGTTGACACGCATTTCTGCTCCATCTCCATGATTAAACCGGCTGCCTGGAGGGGAGTCGCAGCAGAGTGCGAAGCAGCAGCAGCAGCAGCAGCAGCAGCAGAAGCAGAAGAAGCAGTCAGGAGGAATGAGAGCGGACCGTGGCGCGGCATCTTCACCATGCAGCCGACTAGCACCACCAGCCGTCCATTTTATACGATTATATGAGCCCATGAGAGCCAGTTTGTCTGTTTCTTGTAGACAGGCAGCGTGCAGACCCGGCGATGACAACATAGGCCAACGCCTCGCTGCAGCTACATACAGGGAATGAAAACGCTCCCAAGATGGTCCGCATCGCCAAGGCCCTGGGTTTGGTTATTCTGTGCGTCGCTGTGCTCATATTGTCGCTCATCAGCTATGTGTCCCTTAGAAAAGACAGCCTCTTCACCTCTAAATATTACATGGGAGGTCCGAGGATTATGTTCCACGCAGGATTTCGGTGAGTGATAATTATGGTTTAGTTGATGTGATGCAGATAAGCATTGTCGTCAACATAAACACAGAGACAGGCCTTGTTTGCACGATAACAACCTGGATGTGAGGCACAACCTCTAACACATCACTTTCACTTACATTTGGGCCGAATGCTTCCTGTCAATTAAACAAACAGTGAGCTGTCCGAGGTGCTGATGTTGGGCGATGCATGTCGTGAAGTACTTGTATTGTAAACGTTTGCATCATCAGCAACATCGCATCCAATTGTTGTGCTTCACAGTGGTGCTACATTTAGTCAGGTACTGTGCTTAAGTACAATTATGAGGTAGCCCACTTGCTCACTACATTTCAGGGGACGTATTGTAGCCTAGGCCTACTTTTTACACCGCTACATTCATCTGACAGATGTAGTTACTTCTTAGTAGAAGAAGATCAATATTTTACATAATATCAAACATATAATGCTGCTTACATTGGTGGAAAGTACATTTACCCAAGTATTGCGCTTAATGCAATTGAGAGGTAATGCTCATTACATTTCAGAGGGAAATATTGTACTTCACCTACACCTCTACATTTATTTTACTTGTATAGTTACTTTCATTATAAAAAATAACATGATATAGCCTATGATTTTATGATTTGATGCAGTACAATACTACTAATCTACCCGGTAGTATATAAAGTGTCTGAAATTGGCTCCATATTGACAAACTACAACATTACAATGCTCTAATATGTAGTGTTAGTGTTAATGAAAACAGAATCATATAATTCTGTAATAATATAACACTGTAAAATGAGCTATTCTGCATAATAAGTACTTTAATTTTGATAATTTAAGTACATTTTGCTGATAATACTTCTGTAGTTCAAAATAAGTAACATTTTAAATGCATGACTTTGATTTGTAATTAAAAAAAAAAAAGTATTTTTACACCATGGCATTTTTACTTTTACTTAAGTAGAATATCTGAATAATTCTTCCACCACTGTCATCTTATAAATAAGATGCATTCAAAGGCTGAATTACCCTAAATGTATGTAAATTAGTGAACATTAGCCCCCCTCCACCCTTTATAAAGCTAAAACATGAATTCCTCATCTGAAAAATACATTTAAATAGAGAATGGGTTCCACTTTCTGACAAAATGTTTATATGTTGTAATGTTAGGCTTTATAAATATTTAATTGGCAGGTGTCAATAATGCAGTTATAAATGTCGGTAACCCATTGCCCAAATGTCATTAAGAAAGGGTTTTTTAATCCATCTAATCTGCAGTTGTAAATGTCAGACTGTAAATGAAACTGTCGATAAATGGATTTTGGGGCAGATCCAGTGCAGCTCTTTCCCAGAAGGTATAAGTGGTCAAACGGTCCAACCAGTCAAAGGAATTTTCCACAACCTGGCAACCCAAAAGTTCTTGTTATTAATGGTCTATAATCTAATATTTGAAAATTGTTTCAGGTTTCCACTGGCTGCTGCATTTGAATTTTAAAAAGCATTTCATTTAACAATTTTTCAAAACATGGAGACTCAGAATCAGATGATTTCCAAAGAGAACCTGACAGTGGCCAACATTAACACTTGTTGGTGGCTTTATGAAAACTCCTTGCCTTCTCATAAAAAACAAACAGATGTGTGTGGATATCTGAACACCTTTATCTCCCTATAAGACAAGAACAAACAAAAACAAATGAGTAGTTCACACATGGATCACCAGGGTGTCTCAGAATTACATTTCTCATGATTGTTGTTCTCAGGTCTCAGTTTGCCATGAATTTCCTGGACCCATCCTTCATCCCCTTAACTAACGCCCTGAATGAGGAGCTCCAGGGAAAACCGTCCAAATGGAGGTTCAACAAGACGGCTTTTTATCAGCAGAGGTGAGCAATGTTAATTTTCTTTCTTCTTTCCATTACTTTTATTTAATAACTTTAGTTACTTTACAAATTGAGAAACGTACGAAGATCTTAAAAAAATATAATGGTTTGTTATAAATCAAACTAACAAGTACAGCTGAAACGATTAGACGACAGAAAATTAATTGGCAACTGTTTCAGTAATTTTTTCAGCTTCTCAAATGTGAGAAAATGCTGCTTTTCTTTTTAATAATTTTAACACGTTTTTAATAATTGAGGTTTTGACTGTTGGTTGGACAAAGAAAGGATTGGGAAGGTGTCACTTTGCGTAAATGTGACCTCATTTCACACTATTTTGAATTTTTACAAACCAAACAATCAATCGATTCATGAAGAAAATGATCAACAGATTATTCTATAATGAAGATCATCATCAGTTGCAGTCTGATACAAAATAGTTCAAAATTAGCTCCACCTCAAGCATTTACAACAGTAAAATCCTGCTTTTGTATTAATGCATGAATAATATTATAGTACATAATAGTGCCCAGTGCAGGACTTTTACTTGCAACATATTATACATTGTGATATTGCTACTTAAGTAAAAGACCTGAGTATTTCTTCCGCTACTGCCTGTCACAGTGTTAAAGTGTTTTTCTCTTTTCAGGAAAGATATCTTCAGCTACATCGACATTCCCACCAACTTCTCCCTCACAAAGAACAGTGTGCATGTTGGCCAGCTGATGCACTTTGACTACTCCAGCCACAAGTACGTCTTCTCCATCAGCAACAACTTGAAATCACTGCTCCCAGACACCTCTCCCATCCACAACAAGCATTACAGCATGTGTGCCGTGGTGGGCAACAGCGGCATCCTCACGGGAAGCCATTGCGGCCCAGAGATCGACCAGGCCGACTTTGTCTTCCGCTGCAACTTCGCCCCAACGGAGTTCTACTCCAAGGACGTGGGCAAGAAGACCAACCTGACCACCTTCAACCCCAGCATCCTGGAGAGGTACTACAATAACCTGCTGACCATTCAAGACAGGAATAATTTCTTCCTCAACCTGAAGAAACTGGAGGGAGCCATCCTGTGGATCCCTGCCTTCTTCCTTCATACCTCAGCGACAGTAACCAGGACCCTGGTGGACTTCTTTGTGGAGCACAAGAAACAACTGAAGATCGAACTGGCCTGGCCGGGAAACATCATGCACGATGTCAACAAGTAAGAGTGTTGATCTGATTGTTAGTTCAGATTTGTTTTCAACGACGTGACTTATAAAGCTAACTGGAAAGGGCAGCGACTTTGGAAATAAAAAGTAAAAGTAGGCTATGTAAGTATCAGCAAAATGTAAAAGTACTTATTCTGCAGCAATATGTCAGTGTTTAACTATTTTATATGATGTTTATGTATTAATATTACTGCTGGATTAATGGGATTGTTGCATTTTACTGCTGAAGATGTTTAAGGCTGTGCTAATTTGAACTCCTTTATATACTGTTGGGTAGTTTAATTTACAGTAATGCATCATATTCTTTAAGATCATCAAATGTTTGTCGCTGTCCTCTGAGAACCACGTATCTCTAAAATGTAAAAGTTTCATGAGCTTAGAAAAACAGCCCTGTTTTCAGCTTTGTGACGACACACACATTTACCAGCTGATCCAAGAGGGTTTTAAATAGTTTATTTAGCCGAAGAAGTAGGATATTTAACACTTAAATGAACACATCATCCTTCAGTTCATCACAAACATTTATGTTCAAAATCACCAAATTTGGATTGTTTTCAATTGAAATCTGAAAAGTAATCAAAGGTGTTGTGGAAAAAAAAGTACAATATTTCTCTATGAAATGTAGTGGAGAATAACGTTGCAAAATATGTAAATACTCAAATAAAGTACAAGTAATTTGCACTTAAGCACAGTGCTTGAGTAAATGTACTTTGTTGTTGTTTCCACCGCTGCATAGTCATAAGGAAAGTGGGATTATGGGGATTAGGGGAATGAAGGATTAATCCTGGTATTCTACTTTTAGAGGTATTTTGAAATTAATAATTTCTGATTTTTGGATGACTGACTTGTCTTTTCTCCCTCACAGATACTGGAAGACTAAAAACCTCTCCCCCAAACGTCTCAGCACTGGGATCCTAATGTACACGCTGGCCTCCGCCATGTGCGACGAGATCCATCTCTACGGCTTCTGGCCCTTCGGCTGGGACCCCAACTCGGGCAAGGATCTGCCTTACCACTACTACGACAAGAAAGGGACCAAATTCACCACCAAGTGGCAGGAGACCCACCAGCTGCCCAGCGAGTTCAAGTTGCTCTACAAGCTGCACAGAGAAGGCGTGATTAAACTCAGCCTGACCCACTGCTCTTAGACATACGATGGAGGGTTTTTAAGAGGTAACTTCAGAGACCCAGATACATCTGCACAGCTCAAACGTCTGCTGTGACCCACAATGCATGAGAAGTGCTAAGGCAATTTACGACAAAACACACACTCACATCCTGCTGTAATTTTACATGAAGATGTCACAGACTTATCACAGCGTTGTTACTCATTTATCCGGTATATTGTTGTCTTCAGCACTACACAGTTAGGACGTTTTACGCTGCTCGGTTGCTTCCATTACTGTCCTGTGCATGGCTGCCGGCCGTGGCTAAACAGCTCAAACTATTTTAACTGGAGTTTGCAGGGGGATTCAAAACAAATAGTCGAATCGTCCAGTTGTGTTTAACACCGTATTGATTGAATAATCGCCTTTTAACAACAGTATACTGATTCTGTAGACAGAAATCACTGCCTAATCTCAGGGAAGGAGTTAGATCAGTGTTTATGTAATCAAATTTGATGCCTCAAGAGAGGAGCAGTTCCTGTTTCAGGCCTTTTTGCCCCCCCCATGAGGTGTCAGACAATCGGCACTGCTCTGGAAAATGGTATTTGTTTACAAGACTGTACCTGTAGACAGTGTAACTGTCCACTTCAAATTTTGTTGAGATTCTTAAAATTTTTTGAATAATATTTGACATTACAACAATAAGCCATAAATTCATGGACAATGGATAGTGTGTTGTCATTAAAATGCTGAATTATAGAAAGTGGTATTGACCTACATTAGGTTCGGAGACTATAAGACATTTAAAAATATCTTCCAACAAGACTACAAGTCTATAGCCACACTAGTGGCTACATTCAACTCACACAAACTTTGATTTTCCGAAACAAAAAATACCCAAATGTTGTTCACCAACACCAAGGTATTTCCTGAACCCTCAAAGCCTCTTCTAACCATCTGGTTTAAAAAATATTTAGTCCGCTGCACAATTTAAAATAACAGATTTTGAACCGGTTTCCCAGGTTGCTATTGCAAAAATCTCCTTGATCTTTTACAACATGAGAAAAATTCAAACAATTTTTTTAATAATAGAAAGTACAAATTGAGCAAGGACATTTCTTGAGAGTCTTTGAGGATTCTGGAAATACCTTCAGAACAGTGTTAGGTTTTGTTAAACAATCTTCTGATTATTGATTTTTCAGAAAATCACGTGCTTAGTTCTGTAAGTCGAATGTAATATCAAAACATGAGTCACAAACTGGGGCTTAGGTTGCACCGGCTATTCGTAAATCCATTACTGAGTTTGTGCGTCATAATTAACTACGAGCTAGTTTTAAAATCAGGTTTGCAACTTCGCGGTGATGAAAAGATGTCAGGAAGTCACTGCTCCGGCTACCCATAAACTCGCTTTTTACACGCTTCTTTTGTACGAATTAAACAAACGAGATATAAAGTTTGAATTCAGAGCTTTTGGGGTTCCGTATTTTGTTATCTTCAGACAGAGACAGATTAGCAGTTTCCTCAGTTTCCAGTTCATAAGCCAAGCTAAGCTAAGCTAACCAGCTGCTGGCTCCAGCTTCATACTCAACATACAGACATGAGAGTGGTGTCGATCTTCTTAACTAACTTTCGCAAGTAAGCAAAGTAGTGTATTTCCCAAACTGTCAACGTATTCCTTCAAATCAAATATCTTAGCTAGTAAAGACTTTATTAATGTAGGCTGTAACATAGGCTAACTTCCAAAGGTTACGGTTTTAGTGCGGGAAACAACTGCCAGTCCTTTTAAATATGTTTTATATGTTAATTTAAGCGAGTAGTATTCATGAAGCTAGTAGTATTTATGCAGTTTAGCACAATTGGCAGATATCTGTTGATGCTAACTTATTATGATTCAGTCATTAAACGTTATTGGCATATCATTTTGTAATTTGAGGTATTTTTGTGAAGTGCAATTTAAAATCTCCCAAGTTTACATTTTTGCACAGTTCAGATTTGTCAAATTCAATATAATCTTTTTTACTCTTAAATCTAAACAGATCATATATAACCAACCAACTAGTTGGTGTAATGAAAAATAATTTATTTATTTATTTAATAAACAAACTAAGTTTGAATTTACGAAGAGCTGCAACCAGCTCCAGAAAACAAAAGGAAGAGACAATTTTACAATTCTAACCAAGAACCAGAGGGTACCAGACCATCTTGTGACCTAAATTGCGGCGCTAGCGTGGCGAAAAACATCAGGAAATACAATATTTTGTTTGATCCTGAGGTTTACCACTATTTAAATTATTAAAAAAAAGTACTAAGCAAGAGAATACAGTATGTGTTATAGAGCTTTTGTTGACAATGGAAGGGTTAGTTATTTATTCATCATGTAACCATATTAATTCCAATATTTGTGACATAAAGCAGAGAATGAATGAATGTTATATGACTTACTGCATCTAGTATGAAGAGCATGATCCATTTAAATGACATTGCATGTGAGGCACTAACAAATCTTTTAGGCTAGTTTTATACAACCTTTTTGAAGATTGTCGTGGGGTAAAAATGTAGTTCTTTGCATTTGTGTGTAGTCCTAATGGTGTATTCCTTAAGACTATCACCAGTGTCTTTGTATGAGACGTTTCAAGGCTAACAAGAAGAACCCTAAAATATTCCACATGGGACCAAACCTCTACAGATCAAGTTAAAAATGAACAAGCTTTATTTTTTGTAATTGTAGGTAACCTTGGGTTCTCAAAAACAGTCCACCCCGTCATGCCAGACTGCAGTCTGGTGGATATGGGGGGGGGGGGGATTGAATGCTGGCCACATGACTCGTCTCATGACTCTGTAATGTGCTCCTTGTTGCAAACTCTGGCTGAGGTTTATAAAACAGAGCAATGCAGCCATTCACACTTACCAGATAGTAGCGTGTGCTTTTGTGCTCCTTCAGATTTAGCGTGGTAGGCCTTTGCCCGGCATCCCGTCCCACACAAAGCGTTTCTTTTTGTCAGTGTCCTTTACACAAGATGAATATTTCAGATGGTTAACTTTTGTGTCTCGTCTCCAAATCACAGTGCAGTCACCACCATGAAATCACATATCTGATGAAAAAGTTTGAATTTTAGGCAATTTAATTGATGTCATAGATGTGTACATTTAAGGATAATTTCTGTGGTCCCTTAGGAATGTTGTTTAGTTGCACCAAAGACCATGCGCAAAGGAGAAATGAAAGATTTTGAAAGCTGTAGGACAACTAACGACAACTATTATTGTATGAGAAATGGAGTATCCCTTTTTGATGTTGAATTTGATGTTGAATATCACATTTTGTGGCACAAAAATCCTTTTAAAACGTTTTGCTTTTTTTTGGGCTTCAGCCAAAGTAATGTGGTGAAATTTATTTGTGACTCCATGAATGTCCTCCTATAGATCGATTTGTTTGATAAATCCACTGACATGAATGCAGGACATTTTAAGTTCCTCTTTTAATGAAATCAAAATCAATGTGTAGAATGTGTGTAAACAATAATGATGCTAACAAAGTCTGTGAGGATTGTATATCCAGTCAGAATAACAGTATAGCTTTTTGTGCATTACATAACCTAAACCTAAAGATACAATGTCTTTATTCCAAATGCAGCACTATACAGTATTTGTTCCAAAAACCCTTTAACATTCTTGTACTTGTGTTTGATCTGCATGGCAACTTTGTTCCATAATGCATTAAAAAGCTTGGCTGCTTATGTACATGTCGTAAAAAAGTCATAAATCATGTAAGTGACTTTGCTATCTTGGTTGTTCTAACAAAAATGATCATCTACATAAGAAATATAACCATGTCTTAAATGTTTTTTGATTATACTCCATGATAAATATATGTTATGTGCCTGCATATTCCTTCCATCAATGCCTCAATGTGTAAAATAAACAGTATTTTTCTCTGATATAACCCATTTGAAGATGATAAATTAGTCTTCTTTTTGCTGAATCATAACCACTTGTGTCTTTGTCTTTACAACAATACCTGTATTAATTTACTATATACATTTTTGAATTCTTTTACCCTTCTATCTCCTCTTTCTCACTCTTACAATGCAAAGGCTGTGAATAAATAACCTCACAGACAGCAAATGTTAAGAGAGGAATTCGACCTGTAATTACAATATTGGGCCAGCTTTCCTCCCAAGTATAGGTAATATTTTAGATATTTAAGATCACAATTGGTCCTCTCACCTAGCAGGCACCTTAGTCCATCTCCAGAAAACAGTAGCATTTTAAAAATGCAGCGTTATTTCGGGCAAACGTGAAAAGAGTGGCTGCTGGTGGTGACATTAGCAGGCGCACCTCCTCCTGACAGGAGCCTCCTCCACCTCATGGCTGACGATGGGGCTGCCGTTGGGTTCAGAGCTTTGGCCTCCCTGAGTGTTCTGCTCCATCCTCTTCATCACCAGGTCCAGCAGGGTGGTCACTGCCTGGTCCACATCAACACCAGTCACTGCACTAGTCTCAAAGTAGGGGATTCTGACGAGAACGGAGAGAGGAGATAGATGCTTCCACTGGCTCAGAGGCAGACGACACACACGTTTACATAACCTGATCACCAGGGGACTATGGTCTAATACACTGAGTAAGCGCATGAAACAAATCAATGATTGTTTCATGCTTTCTTCAATTTGTTTAATTGAAGAAAGTTCTGGTTGTTTTTGAAAGCAAAGAGTAAAGATTAATAGTCAGCGCTCAACTTCAATTGGCAAATTGAATTACCACGGACAAAGCCAGAAATTTTTGGTGTAGTCATGGACTCAGACCTGAATTTCAACAGCCACCTGAAGACATTTACAAAGTCAGCCTACTAACACATTGAGAATATAGTAAGGACTTATGTCTCAACAAGATTTGGAAAAACTCGACCATGCTTTTATTTTCAGTAGACTCGGCTACTGTAACAGTGTCTTGAAAGGTCTCCTTAAAAAGTCAAAAAGACAGCAGCTGATTCTGAACGCTGTTGCTCGAGTCCTCAATAAGACCAAGACAGTGGATCACACCACTACAGTTCTGAGGTTATACACTGGCTTTCTGACTTGATTTTAAAATACTACTGTTGGTTTATGAAGCAATGAATGTGCTTTTCTATTCTCTTTAATTCATGTTTTTAATTGCTTTTTAAATTTTTATGTAAAGCATTTTGAATTGCCTTGTTGCTAAAATGTGCTATATAAATAAAGTTGCCTTGCCTTGGCATAGACAAAACATAAGCTGACATTTAGTGACCATGTTGTGTGTTTGTGTTGCTGCTAAATCGATAGTTTACAACCTTTTGACTACTAAAAGAGTAGAATCTACTTGTAACCCTTGTCACAGTTTGCCTATGTCTATTAGGCCTGAGTAGTGCAAACAAAAGTGTTTTTTCTCTTTATTTTATAGGCATGAAGAGCTACAACTAATCCGTATTTGGCCTTGATGCACAGTTTGGAAACAGTTTGAAAACAGCTCACTAGCACCACCCTGTTGTGTACTGGTGAAAGAGACAAAGCAAACCTATTGTAGTGCTTGGTCATGAAAATATTGTAAAAACAAAGTAAAGTTACTATTCATTTTACACTTGGGGAAAAAAAGTCTCAAATATTATAACGTGACAAACACAAGGTGAATCAACATAAAAAAAGTTGAAACTAACCAAACAGACCAAACCAGACTAGTTAAAGGCACAATATGTGATCTTAATTATTTTCTTGATTAATGGATTAATTCAACTGGTCCAAAAAATAGTAAATAAAACAATTATATATTGTATAATATCAGAGGAGACTAAAACATTTGAGGAGTTTTTTTGGCATTAAACAATGCTGAACTATAAA
Source organism: Perca flavescens (assembly GCF_004354835.1). Taxonomy (NCBI): domain Eukaryota; kingdom Metazoa; phylum Chordata; class Actinopteri; order Perciformes; family Percidae; genus Perca; species Perca flavescens. Next base: position 27,291,890 of record NC_041335.1, read on the forward strand.
ACTGGACAATTAAAAAATTCTTATTTAGTTAAGAAACAAAGTCAAAGTCTGTTTTTAATCAGGAACTCAAACTCTTCTATAATGTGTGTGAATATGTATATTAAAATTGTATACATGTTTTGAATAAAAATGTGAAAACTTCTGCGGATATATTTATATACAATGTTTTAGTCTGTTTGACCTACAAGATAATACATGTGTAAATAAAACATGTTAAATCAATGAGTGAGCCTTAAATCCTCCCTTATAAAATTATTGTTTTTTTTGCCCCCAAGTGTGGAGTAAGTGGCAAACCAGGTGTTGTGTATAAAGTGGCTCGAAATCTACCTCTGCTTTGAATTTGATTCCTGTTTTCCAATACACAGAGTCTGATCAACGGTTTTCTTGTGCTGCAAAGCAAATGTACAGAGGGCTCCCAAAGAGAAAAAGAGGAAATTGTAAACTACACATGCACTTCACACAGCCTCACACACCACCATTAACATGTGCTATAACTAACAAACAGTAGTACTTTGTACTTTGGTACATCCTATAGTATGTAAAGCCTTACCCGTATCTCTCTGCCAGATCTCTGGCCTGTCTGCCATTAACATCTCTCACATCCTGGAGGTCTGCCTTGGTGCCCACCAACACGATGTCTGGACTATCACAGTACGCGTTGGCCTGTAGCTGACCTGAACCAACACAGAGGAAGTCATTTAAACCCATGCAATGCAAACAGACATGCATGAACAAACTTTAAACTCTGTTAGTTGAGATCCTCAACTCTCCTCAACTCTCTCAACTTTGCACCTCAGAGCATTGATCTAGTATTGATCCGAAGCAGAGCAATGCTACTGAAATGACACATACTCATCCAGTTCCTGACGTTGAGGAAACTTTGCTGATTGGTCAAGTCGAACATCAGCAGGAAGCCCATGGCGTCTCTGAAGAAAGCTGTGGTGAGGCTGCGGAACCTGAAAAACAGATTAGTTTTACAGGATAAAGCTCCCATGTGTAGATTTGGTCCACCATTTGGTCCAGACTCATAAATAAATATCTCAACAACTGTTGGATGGATTGTCATGAAATTGTATACAGACATTCATGTTCCTTAGAAGATGAATCCTACAGATTTTGGTGACCCAGAAACATTTCTTCTATCACTTCCATGAGGTTGAGATTTGTGGTTTTAAGTGAAATGTCTTAGCAACCTTTGGATCGATTGCCATACCATTTGGTACAGACCTTAATGCTCCCCTCGGGAGGAACTGTAATTATTTTGGTGACCAAGACATTCATGTTCCCCTCGGGAGGAACTGTAACTACTTTGGTGACCAATCAGAGCAGACTGGGATTTTTCAGGAGGGGCCCTTAAAGAGACAGGTGCTAAAACGCAGCATTTCAGACAGAGGGTCAATATAGCTATATGCAGGCAGACATAATGAGAAAAATAATGTGTTTTTTGAACATTAATGTATATAGACATGTTCTAGTAGAAACCCAAAATACAAGTATGAAAATGAGCATAATATGTCTACTTTAAGCCAAAATTATACTGTCTGCGTCTGCGAGTGAGCGAGGATCCGCGTAATGTAAATGACATCATCAGAAACTGTACACGTAGGTTCTGTGCGGACGTCCACGTAGAGCCCATTTGTTGTGACCGCACAGACTTGTGCGGACATGTCCACGCAGCTACTCTGCTACATGTGGTGGCATAGCGATCTACTGCACGTGTGGAACGCGTCCTCCAAACGGATCGTATCAACAGAGCTACAATCAGTCCGTGGGATTGTAGGATTTTTCAAATTATTTTGATGGTAATAGTTTTTGTTTTTAGAAAAATGTGCCAATGCTGGTCAATAAGTAACTTGCTTTCAGTCCATTTATTTATTCTCAGTGTCCCCAAGTTTAAATGTGTTGGTGGGGGGGAGCAACAGCGTACATTGACGTTTTGGGATTACCACCAGGAGTTGCAAAAGCCAGAAATTTGGGGTTTTAAATGAACATGTCTAAATGTTAAGTATATTGTGAACATCAATGTTAGTTTTACCTCTCTTGTCCCGCTGTATCCCAAAGCTGAAGGTGGATGTTGAAGTTTCTCTCAGTTGCCCCATCAGCACCTTTCCCTGTGTACATCTGAACCAAACCACAGAACAAACCTCTGAACTGGGTTACATATATTTTGAGTCAAGAATTATCCTCGTATGTGTGCACCTAAACATACCAAGCATCACTTACCACTCTCTTTTCCCTGAAGTCGATGCCCACTGTTGTTGTGAACTTGCGGTTAAACTTGTTGTCGGTGTACCTGTAGAGGTAGGTGGTCTTTCCCACCCCTGAGTCGCCGAGTGCCAGCAGCTTGATCAGATAGTCATACTCCCAGTCAGCCATTGTGCAGCTAAGTGCTCAACCTGCCACAGAGTTGAACTCACAGTACACTGCTATGCTGGTTTGATAGATCATGAACCATACGAGTTTAGAGCAAGCTTGCACATGCACAACACTTGAAGAGTGAGTAAACTAGAAAAGAAAGGTGAAATAGTTCCACCTAAGCTGCAGTTTGAGGGCGCAGGACCATAACCATCACGCAGGCTTATCAGGACGTCATAACTCCCGACTCATTAGGCTTTGATCAAAGAGGGGCTAGCACATGACTGGAGTTGGCTTCCGCATGAGCAGTCAAATGTCTCGCCAGAGTGTTCACACTTTGCTGAGTGAAAAACACAGCCTATTTGGCAGACAGAACTCTTTGTATTGACTAGGGCTACTGGCAGACAGCTCAACACTGCGTGACGCCACTCAGGTCACTGCAATGCTTCGGCGACACTCGCAGTTCGGACAGGCCAATAAAGACAGGGTGGAAAATCAGATTGGGTTATGCAAGAGATGGTTGAGATCTCCCATGGGCCAAAACAAACCTGAACACTACCATTTATTTTCTTTAGCATATCCACAATTTTAGGGTGCATTCAGGAAAAATGTATGGTCAACTCAGATTCCCGCACCACAGCAGTGACAGGACAAGGGATCCCACCATTAAATCTAGAGTCATTTCCCAAGTGCATGACTAATGGTATTAGATTCTTTGCAATCAGCAGAGTGAGGAGACGCGGAGTAATCAACCCTTTAACCTGCAGCAGTCTCTGTCCTGATCTGACAAAAACACCATCAAAAAGTATTTTGGTGATTTCCTCAAATACCCACTGATAGTTTCACAGGTCCCTTAAAATGACAACAAAAAGTAATATATCTTACCAGTCTATCTGCAGGAAGTGCCAACGCCCATTCAGATGTCGCCCAACTCGTCCTGATTGAATAAAATAATCGCTATCATGATGCGATGGCACATCCTGAACCTTTCCCCCCTTCTTACATGTGATCCAAGGAGGAGTTTCAAGCCAGCAAGAACCAAGTGGGGCTGTGCTTACAGATCTTGCGTTTTTCCGGTATTTTACATAAGGGGAAAAAAAAGGCTCTTTGAAAACTGGATGTCGACAAATAATGTGAGCCTCTGTGGATTTCAGTGAAAATCGTCCAACCAGGGATCAGGGGCTTTACTTCTTGAGGCTAAGAAAAGTAATCCTCCTTCTCTCAACAAAAGTGAAAAACAATATGAAAACAATAAACCTGAAAGCTAAAGACTTTATTAAGGCCGCCTAAAGATTTTGGAATTTAGTTTTAGCTTTGTTTACAAATAGTAACATAATAAGGTCGCTTCAGGTAAAAAGGGATTTCACACATTATGTTCAAGGCACAGAAAAACCAAGCAGTTTGTAGAGGTTTTTAAATCATTAAGTTTTATAAACAATATATTCTTATTTCCCAAATAGCAACTAATCTACAGATTAACACTGACATATAAGGCTGGACAAAAAAACAGAAACACCTTACCAACAACTTGAAAATTAAATTTTTTTTTGTTCTGTATTATTTGGGATTGTCAGAGATGTTGATCAATAGTGGAGTGTTTAACATTAATTCTTGACAAATAGTTCCCTTACTAGTTTTTTTTTTTTTTTTTTTTTTTTTTGCTCAAACTTTAATATTTTTAGGTCTGTTGTTTTTTATATCCCATTACATACGTGCTAGTTAATGCTGGTGTGAATCTAATTATAACCACTTTTTTTGTGAGTAATGTATCAGAAATCAGTCCTCCATATCTTTTTAAGTTGGATTTGCAGTAGTGTCAGCAAAATCCCTCACCAAATTGTTTCTTGCTAAAGGGCTATTGTAGAATACTGTTAAGTGTTTCTCTTATTTTGTTTACTCCCTGTCACTCCCTATATATATCACGAGAACAACCAAAAAGATCTTGAAGATAAATAACATAATAAAATATCAGTTTAGTTTCGTCATAAATTACCTTTAGCAGAAGTTATGTGTCCCTCTCTAACTGGGTTTGAAATACTTGAAAAGATTGTTTGCCTGGCTGCCTTTTCCTGCAGCCTTTCGGTCTTTGGTCATCAAGCTTCTCCCTGGTTTCCTGGATGAGGCCGTCTTCAGGACGGGCTTCTGTTGCTTCCATTCAGACATCAACTCCCTCTGAACGTCCGGCGGAAGCTCAGAAAACACCTTAGGGTCCACGTTTCCCGGAATCTCACAGTCAGAAGACTGGGGGAATGACCGTCTCCCTTCTTCCATGACGTTTTCTCCTGGCAATACGTATGTGTCAGGCCTGTGGGGATTTACAGTGGTTGGCCTGTTAGATGGAACCAATTTTTCTGCAGCCTCTTTTATGTCTTTAATAGTTTGTGAGTCTGTAAATGACTGTGGCGGCTTGCTTTTTGTTATGCAAGGGGCATCAACGACTGCAGATGAGCTTGATGAAGTGCCAGGTAAAGGGTGTGTGTAGGCAGGAGATAACAGTTCCTTCTGGATTTCCTCAGGGAGAAGCCAGAACACTTCGGGGTCAACATTCGGGGGCAATTGGTGTGCGATATTTGTTTCTCCAGGGTCCGACCTCGCTGTGCTGCAGGATATTCTCTGAAGCGGAGGGTCTTCTACAGCAACAACAGGGCTCTGTTTTCTTTTAAACCCATGTAATGCTGCCTCAGAGCTACGAGGGCTTTTTGTGGTTACTGTCTTTTGTGAGGTAGGTTCAGTAATCAAGCATGGCGTGCTGAACTGATGATCCATGCAGTTACTATCTCCACTCTGAGAGGAATCATCCTATTGGAGAATAAAAGAGGAGGGGGGACAGTTGATTTCAGGAAAGTACTAACACACTATTTCTAAGAAGAGAAAATCCTGTAGGCATCACATAACAGCACAGTGCGAAAGAATAAAATCTCTTCAGCATTGAGTAAGCATGAAGCAGGGTTTTGGAAGGTTTCACCATGTTAAATTGAAGACATTTTAAGACCTTTTTGATACAGCATAGATTGCTATTTAACTGTTTCTTGATCATTCCATCAAAAGTATAATGGAAAAAGGGACAATTTGGCCTATCAATTAAAAATAATTTCCTTTTTACTGGTTCTCCTTTAATTTACTGTGATACTGTATGTGGTCTTGTGTTATGTTGTTTATCTATCAGAAAACTTAATAAAAAACTTCAAACTAAAATAACTCTGTCTGACGCCCTCAGCGCTAGTTAAGCCTAGCACAGATCCTGGAGGTAACTGGTTCCAACTAGCCTACTGCTCCAAATAAGTGACAAAATAACACTAACATGTTCCTATTTACATGTTGTGATTTGTATAGTCACAAGGTGTACAAATAACAAGGTCACATGAGACACAGCCGTCTTCTAACCGTATATAAACTGGGAACTATATTCTCAGAAAGGCGAAGCACTGCTACTTCTGCTACTTGGGCGGAGTGATTTGCTCGCAGCACCTGAAGCCCTGTTGTGAGGAGCAGAGAGTTCGCCTGGAGTTCGCTCAGAGTTGGAGTAATACAGTCAACAATTACTAGATAGTAAAAGCATAGTGACCTTGTTATTTGTACACCCTGTATACCTTTGTGTCACAACATGTAAATAGGAACATGTTGGTGTTATTTTGTCACTTATTCGGAGCAGTAGGCTAGTTGGAGCCGGTTACCTCCAGGATCTGTGCTAGGCTTAGCTAGCGTAACTCAGACAGAGTTACAACACGCACGGAGATGAGAAGGGTATGTATCGACTTGTCTAACTCTGGGGGATACGGTGAATAAGCTAAAGTCCCAATAATAAAAACTTTTCAACTGTCCTGTAACTGTTTCCTGGTGGAAATGATGACACCATTATCTGATCAGTAATAACGAGGCAAGCCAGATTATAATGCATTACTTCACTGCGCTACCTGGCGTTGTGATGAGAAGATTTGTGTTTTTCTGGCAGACGTGCTGTGTGTGAAAAAAGATTTAATGGAGCCCTTTCCGCTGACGGCAGCTCCTTTGCTCTGCAGGTTACTGAAGCAAACGTTAATGAGGGTGAGGTGGAAGGCGGCGCTGCTGTCCACCATCTTGTGGAAGAGCTCCATAGCCAACGGGACCAGCTGGACCACAGTATCATCACTGCTGTCTGTAGACACATTACAGAAAAATAATTCATTAATGGCACTTTTGGACAGCAGGACACTGAGATGACGAGCAGGGCAGCTTTTAAAGGTCTTGCCTAATGTAACGAGTCAAAATTGGCAGACAATATTGTTGCACTTATGGCATTTTAAAGCAACACCAAAGCACTTTTCCTCTTCGGCCCGCCTACAGGTTGGAAGCGGAATTATGTCTCATTCGAACTACAGATCCGCAACCCGTTCTGGCAAATTTGCATAGTGCGGTTATAGCCGATAGAGGGGCCGCAAAGCGAATGCAGAAGTGCCATTCACCCTGTTACGAGTTGATGAACCACTGAAACGATTTTGGAAACATTATTTTAAGTTACAAAAGAATCTTTGGTGTTGCTTTAAAGCCAACAAATCACGGTGAACATATTCCCCTACTGTTTAAACCCTTTGAGGATAGAGTAAACTCCATAGTGCTGAGGCATACAGATAATGCATTTGGGAGCTGTATTCAACTGACAAAAATCTGACAAAAAGTACATTCATGGCAATCAATGAAAGTATTTTTATGGTGAGTGGAAACCCTCATAAAGTGTTTACATATGCCATGCTGAGCTTTTGCAGCACAGTGTTATTCCTGGTGCAGGAGCTTACCAGAGGAGATCTTCTGCCCTATGTGGTTGGGGATTGGACACTGCCGGCTCTCCCGACTGAACCACTTGTTGGTCGCCGAGTATCTACGGATGGTCAGCCGGAAAGTTTGAGGCTGCCTGCCATCTTTGCGCATCCTAGTTTACAAACAGATGATCAAAGGTTAGATTCAGCAGCCTTGAGTCGAGCATAAAAGACCACAATGACAAGTATCTTGCCTCTCCACCAGACTTCTCAGGAGTTCTTGAATCTTTTCCAAAACGTCTGTAGTTGATGAGATTTTCTTGAAGGAGTCTTCGTCACTGAGAGACTGAAACATGAAGAGGATACTAATTAAGGAAAGATATGGTAAAAAAGGTTTTCCATCACAAGGGAAAGTAATTAAGAACTCAAAATTACAATATCAGCAATGTGTATGAATCACATGCGCAGACCTGTAAGAGTGAGTCGACAATTACTTCTAACTGTCATAAATAACTTGGAGCTTAGAAGACACAGGTCATTTCCGGCATATCCTAGCCTACCTGAGGGGCTCCAGTAGGGACGACAGGTGAGTCATCAACACCAAGGGCCAGATTCTTTAGGCGCTGAGCGCTGGGAACTCCAAACTCTTTCACCAAGTCATTCAATGGGAAGAGCTGAAGGTCTTTCACGCTGACCAATCCCAGGGCTTGAAGTCTCTTAGCAGTTTGGTGACCCACTCCTAAAAATACATGATGGAACCACAAATGTATCGTCAGGGATACTAAATACAAGTGACATGGGTCAAAAACACACTAAAGAGCTTTCAATTAAAAACATTAAAGCAATACTGCACACAAAAGTGGTAAGGGCAACAAAGTTACACATAAGCTGAGGTAAACATCTATACCCGGTACTTTGCGGACACTGCTCAGACAGCCCATGATGTCGCTGACGTTCTCTGGCAGCAGGGTGGTTTGCTGATTGGGTTTGAAGGTGCCCGCCACTAGTTTGGCCAGTAGCTTGTTCGTGGCGATGCCTGCGCAGCCAGTCAGACCCAGTTTGCTGTGGATAACTTCTCTCAACTCTGCTGCAATGTGTGAACCTAAAGCCAACCTCGGATGATCACTGGGTTTGACATCTGCACCTGGGCAGGAAAAGAAAAACAGAAAGGTATCTGTGGTTGTGTAACCTTAACATTCTTTAAGAGAATCCAATAAGTTAACGTTTCATTTGATGGGAAACTGAGAGTGCAATGCAAATATTTTACAAGTTGCAGCTTCTTGGCTTGTTTCACAACTCATTTCCTGGTTACCATGAGCCAGATGTACATAGATGTACAACAATACACCAGAACAACAGGTGCAACTTACTGAAATGGTTGTAGATATGTCCTTTGAATGAAAGGCTGTTAGACTCCGGTGTCTGTGCGAGCCTTCTTTCTACCATATTTGTGACGTCCACAAAGTTTTCATCAAATCCAAGCCTCTCTACCAGTGGACAGTAGGACATCAGCAGCTCTAAATGAAGACAAAAAAGGTAAAGAAAGAGGACCAAAGAAACATAAAATATACATGATGTTAGCTAAAATATAATTTCTCAAAATAGCTTTAAACAACCATCAGAGAATAGAGTGAACGTGTTGCACTAATCTGTGGGCTATAATGTGTATGAGGATATTAAAAACAATAGTACTAGTGATAGCACAGCAAGAGGGTGAGATTGTTATAGCTGAAATGATACTCATATGTTTTCTCAATTACAAAATGTCTTGTTTTTGAATTGCATTCTGACTTCTAAAAGTTCCTATAAGTAAACACTTAGACAGAATCTCTGGCACTATTTCTGAGAGACTGATACCAAAACCTGATATTTGTTGTTTTGTGTGGATGTTTTAAAGATTCCTAAATTATTCTCTGTTACCACCTAACAGTAAATGGACCCACAGATAAGACATCAAATAGTGAGATGAGATTCATTGGCAACATCTATTTATTTAGGGTGTTTAGGGTGGATTTTTACTAAATGCAAAATCCTTTTCTAACTACTTTACAGTTTGTATAAGAATACAGCTCTATTTGCAGAGCATTCTGCATACCTGTCAGTTTATAGGACATTTCTCTATAGTGTGTCAGGTCTTCTCCTTTCACCAGCACCAGCTGAGGACATCTCTCTTTAGCATCAGTCACAGACATCAGCTTGGTGACACCCTGATCCCTTGCCACATAGTTACAGGTGACTATGATGTATTTCTGCTGAATACCTAATGGTTTGAGAAACATTATTAAACCACAAGATTATTCTATCAACTTTTATTCCTCCGCCAAAGAGGATATTTTGTATTAAATCAGTTTACCTAAAGGGACCTCTCTCAGTGCTGGGTTTCTGATCATTTCCACCTGAGCATAGAAGCAGTCCAGGTCAAAATGCAGAATGACTCTGTGTGCAGGTGTTGGTCCGGATGTCTTATTGAGGCTTGGACCTGTAACAAGAGATTACACATACAATACCATCTGACACGTATAAATCATAGACTGTATAATATAGTCTATGGTATAGATAGGTGTTAGACAGAGCCGTGATTCTATTTGCATGTCCAAAAGCCAGAAAAAAACCCCAAACTGTAGTTAGCCAAAGCCTCCCAGTCTTCATACTTTACCAGAAGCAGCAGCGGAGCTGAGTGAGACTGAATCCACGAAACTGTTCTTCCACTCGGTTTCATCCTCTTCCATCTCATCCTCGCTGTTAGCCATTTCAAACAACGCAAATTGTAAGTGCTTTATAGATTGCGATATCACATTTCAGACTGGTATTGTTGTGGCTGCGATGGGGAAAGCAGGGAAAGTGAATCACTAACTACTATTTCGTGTAGGTCCCAGTTCCGTTTTGTGCAGCAGCGCCATCTGCCGGCGCGGAGGGATTACGGCGACACAATGGACCGCTATCAACTCTTGTTATTATTATTATTAATATTATTGTTATTCGGGGATTAAACTACTTTCATTTCCAGAAAATATCGAAAAATATACATATTCAGGGACAATTTTAAAAATGTTTTTATTTAACGTTACTAACCTGCAACCTGAACAGAGCCTATATAAGCGAAGCTGACGTCACGAGAGTTTCATTTGCAGCCTCCGGCTCAACGGTTACAACGGTTAATTAGCTAGCTAATTAAACGATTAAACGGTTTTTGCGTATTTTGAAAAGTCGCGTTTTTCCTGATGTTTCCCTCGTCTGGTCTCTTTGCTTATATAAATTGTCCCTTTTCAAAAAGTGGGCATTGTGAGCGGCCTCACTGTTTGTACAAACATGCCACTGAATTGCGGGATACGTTTGGTGGCTCGTATAAGCCATCGCTAGTTGATGCAGGTTGGTGTTTTTCAGGTGTGCCTTAGCTTGGTGTCTTTTGCCTAAAAGTTTGCACTTGCATAGACAAAGTAATTCAAGAATGAAGTTGGTTAGCTAAATAATTTTCAAACTTTTTGAACTAGCTAGCTTGAAGATAAAGCAACTCACTTTTGTACTAAAATTCTTGGCTTCCTCACGTTTTTTTGCATTCAAATAAGTATTAGAAATACTGTATACCTAGAAGTGAATCATATCCCATTTTCTCTGAGAATAATTTAGCCACCCTTGTGTCCTCATCCTTGTAATGTTATGTAATATTAAAATGAGGCACATTTATGGGTCTATTATCTTAGCTGGATTTCAAACCTAGCCTAATGGGACACAAACACAAATTCTTAATTCCGGTGCTTAAAAATTGTGTTCTGAAACACAAATTATGGTTGTGTAGCTAGAGATGTTTATTCTGTACACAGCTACGTACAGGTCACACAAACCAGCACTCTCAACAATTTTTTTATATTTAACCCAATTTCACTGCCACCAAAATGCTATTAAGTCCTATATCCTATTTCTTTTGTACAGGACTGCAAAATGTCTATCCAGTGAATGATGAGACCAGAGAAGATGGCCTCCAGGAGCTGGAGCGGATCAACAAGGAGATTGAAACTGTAAGGCATGAGGTGGAGCAGGAGCAAAGACGACTGTCGCGCTACCAGACCGTACAGGCAGACCGCATAAACACTATGCCTAATTTTTCTGTTTCCAAGTCTGAGACTGCAGATAAACATGTAGACAAAGGTTCTTCTAGGCTGTCTTCATGCACAGACGTAACTAAAACATACTCCCGAGCAAGGAAGTATGTGGTTGACAACTCAAAACCAAGGACTGACTTGGAGTATGACCCTCTGTCCAACTTTTCTGCTGGCTTAAGGTCTTATAGCTCATCAAGTAAAGAGCAAAAAGTGAGAAATGGACTGGGTTTGAAAAGAGCAATTAACACTGTACCTTGTGACCAAAAGAAGCCAGTCGCATGTCCGTCTCCGCTTTCCAGATCGCCATCTCCAGAGCCATTTGATGACTCCAATGAAGACTGCGTCCTGATTATTGACATTCCTCCCTCGCCTGATAAAAAGAGAGCGAGAGTTCAGAAACCTCTTCATTCTGTTGGTGGCAAATCCCTTCAGGATAATGTGCAGGAATCGGAGGAGGTCCAAACACCCATTTCACTTCTAAATGCTGAAGTGTGCAAGGTAACCTATCCATCTGCATCAACAATAGAAGGCAATAGACTTTATTGTAATTGCGGTGCTGAAAACAATCAAGGTCCATTAAATCTTTATGAGAACAAAGAATGTGAAAATATATCGGTTGATGGGAGTGTAGTTGATTTAACTGGCTGTTTAGGAGACTTGCAAAGTGAATGTCAGAAAATGACTCCCTTTCAGGCTGCTGAAACATTGTTGGAGAAGCCTGCAGGTCCTGCCACCACAGACCTGCACGATCAAAACTGGAACAATCTGGTGGGGGAAAAGGAAGAAAATGCATTTCATGTGGAATTGCCTCAGTGTGAGCTGCCCCATAGTGTTAAGAAAATGAATCCAATGCAGTCGCATCATTTTCCACCAACAAATTCACTTTTTTATAAAGCTCCAGTTGCTAACTCAGACTTACCATGCAGACAACACACCAAGCAAGCTCAGACAGCAGAGCAGCCAGCTCAGAACAGAGTTAGTAATCAGTGGTCTTTCACAAAATGTGTACCATCAGTGCTGCCACACAGCCAAAAAATGTCAAGCAAAATGCCAGGACAGATGCAGGCTAAAGCTGCTGCACCTGAAAGCTACCTGGCGCCAGCAGAACCAGCTTCAGACAGCAGCCAGGCTCGGCACCATTCAGCATCAAGTTCGGCCAACCAAGTTGAATTATCATCCGGATTAACTGAACAGCTTTTTGGGACAGAAGATGAGGTTATAACCATTTGTTCCAGCTCTGATGATGAAGATGAGCTCAACTATTCAGAAATGGAACTGTCTGACAGTGACCCAATGGAGGAATGCTACAGGATCTTCATGGAGGCTAACAACGAGGATAAGGGAAATGATGAGCAGCCTGAAGTGTCTGTAAGTATGCAGTAGACGCTCCAGATCCAAAATGAAAAAACTTTGACCCTGTCTAAAGACCAAATTCCTTTCATTGTCATTGTTAGGTTGGAGCTATGGATGTAGAGAAACCCAATGTCAAACCCCAAGCATTGCCACTAAAGAAGAGAGTGGCGCATGAAGCCAAACATACAGAGGTACATACACATGAAATGACTAATCTTAAGTCTCCATATTCATATATGGGGAGGCACTAAATATAAGATAAATATTTCAGACTGGCCTTTTTCCTCTGGGCACTACCCTCTCAGAATAACATTTTATGAATTTTTAAAGCATAAGAGATCCTTTCAAGCATTTCACTTTTTTTTTTCTTTTACCTGCTCCATTCAGCAGCCAGTAGCTAATCGCAGACCTCAGCCCCAAGTGCTGGTTCCCTTACGTGTGCCTGCGGTGTCAGGATTCGCCTCGCAGCCCTCCATCCCCCCCAAGATCCAGCAGGTACGGCAGGGAGCCTCCATGTTGACTGCTTCAGTTAAAGGTGGTCAGGCTTTTGTTTCCTCCACCGGTCAGTGGAAGCCAGAGACCCAGACTGCACCTTTTCCTTTAACACAAACCCCTGAAAACCTGCAGCCTGCTCCTGTGCAAAATGGTAAGCATCTGTTATCTGTAGGGGATGAGATTTATTGGGGTCATTCTTTAAGAAAGATTACAATTAAAATGAACATATAATAGTGTCCAAATATATAAAAGTAAAATGAAGAAAAACATGCACTTCATTGTCTAATTCCAAACTTGAAGCCTTTTATTCAATTTAAATATTACTTCTGTCATGTGTGACGTTGGCATTTTACCAGTAAAACATATTGAGACCTTCATACAGTCTATGCAGATCAAGCAGCATTTCCTTCCTGTTTTGGGATGCAAATATTTAAGTAGATTTAGTTGTATCTTGTGTTGTATTTCAGTAGCTTTGCCTGAATGCATTCAATCTGCATGGATGTTTTTGTCTTATTCCATAGCTTACATGAACTATGTATCTTTGGGAACTGCCGTGATCGGAGTGGGCAACAATTTGCACTTTATCCTCCCCGAGGGCACGTTCCCCCTGCCTGTCGCTTCCAGTTCCAGCCAAGTTACTTCGGTGCTAACCCCACTCAGTCAAGTGTACACAAGCACTGCCGCTGTGAGACAAATGTGCCATCCACCTGCTGTTACCTCTGTGCAAAGATACCGCACCACAGCACCTGTTCTCATTCCTGCCCCGGCACGTAAACCTTCACTGAACTCTGCTTTTTCATCGGCACATTCAAGTCCAGCTGTTTCCACTACTCCTCTAGCTGCTGTCCATTCTACTGTCAAGGTGAGAAGTGACAAACGGCCTTTTTTGGGGTGATTGTGAAAGACTTGAATAATAATAATACATTTTATTTGTTGCCTAATAATAATAATAATAATAATAATAATAATAATAATAATACATTTTATTTGTTGCCGCCTTTCAGGACACCTAAGGACACCTTACACACATATTAATAAAAACAATAGAAGCACAACACAAATGATCAATAGTTAAATCATGTACTAAGTAAAATCAACTTGAACTAAACTTGTTAGACAGGTTTCATCTGCTAAATATTAATAATGAATTTAATTCTTTTAGCCAGTGCCCACTAAACGGAAATTGAAGCAGCAGTGTGAGGCCGCTAAAGACAAAGTGCCTCATGACATTCGACAGCGTTATGTGAACATGTTTACGGAGGAGTTCCTCAAGACAACAGCCAATGTTAATGATGCCTTTGAAAAGGTGAGCTTGTGCTTAATGTTATCCTTAATTACAAAACTACAGTCTAGATAGTCATTTCTGTCCCTGTTATTGTTTATAGGCACTTGCTGAAGAGAAGGCTGTGTATAATCGCAGTGTGAACAAACTCAAATATCTGAGTGTTGCAGTGAATGCACTGAAGAAGCTGAAGAACCAAAGTGCTGTTGCTGCTAAAGGTTGAGAATTTCTTACAAACTCAAAACTGCTCTTCGTGAAATGCAACAAAATATATAATTTATATTTATTCCATTTATATTTTTCTGGTGCAGATGAAAATAAAGTCAACAGCCAAAGATCCAAAGGCAACATTCCTCTTAATTTGAAGAATTTTAGAGAAAACGGTGAGAATAATTTTTTAAATGCATTTGTCATTTTATTCTAATATTTTGACATCTTCTCAATAACTTTTTTTTCCAGCAGATATGCCATTTTATGAGAGTTTGAAGGACTATATTTTGACTGAGGAAAGGCTGGTTGAGAGCAACTATCCTGTACAGCACCCAGAGAAACCTGGTTGGGCTGTTCTTTTTGCTGACAATAAGAAAGGCAGTGCGGACCGTAAGTAAAAAGATACACTCCCTGAATGGACCGTTTGATGCTGTTCTCATATTATATCACTAGAGGGCCCACTTAACCTGTGGTGTACTTGCAATGATGTTTTTTTTTTTTTTTTTTAGCACATTTCACAATGATTCTTCTGTTGTGTTGATTTAAAGCCCTTAAGAGGATCTGCTGTCGATGTGGTGCTACATACTCTGTGAACCAAATGGGCAAACACATCCGTAAGGAGGAGTGTAATTACCATTATGGGAAAGGAGTTACAAAAAAAGGTAATGTTTCAAAGTGTTTACTATACAGCTTACACCATCAGATGTGCAATACGAGTCAATTATATTACTATTTTACCATTTACTCTAGTTTTAATTCTTCCATCTTCACATTCTCTGCTCTATGTTCTTAAAGGTGCCCTGCAACACGTATTTCATTACTTTGTGGTAATGTCTGAATTACTACCATGGAATGCCTTGGTTACCTTGTTTCAAGCCATTCTAGCGTGGTATAGAAAGCCTACAGGAAGACTCTGCTCGATTTATGCCAGTTCTCATTAATAATCAACAAGCTAAGCTGTTCGAATCTGATTGGCTAACAGCTAGCCAATGAGAGCCTGGCTGTCAAAATCCTTTATCCAGCCCAACTGGGCGAGCTAATGAATAGTAATGAGCTCAGGCAATATGATGTCAGACTGACCAGCTTTTGTAATTGGCCTGATTTCTCCGCTCATTTCTTTTCAGTGGCTAGAGCTGACAAAGGAGGTAGCAGTTCATTTTCACATTCACAACATAACACAAACACATATGCACCTAACATATTTCAAAAAATGCAAATAAAAATGGTTTTGTATGGCAGGGCACCTTAAGCGTGGTTTATGCTTCTGCATTACATCTACGTCGTGGCTACGTACGTAGGTACCTGGAGGCTCGGACCCTACGCCGTATCCTGACGTACACCTCTCGAAAAATGTAACTACACGTTGCTCGGCCGTGGCTTGGTAGCGTTGCATTTCCCCCGACTCATTTCCTGGTTCTCCTTCCCCATAAACTTGAAATCGTGGACAGTGTTAACTTTTCCTGTTACAGATTTCCCACCGTGGTCAGAAAACACAGGGGAGACATTTTGGTTCTCTCACTATGACTCTAGTCAGCACTTGCTCCGAAGCTTATCACCGTCACTCTCTCACTCGCTCTACCATACACTCCCCACGCGCACACACATGCCGGCTTTGCCATTTTCTTAGAGATTGACGCGCACACCAACGCACAAGTAGAAACATCAGGTCACTTAGGTAGGTTACTGCGAAAGCTCTGCGTGGAACCTCCGCAGAACCATAATTCACTCTTCAGTTTAATGTGTGTTTTTACATTTTCACATAGAGTGGCACTTTTAATTTCGTTAAATGTTAAAATGAGAATAAATTAATTCTGATCATTGTATGCATTTTTAAACTGTTTACAGTGCCAGGTGGAGTGGAGACCCGCTACAGTTGCTGTGAGGGAGTCATGGGAGCACCTGGATGTCAGGTGTTTAAGGTAGGAAAAGACAAAGACAAAAAATTCCATAACTTGATTCTTTATTTAAACCTTCTCAAATGAATTGGCAGGTCAGTGTCTGATTTCTCATTCATTTTTTTTTTTTTTTTTTGTCTTCACCAGTTGCATGTCCATGATTCCCTCAGCCTGGATGGGTTTGTCTCAACAGCCCCCAGACATGCCTCAGATAAGAATTGTCCTGGGGTCTACTCCTTGAATTGTGAAATGGTGATTAGCTTTTTTTTATTTATTTTTTTTCTGATGTTGAGCAACAAACACCAGCTTATTTTTGGAAGTTTCATTAGAATCCATGATTAAAACTGGGGATCTATCACAGAAATTCTGAGTAACAAAGTAAAACTGATGTATTTAAAGAAGACGTAACATTAATAGACTTGTTAATAAAATGAAAAAAAAAAAAATTCAATACCAGGTCCTCTGTTTGTTCCAAAACAATTATTGTGTAGTTTTTCCCTGATGTGCACATATACGTGATATCGAAACAAACAAATTAGTGGGTCTGTGGGTGGACTTAAAATCATTTTTGATATTTAGCTGGCCTTTAGTATGCAGTGAAAACAACATATATATTGTTATTTTTGTCTTCCTAGTGTTATACTATTCATGGTCTGGAGCTATCCAGAGTAACGGTGGTCAACTCTAGTCTGCATGTCGTCTACGACACCTTCGTCAGACCTGATAATGAGGCTATCGACTATAACACCAGGTAATTAGATACTTGGCTGTGTGTTTCTTCCTTCTCTCCCCCAAGACCCAAACATGTTCTATACACCTACTTTAAATCCTATCCCTCCTCTGGCAATTGACTAAAACTGATGTGGAGAGGGCAAGAACCTAAAAATGCATACTAAAGCACTTGAACTAGGAAAATATAGGAATACACAGTTGGAGCCAATGGTCTTGCTAAAAGGCACTGGAAATGTACATTACAATACCACAGATATAATTTCCACTCATTACTAATACAGGGTGATAAATGAAGGAAATGGTACTACTACTGTGTTTATCAATTAATTTGAATCACCTATCAGTAGCCTGTGTGACATTTTACTTGTCAAGGTTTTCAGGCATCAGTGAGGAAGATGTGAAGGGTAACTGCACCTCCCTCACAGAGGTGCAGGAGACCTTATTGAGCTTCATCAGCGCCGACACCATTCTGATTGGACATGGCCTGGAAACAGACCTCTGTGCCCTGAAGGTGACTACTATACTTTTATTTATTTTTTTATTTGTTTTCATCATTATTGGCCTTTTTGTTTGCAAAAATTCTTTTCCAACATATTGCAGTCCTGGCTAACCTGTGATTTTAAACAAGCCCAGGTTTTTCAAATGAACTGAAACCAAGCAGAGCAAAGCCACCTACATTCAACATGGCCATCTGCTAAACAATTCTTCTGCAACAAGCCTTTTTGATATTTCAGGAGTATCCCTGTTCATAGTTCATGTTTTAACTTCAATGCCATGTTTTGTATTTTTTTTTAAAAAGCACATTTTAAAACCAACTTCCACAGGACCATCTAGCAATAGTGCAGTTTTCTAGATGGGTGATTAGTAAGGTGTGCTTTATATAATCTGTATTATAGGGCTGCACGATTTGAGGAAAATATACGATAATGTTTAATATTGTGATAACGATATTACTTGCGATAAATAAACAAATATTAAAGTGTACTCAGATCTGCATTTCTGCTGCTTTCAGTATTCTGCTGAAACACAACAAATTGCTTGTTTAATTTAAAACAAACTACTTAAAAAAGTGACTAACATTTAAAGTTCAGTTTTCAGATAATTGATTATTATTGCAGCCCTAATGGATTATTGATAACCTAAATGTAAAGGGTAATAACTCAAATACCTCATGAGAAAGTACAAACTCTGAATTAACTTGGCAATCGCAACTACAAACACTGCAACAAATCTTGGTCATAGAAGGTTGAATGTAAGGGGCCAGCTTTTCTCAGCTGTTAAAGGGTTTTGGCAAGTTTGACATTTAAAAGCAACACAAGAAAACTAGGCTTTAAAAATGGCAATAATATTGTATATGTCAAGGGAAGACTCATTAATCATGGCAAAATATGCCAGACACATAACTGCCTTGACAGACAGACAGACAGACAGACAGACAGACAGACAGACAGACAGACAGACAGACAGACAGACAGACAGACAGACAGACAGACAGACAGACAGACAGACAGACAGACAGACAGACAGACACAGACAGACAGACAGACAGACAGACAGACAGACAGACAGACAGACAGACAGACAGACAGACAGACAGACAGACAGACAGACAGACAGACAGACAGACAGACAGACAGACAGACAGACAGACAGACAGACAGACACAACCATAACACAACTAGTTTTACTTTGAGTTACTATCTTATAAATGGATCAAAAGTGGGACTAAAAATCCATTCTGGGCCCCACTCCTGCTGAGTCCCATGGCATTGGCTGAGTCTGTTTTTTTCACCTGTATGGTTGAGTAATTGGCACTTTTCCAAAGAGGCTACCCCTCCCCCCCCCAGTAAAAAGAGATTCAGATATCTTCCTCTTTACTGTAGTTGCTCCATGGGGCGGTGGTAGACACATCAGTGGTCTTCCCTCACCGTCTGGGCCTCCCTCACAAGCTGACCCTCAACAACCTCACTGCTGAATACCTCAGGAGGATCATCCAAGAGAGTGGTCAGTCATCACGGATAACTACAGTCAAGTGTTTGTTTACTTGAATGTCCACTAAGTTAAAACTCCAATACATCTGAACCAAAATCTAAATTCAAATAAAGAAATGGATCATAATCAGACAACGAAATTTTAGTGTAAAGATTTACCAAAGTGTATGTATTTGCAACAGTGTAATTTATGTATAGCTAATGCATGCTTTTCTTCCCAATGTGTACATTTATTTAAATACACGGTGTTAATGTTTCTCCCAGTTTGTGGCCACGACACTGCAGAAGATGCTGCTGCCTGCATGGAGCTTATGTTATGGAAGGTCAAAGAAGATGGAAAACTGAAAAAATGATGGAAATAAAACATAATTGCCACACTGTTCATACATGAAAAATCAGATGTTGTGCAAATTTGAATGTCACATCAATTTGTATTCTGATGAAATGGGAGGGCTGTTTTTTTTTTTGTTTGTTTGATAAAATTACCTAATTTATGTTAATACAGTATTTTCTGTATGTTAAATTTTGATTTACAGCCCATGTTTCCATACCTGTATAAATAAACCTGAAGGGGTGGGGTAAAGGCACATAATGAAATCCCTGTGTGTGTGTGTGTGTGTTTCTCTTCTCCCCCCACCATCTACACCAGCCAATGAACATTCGGTGTTTAATGTCTGATTGGCCTCAGGTGCAGTTATGCAAATTGGAGCACACCGGTCTTCAATGGATCTTTTCACAGCAGACATTTTGACTTGTCATAGTAGGAAAAGCACAGCTGAAACTGATAACCTTAATGATGGCTCAGTTCCATCAAGCGTCCCAGTAAGCTATTTCAGTGAGTCAGCATGAACAATACCAGGGCCTCTCTAAGTGGAATGCAGCCATCATTAATGGTTTTGAATACACCTGTGCTTTTCCTACTATGACATTTCAACATGTCTAGGTCTATGAAGTAATTTATGGTACTGGTGATGTACAAAAGAACAAACGAAGAATTCACACATAATAGAATGCAAATAGATAGCAGTTGTCCATGTAGAGGCTAACAATGTTTTAACTTAAGTTTTTCAGGCTAGGCTGACTGAACCTGAGTTGATGGTGACAAAACAAGTGAAACAAATAACACTGTGTATATGGTACATTGTTTGGAGTTTCACACACTTAAACTTTTTGTTTAACTTTTTATTAATTTGCTCAAATTAGTAGTAGTGACAGTTGTTGGTCCCAAGCCACAAGTTACAATCCAGGGCATTGTGCTTACATTATTTAGGCCAGCAGGACAACCAGGTGGCACAACGTTTGTGTTCAGTTACTCCGCCTTTCTCTTCGTCTTTCCCTTTCTGCCACAGCACCTCCGGAAGCAGAATCTGCAGGTCTTGATGAAAAGAAGTAAGATGAACAGAACAATGGCGAGGAGGAAGGCCAGGACATCCAGGCTGTGATACTGGTACCAGGTGAGCTCATGGGCCTGAACCCTCAGGTGCTTGGCCCCTTTGTTTCTCATGGTGTACTCAATCCAGAATACTGCCTCATCTTGAGCACTCATTGGTCTGTCATGGTGGATACTGGACAGCTGCATGACATTGTCCTTGTACCTATGAATGTGGACATACAGGTGTGAACATGTAGTCTGGTTATCACCAGACCAAGCTCAATCTTTTAAGATTGAATATTAGTCTGGGGAGTCTGCTCTGTATTTTCTCTGCACAAGCGGCATGATCAACGGGCATAGTTCAAATGACTGTACGTCAGTGGTGTCAAACTCAATTTCCCAGAGGGCCACAGTGGAAAAAGAGAATCACACCAAGGGCCAGAAATGTAGAGTTTATTAACATGCTTTTATTTCATCGAAAAAGTCAAATATCTTTGACTCAATGATTGCATGTCTCATATAGTCATCTCAAGTTTGGTCCAATAAAGCTCTGAAAAAGTGAGCAAAAAACTTCCAAAGCTGTCCTAGAATTTAGCAAATCAAGCAAAACCATGATTACATTTTAATCTAAGTATGCTACCACACCCAACTCACAACAAGCTCTTTCACAGCCTGAATACACAAATGCTCTGCTTCTGGGGGAATTTCTGAGTCTCAAAGTTGGCAAATTTGCCAAATTATGCATTGAATGTGGCGTAATTGCAAGTTGAAAAACAGTTTCCCATGTTTTTGGTTTGGCGCACAACTAGGTGGGCCAAAATATATTGTGAACCAAGATTGATATGCGGGCCGGATCAGAATTAGCAAGGGGCCGGATTTGGCCCGCGGGCCGTGAGTTTGACACGTGCTGTACGCAATTGTATAGTCCTTCAACCAATCAGACCAATGATCTGGGTGACGTAGTAGCGACAGCGGCATAAATGGGTTGCTGCCATGGAGTGCTGCGCTTCAGTGGCCGGCTTGTTGAATGTAAACAAAAAGCTGCTTGGTGGCTTCTCTATCGTCATCGTGTTAAACCCGCCAATAGCGCGCCAGTTTGTGATTGGTTCCTGCAAATTTGTAACGGAAGCAGGATAGATAAACCTACAGGTTTCCAGCCTGAGCTGCAGGGTGAAATCAAATCGCCGGCAGATCGGGCTGGGTTTACCCAGTCTAGTGAACATGGGAATTAATGCATTGAATTTATTTTCATTCTTTCTTTGGCTTACCAAGAATGGGTTTAAAAGGAAAAAAGGGTTTAAGTTTTTAGTTTCATGTATTTTAAGTGTAGTAGTGCGTAGTTTCTGTTTCCCCCATGAGAAATTCTAAGTAATGACAACAAAACTGTTGGTGCGTCCACATGATACAAACTTTCTGTGATCGCGCACCACCCTCACCCATCCTCCATGCAGTTGCTAGTAGCCAAGAAGGACACAGAGGATTAAAACAACATGATGGACTCTTCAGAAGAGGTAATTATCTTAACTCGAGTTTCTGCACGCGAAAGTCGCCGGACGACACCAGTTTCTGAACATAGCCATACTCAGAAATACCGAGAGTTTTGTGAAGCTGGTAGTCTTAATTAGCTTTGTATCAACTTATTTGACAATGGCTTGATTGTAACGGATGTTCATTAATATAAAAAACTTATGCACTAATGCTTTAAAACCGAACTATCTGACAGGAAAGCCAATTTATTAGAGGAAATGGCAATTCAGTGGTTTTGTAATTTCTTTTGTGACCTTGAAACTTTAGTGTTAATTGGACTGACATACTGCATTAGACCATGGCTCTTTTATGGCATGTCGTCAATCTTGCTTCTGTATTATTAATGCGAGCTCTCCAAAATGGTAAGAAAATTTATTTTCACCCATCTATCCATCTATTTCCTGCTGTTTATCAGGGCTGAGTTGTAGTGTAGGGTTGCTACCCCAGGGTCTCCAACCAGTTCGACATGCTTGCAAAACCTCCAGGTTGCAGGAGACATCCTGACCAGATATTCCAAACCACCTCAACTGGCTTCTTTTGACACAGCAGCTCTAGTGTGAGAACTATATCTCTAAGGGTGAACCCAGCCACCCTGCGGAGGAAACAAATTTTGGCTGCTTGTACCTATCTCACCATCTAAAGCTCATAACCAAAGGTGAGGGTTGGAATGTAAAATCAACTGGTAAATTGAAAGCTCAGCTCTCTTGACCACGATGGTCTGGTACAGTGCCTCTCACTTGTAAACAAGACCCTAAGATATTTGAACTCCTTCACTTGGGGCAATAACTCATTTCCAAGGGGAGCAATCCACTGTTTTCTGCCCTCAGACTTGGAGGTGCTGACTCTCACTCCTGACCGCTTTATGCTCGGCTGCAAACTGCCCCAGTGTGCACTATAGGTCACGGTCTGGTGGAGCCAACAGAACCATATCATCTGCAAAGAGCAAAGAAGCAATTCTGAGGCCCCCAAACCGGACACTCTCCTCCCCGCGGCTGTGCCCTAAGATCCTATCTATACAGATCACGAACAGAATCGGTGACGAGACAACCCTGGCAGACACCAACATCACTGAAATTGTTTTTGACTCCCAGCTGAGAATACAGACACAGCTTTAACTCCCAGGGGAACACAACAACAAACCCCTCCACTACGATAAGCTGATGATTCTTGAAGGGGAAATAATTTTTTTAAACCCTAAAACAGACCAAGTGCACATAAGTAAAATAACTTACGATTTCTCACTGATGACAGCATTGATTGCATCTCTAAGGTCCTCAGTCTTCATTAAGTTGAAGTCCACTATAATTCCAGCTCCCTTAGCCTTAATATGGACCATGTTGTCTGGCTGGTCAGCAAACATGGGGATGCCCACCATGGGAACACCATGGTAGATGGCCTCATAAATCCCATTTGTTCCACCATGGGTGATGAAAGCTCTGGTCTTGGGGTGACCTGTTAGTTTACCAAACAACATGAAACTTACATTATCATAATTTCTCTAAATAAAGCAAGCTGTTCATCTGCACATCTTTTTACTTCAGTATTATGTGACAACTATATATGTAATGAAACTGAATATTGGCAAAGGGTTGTGTGTGGAAGCAGGCTAGTTCAGATCACCCAGAGATTTTAGAAAACTACAGAAAGTGACAATACAAGCACCTACCTCAAGGATTTGTGCTGAAGTGCCATGAATGTCAAACGTATGATGGCAATAGAGGAAAAGTCATTAGAATACTTTGTCTGGAAACCATGGATATGAAATACCAGCTTGCAATCAGTGTTAAGATTGTGTAATTGTTGAAGTGCATCAAATATTCTGTTTTCTCTTCTACTCTCTGTCCTTTTAGGATTGTGTACTGTCACACACAAAACTAAATATTGTGGTGCATACCCTATACCTTTAAAAAGTAAATGTAATGACGTTTACAGTTGAAGGCTTTTATGAAAGCTAAACTTGCCCAGTAGGTCATTCTGAGGGATCCAGTCGTATATTCTGGTGTTGGCACCCAGAGTTGCTGGTTTTTCGCCACCGTATCTCCACAGCACCTATGAACAGCAAAAACACTTTTAGACTTGGAAACGCAGTTTTAATTGTATGTCATAATTAGAGTTGCAAAATCCCGGGAATTTTCAAAGTTGGAAACTTTCCATGGGAATTAACAGGAATATATGAGAATTAACAGGAATAAATGAGAATTAATGGGAATAAACTGGATATTTACATCTTGCAGCATAATCTTGGTTAAAACAACCAGATTTAATGCAACTTCATGTGATGGCTATGGACATTTCTGTCACCTGTTTGTTCATTTCTGTTGCCTGTATTGATTTGTGTATGTTTCCTGTGTTTATTTCTGTTCCCTGTTGTGTTGATGTATCCTGTTTTGTGTATTGTGGTCTGTGTGTATTTAGTGGTGTATTTTTCTGTTGTGCATTTCCCTGTTTATGTTCTGCTTCCTGTTTTATTTTGACAGTCTGTTTTCTGTCTTGTCTTGTCCACTTTACTTCCTGTGTTTTCCCTCCTTTATTGATTGTCCTGCCCCGCCCTGATGTGTTTCACACTGTGTGTTCCCTTTGTCTCTTGTAAGATCGTCTTGTGTTGCTTCCCTGTGCCTTGTGTTTGTGTCAGTTTGTTCCTGCCTTTGTTTTTCCCGTCAGTTTGTGATTACGTGAGTTTTCCATTCTTTGTGCTGCCGTTTTTTGTTGTATTAAATCCCAGAGTTCAACCATCTCCTGCCTGCCTCCCTGCCTCCCTCTGCATTTGGGTCCTCTTTCTTCTGCCATACACACGTCACACTTCAGTTGACATGCACGCACGCAGTAATCAGCATAGGCTACTACATACTTGCCAACATTTCGATTTTAAAATATGGGAGTTTTTTTTCTTTCTTTCTTTTTTCTGGGGGGTGCGGGGGGGTAATACATAACTCATTGCTATTAACCTATGTGTGTTAATTGTATAGCCCACTTGTTATTAATAGGCTGGAAACAATAGACAGCGCTGATGATTAGCTTAGCATGCATATAACCATAACCATAGTAAATCAAAGGCAGCATGCTAGCTACCTTCATATGTTAAGCTAAAGGTCAATGGTTTGGGCTACTGCAGGGCTATTGAGGCCACACCCACTGCATTATTAAAGTTCTACTGATGAATAACTCAACATTTGTATTCACTGTATATGCCTGTCTGCTTATTACAAAACAAAATGTTTATATTTAGGGTGAGGCTATTTGCACCCCTGGTACAATTAGCAGTGTGCTGTTCGTACCCTGGTGCAATTAGAAATGAATGCTATTTGTAACCCGCCGGTGCACACAGCAATGTGTTCTATTAATACCCTGTCTGGTACAAATATCAATTTATGCTGTATGAATATGTAATGTATGTATGAATATTATCACCCTGACATTCTTACCCTAACCATAACCAATCCCATTCCTCTTGCCTAAACCTAACCAACCCAACCAGAGCAGGTATATTAATGAGTCTTCCCCTACCACCCTGCAAAAGAAAAAAATGTTTGCATTCGCGGGCCCTGACTTGCGCAATTGCATGCAAATTATCTAATCCAAAAAAAAAAAAAAAAATCACCTCACAGGGGAATCGAACCCCAAACTCCCACACCTAGCAATTCTTACGGAATGTTGGACAACTCTTTACCACTTGGTTTCTTCAAGCCTCAGTTGCTAGGTAACCTTACTGTATACAAAAAAATAGGTACTAACTAACAGACTAACGGTTGTATGCTTTCACTGAAGACAGCGCAACTATAGTATCCATTTTCCGCTAGAAATTAAATTGTTATAAACTCTAGAGACTAAACTTTCCTAATATGCCAGTTTCTGCTGTCATGGAGGATGAACGTCCGCCCTGATTTCGGTGCACCCGAGCAACGTGTTTTTTGTTGTTACGTCACAGGGTGTGAATAGCTCAGCTGTGTGGCCGAGGCTATTCGTACCAGGGGTGCAAATAGACACTCCGTTATATTTATGTTTGTATAAGATGGAGTTTGTATGAATTACCCAACTTTTCCAGTTAATTTTCATAAATTCCCATTAATTTCCATTAATTCCCATGAAAGTTTCCAAAATGGAATGTTTCCAAAATTCCCCAGCTTAACTTTCCATGGAAAGTTTCCTGAAATTTACCAGAAAATTTCTGCCCCTTTGCAACCCTAGTCATAATACACTGTATAGCACCTCTGTGTTGTTCCAATGAAAGTAGCTAGCGCTAGTTCCAGACTCTAAGTCAGCAGATGACATCACACATAACTTGAAATAAACAATAAATACAAAAACATATGTACAATATGACTGTTTAAACAATAAGAGATAAAAGGCTGAGTGGTTGAGGGATGTGGAAAAGATCAGGATAAACAGTATAGTTTGTGCAATGGTATATTGTCCAGTAGTACGATAATCGTCATAGGGAGACTACAAATGGGGAGATTTTGGTCCTGGTGGACCGCAGCCTCCTGCCAGAATGGAGTGTTTCAAAAAGTTTGTGTTCAGGGTGGGAGGGATCTGCTATAATCTTTCCTGCCTGCTACAGGGTCCTGCAAACCCTGACTGTCTGAATAAGTCGCTAAATTTGTTGCTCGTTGCTTTTTAGATAAAAAGCTTAGATTGTCTGTCTGAAAAGTTGCTTAATCTAGCGAGAAATATCACCAACACTTCTAAAATAAAGGAAAATTAGCTGTATTATATAAAAAATAAAACTTTAATAGTTTTTATTTGGAAAATGGTTGATCTTTGATGGTTTGGTCTATAAATGTGATTTGTCATTTATTTTTGAAAATCCCAACTCAACCTCTCCAGTCAAATCTGAAATTGTATATATATACTGTATTGTTTACACTTCTGATTGTTTCTCCTTGCCTTACATCCTGTCCCCTGTTCACTCAGAAGAAATGCCATGTTGTCATAACTTTATCACCATTTATTACCATTGACTGCAAATCATGTGTTGCTGCTGATCTCTTACCTTATGATAAGCTATCGTAACTTTCAACCCTGCAGTAAGCTGTTGGTTTCATTGAATGCCAACATGTTATGAAAATCAAATTTAGACTTAAAGCTTACTTCAAATTGGGTAAATCTTCACAGGTAACTTTTTGTTGCCTTTTATTTTGTTAGTTTACTGCCTGTTACCTGTTATCACCTGCAGTTTCAAGCAACAGCCTTTAAAAATAATGGTTGCGTAAGGACATCAGTCACCATTTAAAACAGTCCTTGCTTGCATTTAGGGGTCATTCCAGGTCATTCCAGTTGGCACATAGAGATTGTGCTCTTACCTTTTGTGGGATCTGAGCGAGGGCTGAGGCTATCATGTTTCCCTTCTCTGTGGTGATGTTCTTGATGAATGATCCCAAAGTAAAGACCACAATGCCAGCGTCTCCAGAAGTCTGCACAAACTCCTCCATATCCTGCAATAGGAGTGACATTATCTCAATGCAAACCAACCAGCATTTTATTTTCTTTCCTCAGCATTTCATTTGCTTATTTTCTTCATTGTTTAGGTCAGGACTACTGTGAAGGTGGTGTAGTTAAATATTAACAGGCTTGTGATAGTGGAGACAGCCCTACCTCTGGTAAAGGTTTAGCAGGTCTGCAGTGGATCCCGCCAACATATTTGAAGTTAGGTAGGAAGGGACGAGGGAATTCAAAATCCCAGTAGGTTCGTATCAACCAGATGTCTGCTCTACCCATCATCTCACAGGCACTGGTGGGTGTTCCTGTCGCAATACAAAATTATATAATATATAGTTATCTTATTTTCATATTTAAAAAATATGAATTTGTTGACTGGTGATTTGATATAAAAGCATTGCAATGAATCAAAAGCAAGAAATCATCATTGGACTCTATGTGTTGGTATACTGTAGTAGCTGGGTTGCTCACCTTTGACTTCGGAGTAATATTTATCTACTTCTTTCCAAATAACATTATCAATCACGATGTCTTGCAGTGCGTAGAAGAGAAAGTTCCACACTCTCTCTGAGAAGTCCATTTTGTCAGTCAGTTTGCTCATAGCGCCAGGGACAAAGGAAGGTGGAGCGGGTAGCTGACCACAGTGTCTCTCCCAGTTATTGGCTAGGGAAAAGCGCAGGGTGAAGACCAGGGGGATGCCCAAAATCTCTGCTAATAAGTCACTGCCAGGGTAGATGGGGTCAGCCAGGAGAAGGTCATATTTTCCCTCCTTCAGCTTCTTCATGATGGTTTCTGATTTTAGCACGCCGTCCAAATACTTCAAAGAATACTGCAGGTTCACCTTCATCAGATCCATGAATCTTATGTATAACTGCAAGTAGCTCATATGATCCATTTCATACATGGAGAAGCGAATGAAGTCATTTAGAAAGTCCTCCATGTTCTCTTTTTTGACAGTGACATTGAAGGGTTCGTAGCCAAAGCGAGAAGGCTCACTGGTGTCCATGAACATTGATGTGCTCGGCAGCAAAACCGTCACCTGGTGTCCTCTGTCGATCAGCGTCTCCAACACAGGCTTCATGTTGATCCAGTGGCTGCCTTCAGTGTACCAGACCAAAATGTTCCCTCCATTTGCTCCCCATGTCACGCAAAGTAGCAACAGGACACTAACAGAGAGACGCTGCCCCAGCTTCATGGTGCCTGTTTGTCAAGACAAAAGCATGCTGTGGCCGGATCCTTTTTCAAAGGTGCTCTTAAAAAAATAATCATTAACTAATGAACATGAACTCTGGCTCATAACTCCTCTTTATGCCGCATGCAACATTATGTAACGGACCCACCTAAAGCAAATGGTTAAAGGTAAAGGGCAATAGCTGTAAAGTTGACAGTATTTCTTTTTCTTTTTTTTTATAAATATCTGTGGGTCATCATGATTAGGTACCAGGAAGTACATCAAATAAATGCAAAACAACAAAGAAAAAAAGAATTTCGTCAGAATTTTCTCTCTTTTTTTACATACTTTGCTTCTCTCAATACTTGTTATTGATTATACCGACCCACCCCTACCAACCCACCTCCCTTCCCCCAACCCACCCTACCATCCGCCAGCCTCTCACCGTCCCCATTTACCCGCCTACCCCGCATATTACTGGTGCTCATTCAACACAGCAGTTCACACTTACACTTACACACACACACACACACACACACACACACACACACAAATATGCACACACACTATGACAACAACAACAACAACAACAACAATAAGACAGTCAGTATTTCAAAACATGAATGTTCTGTAACCTGTACCAGAAGCACCCAAACAAAAAGTAAATACAGACTTCAGATCCCCAAGTTCTGGCTGTTAGCAGTGAAGAGATGGAGTGAAATAACACAGACAGATAAGTATTTCAGCTAAATATGTATTGTCACACTCACGTAGTCTAAGGAAGTTGCATGTGTGTGCCTGTGCAAGAATTTGAAGGACTATATTTTGACTCAGGAAAGGCTGGTTGAAAGCAACTCCCCTTTCCAGCTGCGGCCCTTTGCTGCATGTCATTTCCCCTTTCTCTCCCCTTTTATTTCTTCAGCTGTCCTATATAAATAAAGGCCTAAAATGCCTGGAAAAAAAAGAAAAGACATTTTGTTGCTAATCTTATATTATATCACTAGAGGGCACACTCAACCTGTGCTGTACTTGGAATCAGGATTTCTTTTCTCAGCACATTTCACTCTGATGGTGTGCTTCTTCTAAAGCCATCAGGAGGATCTACTGTCGATGTGGAGCTACGCACGCTGTGAACCAAATGGGCAAACGCATCCATACAGAGAAGTGTAATTACACTATATGGAAGGAGAAAGGTGATACCGATGTTTTATTTTTGTGCTAACTATACTGCTTACACCATCACATCAGTGTACATTTAGTTTAAACCGTTAACAGTGCCAGGTGGACTGGAGACCCGCTTCAGTTGCTGCGAGGGAGTCAAGGGAGCACCTGGATGTTAGGTGTTTCAGGTTGGAAAAGACAGGGTGATGGTAATCAGTTAAAAAAAAAAAATCTTCATGTAGAGTACCAAACCCCAACCAAACTCCAATACATTTGTGGAAGTATCGTTTTAAGCCAAAATTAAGACTGGAGCTATATGACCAGAGAAATTTTAAGTAGCACCGAAGTAAAAGTAACATGGATTTATTGAAGATAAAATAACTTTGTTTAATTGACAGGTGTGTGTGTGTGTGTGTGTGTGTGTGTGTGTGTTGCCCAATTGGTCTCAGGTACAGTTATTCAAGTTAGTGCACACCTGTCAGCAATTGACGTAATTACTTGTGCATATAAAGGAGCTAAAGAAGAAGAATGTTCACATATTGGATTGCAAATACATGATATATGTAGAGGTTAACAATGTTTTTTTCTTCAGTTTTTCAGGCTGGTTTTACTGAACCCAAGTTTATGGTGACAAAGGCAGTGAAACAAATAGTACAACACATTATATATTGTACATTGTTTGGAGTTTCACAAGAATACTGGACACTGTAAAGTGATTTTGGTGTCATTTCTATTTTTTGCCCTAATAAGTTATTCAAAGTATTGACAATTACTGGTCCCAAGCCACAACTTCCAATCCAAGGCATTGTGGTTACATTACATGATTTAGTTCAACAGGACAACCAGTGAACAACAAGGTTGTTTTTTCACCCATCCTTTTTGTATCCAACTACATTTCTATTCGGTTAGTTACTCCGCCTTTCTCTTCGTCTTTCCCTTTCTGCCACAGCACCTCCGGAAGCAGAATCTGCAGGTCTTGATGAAGAGAAGTAAGATGAACAGAACAATGGCGAGGAGGAAGGCCAGGACATCCAGGCTGTGATACTGGTACCAGGTGAGCTCATGGGCCTGAACCCTCAGGTGCTTGGCCCCTTTGTTTCTCATGGTGTACTCAATCCAGAATACTGCCTCATCTCGAGCACTCATTGGTCTGTCATGGTGGATACTGGACAGCTGCATGACCTTGTCCTTGTACCTATGAATGTGGACATACAGGGGTGAACATGGGAATTAATGCATTTCATTCATTTTTATTTTTTATACTTCACTTTCTTTGACTTACCAAGAATGGGTTTAAAAGAAAAAAAATTTTTTTGTTTCATTTATTTTAAAGTTGTAGTGCATAGTTTCTGTCTCCCCCATGAGGAATTCTAAGTAATGACAACAAAACTGTCAGCGTCCACATGATACAAGCCTTCTGTGATCTGTTATCTTTTTCTGCGCGGGAAAGTCGCCAGACGACACCAGTTTCTGAACATAGCCATACTGAGAAATACAGAGAGAGTTTTGTGAAGCTGGTAGTCTTAATTAGCTTTGTATCAACTTATTTGGTAATGGCTTGATTGTAACGGACGTTCATTAATATAAAAAAGTTACGCACTAAAGCTTTAAAACGGAAATATCTTACAGGAAAGCCAATTTATTAGAGGAAATGGCAATACATTGGTTTTGTAATTTCTTTGTGACCTTGAAACTCTGTAGTGTTAATTGGACTGACATACTGCATTAGACCATGGCTCTTTTATGGCATGTCGTCAATCTTGCTTCTGTATTATTAATTTGAGCTCTCAAAAATGGTAAGAAAATGAATTCTCACCCATCTATCCATCTATTTCCTGCTGTTTATGGGGCTGAGTCGTCGTGTAGGGTCTTGTTGAGCGCTATATCTCTAAGGGTGAACCCAGCCACCCTGCGGAGGAAACTAATTTTGGCTGATGTACCTATCTCACCATCTAAAGCTCATAACCAAAGGTGAGGGTTGGAATGTAAAATCAACTGAGGTCAGGGACAGACTGACAATCTTTGCATTTGGAAAAAGTCGGCACAAAGAAAGTCTAATAAAGCGACATTAACAGCCAACAGCAAGGGGCGCTAATACGATCACTTATATCCTACGTATAAAACAAAAAACAACTCAGGAAGAAGAGTAGGCCTACTAGTCTGGCTATCACCAGACCATAGCTAGTAGAAAACAGCTGTTTTCTACACGCTACAACTGAATTCCCACGGGACTTCAGCGCGAGACTACAGCTAGCAGTCTAAAACACTATTTTACTGTACAGGGCATAAACATAATTTGGTCCGTTTCCATGTAGTTACATAGTCACTAATATGGTCATAACCACTACAGTGCTCAATTACCTATTTGTGAGGGTGAAATAAAATAAAATTTTTCGCCGCGAAGGCTTGAACAGTCTTCTGGAAGACCTCCACCAGACCAACGGGCGCTTGTTGGATTGTTATCGGCCTCGGCAGGCGAGGGAGGCGGGGAGGAAGTAGAAGGATGCCGGTCGGGGCTGCTAGCCTGGCTAAGGAAACTACCACACAATTTGCCACTGCAGAGACTCATATTCACCAACAACAGCACACAAAATGGATATATATGCTACAAATACACATGGAACTGCTGCGCGATGATTATTACCGGAGCCTGGCTGAACACACTCACTCATCCCAGACGGCAGCTAGCAGCTAAGAGGATAGGTGAATTTAAACAATGGCTAAGTTGCTAAATGCATCTTGTTGTCATGTAAGGTCCCTGTTCATGTTGCACAGACATTTTAATTGCATTTTGTGTCTGTTAAGAAGCACAAAGGCACTCTTTGTCTTATGCCCCCATAACTGCCGTTTTAGCTGAGTGGGAGCTCTCAGCATTAGCTGCAGCAGCTCCGTGTTGCTAGCACCGATTCGGCTCGTTTTTTTGCTATCGACAGTACTCATATACATATAGCAATCAAGATTAACGTAAAAATTGCTCGGAGTTCTCCTTTAATTTCATATCAGCAAGAGGTACTGGTAAGTGCCAGGAGCAGGGCACATTATAATAGGCTATAAACACAACCCCAATTATCGTCATTGGTTTTGAGATGTTACTTGGTGTGAATACCTTGGTTAATAGGCTACAGTATTGTGGCGTAGTATCAGGACATCCTGGCTAGTGTCTGTCGCGCACGGCTAGGAGCGAATGGCCGGACGATGGGCCTCTTTGTGAGAAAGTCCAGGGGTCTCATTTATAAACGTGGCGCACAAAACGGGGCTGAAAATATGCGTCCGCCACTTCCCACGCAAAGGTTGTGATTTATAAAAAAACAACTTGACGGGAGAATGTGGGTTCCTCCACGCAAACTCTGACCCATGCGTACGCACATTTTGGAGACAAAATAGGAATTGGCAACGCAGATGGTGAGGTGGTGAACTGAAGTCAAACTAGTAATACTACTAAAAAAGTATTGATGCCTCACGCACATTTTTTCACTCCATATCATCCACGTTACCATGAAGATTAAATCCAGCAGTGTTATTTGCGCTTGTACTGAGTGATTATTGTTCCATGAACATCTCCAACTCAAATCTTAAATAAAAAATTTTCTTAATGTTTAGCACAGGAGGAGGGGATGGCCGGACTGCATGGAATACAGGATATCATCAAATACCCTAGCATTAGATAACGGCAGAACACGGTGTAAATAACTAAATATCTGTCTTTAAAACTGTGCCTAACCATCAAATGTCAAAGTCTAAAAATACAGCCATTAAGCTCTCGTGCAATCGTTACCCTTAATGTCCTCGTTATCGGTCCAAACTTTAAATTACTGTTTGTGACCAAGACTGGATGAAGAAAAGTGTGTTTGCCTATTAGACTTTCTTTCATCTTCAAATTGTATCTCAGAGTGGGGAATAACACTAGTTGATACTGTGTTGGCAAGGTGTTAACAATCACAAATTGTTGTAAACATATAATGCTGGCCCTGCAGGAGGACTATATGATAAGAATCAGGAGAAAAAGAGACTTCAGGGACCATGGCGATGCTAATATGCCGATTTAGATTTTCTAAAGCTGAGCTCTTGGATCTATGTACTGAATTGGGTCCAGTAGAGAGGGCAATGCGCCGGAACCTTGCCATCCCGGTCCAAATACAGGTACTCGCCACTCTGGGGGAAACCGTCTGTTTCCAGAAGGAAATGTCAGACAGCTAAGTGTTTTTTAATTATAAATATAAATTATAATTCAATTTGCAGCAATTCTTGAACGTTTGAACTGCCAGTGTCATTCATATGATGCTTTGCATTGACTATTTATGGTTCAAAATGGGCATGTACAGGGTGGGATAAGAGGCTGATCCACGTACGCACACTTGTATGTAATCTCTGATTTATAAAGGGAACATTGCTTACAGATGTGCGTACACACGGTTCTATAAATCTTTTGTTTGGCGTACGCCATTTTGGGCTTTTGGGCGTACGTACACGTATAGTAAGGATCCTACGCACAGTTTTATAAATGAGACTCCAGGGCTGTTTTTTAGCAATTCTAAGGCCCCCAAACCAGACACTCTCCTCCCCCCGGCTGTGCCCTAAGATCCTATCCATACAGATCACGAACAGAATCGGTGACAAGAGACAACCTTGGCAGACAGGGGCACACAACAACAAACCCCTCTACTACGATAAGCTGACGATTCTTGAAGGGGAAATAATTTTTTAATACCCTAAAACAGACCAAGTGCACATAAGTAAAATAACTTACGATTTATCACTGATGACAGCATTGATTGCATCTCTAAGGTCCTCAGTCTTCATGAAGTTCAAGTCCACTATAAGTCCAGCTCCCTTAGCCTTAATATGGACCATGTTGTCTGGCTGGTCAGCAAACATGGGGATGCCCACCATGGGAACACCATGGTAGATGGCCTCATAAATCCCATTTGTGCCACCATGGGTGATGAAAGCTCTGGTCTTGGGGTGACCTGTTAGTTTACCAAACAACATGAAACTTACATTATCATCATTTCTCCAATTAAAGCAAGCTGTTCATCTGCACATCTTTTTACTTCAGTATTATGTGACAACTATATATGTAATGAAACTGAATATTGGCAAAGGGTTGTGTGTGGAAGCAGGCTAGTTCATATCACCCAGAGATTTTAGAAAACTACAGAAAGTGACAATACAAGCCCCTACCTCAAGGATTTGTGCTGAAGTGCCATGAATGTCAAACTTATGGTGGTACTAGAGGAAAAGTCATTAGAATACTTTGTCTGGAAACCATGGCTATGAAATACCAGCTTGTAATCAGTGTTAAGATTGTGTAATGGTTGAAGTGCATCTTTTTGCTAAAAAAGATATTTTCAAATATTCTGTTTCCTCTTCTACTATCTGTCCTTCTAGGATTGTGTACTGTCAAACACAAAACTAAATATTGTGGTGGATACCCTATACTTTTAAAAGTCAAAGTAATGACGTTTACTGTTGAAGGCTTTTATGAAAGCTAAACTTGCCCAGTAGGTCATTCTGAGGGATCCAGTCATATATTCTGGTGTTGGCACCCAGAGTTGCTGGTTTTTCTCCACTGTATCTCCACAGCACCTATAAACAGCAAAAACACTTTTAGGCTTGGAAACACAGTTTTAATTGTATGTCATAATATACTATATAGCACCTCTGTGTTATTCCAATGAAAATAGCTAGCACTAGCTCCAAAAGACGCTAAGTCAGCAGATGACGTAACACATAATTATAAATAAACAATAAATACAAAAACACATGTACAATACAAGTGTTTAAACAATAAGAGAAAAAAGGCTGAATGGTTGAGTGATGTGGAAAAGAACAGGATATACAGTATAGTTTGTGAAATGGTATATTGTCCGGTATTTACGACAATCGTCGGTGGGGGGCGACTGCAGATGGGAAGAAACAGTTTTTGTGACATGAGATTTTGGTCATGGTTGACCTTTCCTGCCCACCACAGAGTCCTGAAAACCCTGACTGTCTGAATAAGTCGCTAAATTTGTTGCTCGTTGCTTTTTAGATATAAAGCTTAGATTTTCTGAAAAGTTGCTTAATCTAGCGAGAAATATCACCAACACTACTAAAATAAAGGAAATTAGCTGTATTATATAAAAAATAAAACTTTAGTAGTTTTTATTTGGAAAATGGTTGATCCTTGATGGTTTAGTCTATAAATGTAATTTGTCATTTATTTTTGAAAATCCCAACTCCACTCCTCCATGCAAATCTTAAATTGTATATCATGTTTACACTTCTGATTGTTCTGACTCCTTGCCTTATATCCTGTCCCCTGTTCACTCAGAATAAGTGCCATGTCATAACTTTATCACCATTTATTACCATTGACTGCAAATCATGTGTTGCTGCTGATCTCTTACCTTATGATAAGCTATCATGACTTTCAACCCTGCAGTAAGCTGTTGGTTTCATCGAATGCCAACATGTTATGAAAATCAAATTTAGACTTAAAGCTTACTTCAAATTGGGTAATTCTTCACAGGTAACTTTTTGTTGCCTTTTATTTTGTTAGTTTACTGCTTGTTACCTGTTATCACCTGCAGTTTCAAGCAATGTCCTTTAAAAATAATAGTTGCGTAATGACATCCGTCACTATTTAAAACAGTCCTTGCTTGCAACTCATTTGCCACGTGACAACAATGCAACACTGCCATTAAAGGAGTGATAGAATGCAAAACCGAGTTTACCTTGTCATAGTTGAATTACGACGAGTTTGGTGGGTAAAATAGGCATACATAGAACCTCAAAGTCCCATTGACACCTCTTTCCTATGCAAATCTCACAATTTGAAATGGGCAAATTTCAACAAAGCCAGTAGCTCTGTCAGGAGACTCGCGTGAAATGACATCACTTAGTACGCGAGGGACCCCAAGGTCAATGCCAGGCCAATGCAAAAACATCAAATAAACTGAACGGGTCCCGGGGACCCAAAGGACAAGGGGTCATTCCATTTGGCACATAGAGATTGTGCTCTTACCTTTTGTGGGATCTGAGCGAGGGCTGAGGCTATCATGTTTCCCTTCTCTGTGGTGATGTTCTTGATGAATGATCCCAAAGTAAAGACCACAATGCCAGCGTCTCCAGAAGTCTGCACAAACTCCTCCATATCCTGCAATAGGAGTGACATTATCTCAATGCAAACCAACCAGCTTTTTCTTTTTTTTACTCAGCATTTTAATCATTGTTTAAGTCAGGACTACTGTGAAGGTGGTGTAGTGAAATATTAACAGGCTTGTGATAGTGGAGACAGCCCTACTTCTGGTAAAGGTTTAGCAGGTCTGCAGTGGATCCCGCCAACAAATTTGAAGTTAGGTAGGAAAGGACGAGGGAATTCAAAATCCCAGTAGGTTCGTATCAACCAGATGTCTGCTCTACCCATCATCTCACAGGCACTGGTGGGTGTTCCTGTCGCAATACAAAATTATATAATATGTATGATCTTATTTTCATAAAAAAAATATGAAATTGTTGACTGGTGATTTGATATAAAAGCATTGCAATGAATCAAAAGCAATGAAATCATCATTGGACTCTATGTGTTGGTATACTGTAGTAGCTGGGTTGCTCACCTTTGACTTCGGAGTAATATTTATCTACTTCTTTCCAAATAACATCATCAATCACGATGTCCTGCAGTGTGTAAAAGAGAAAGTTCCACACTCTCTCTGAGAAGTCCATTTTGTCAGTCAGTTTGCTCATAGCGCCAGGGACAAAGGAAGGTGGAGCGGGTAGCTGACCACAGTGTCTCTCCCAGTTATAGGCTAGGGAAAAGCGCAGGGTGAAGACCAGGGGGATGCCCAAAATCTCTGCTAATAAGTCACTGCCAGGGTAGATGGGGTCAGCCAGGAGAAGGTCATATTTTCCCTCCTTCAGCTTCTTCATGACGGTTTCTGATTTAAGCACGCCGTCCAAATACTTCAAAGAATACTGCAGGTCGACCTTCATCAGATCCATGTATCTTATGTATAACTGCAAGTAGCTCATATGATCCATTTCATACATGGAGAAGCGAAGGTACTCCTCAAAAAACTCCTCTATCCTCTCTATTGTGACAGATACGTTGAAGGGTTCGTAACCAAAACGAGAAGGCTCACTGGTGTCCATGAACATTGATGTGCTCGGCAGCAAAACCGTCACCTGGTGTCCTCTGTCGATCAGCGTCTCCAACACAGGCTTCATGTTGATCCAGTGGCTGCCTTCAGTGTACCAGACCAAAATGTTCCCTCCATTTGCTCCCCATGTCACGCAAAGTAGCAACAGGACACTAACAGAGAGACGCTGCCCCAGCTTCATGGTGCCTGTTTGTCAAGACAAAAGCATGCTGTGGCCGGATCCTTTTTCAAAGGTGCTCTTAAAAAAATAATCATTAACTAATGAACATGAACTCTGGCTCATAACTCCTCTTTATGCCGCATGCAACATTATGTAACGGACCCACCTAAAGCAAATGGTTAAAGGTAAAGGGCAATAGCTGTAAAGTTGACAGTCAGCATTTCAAAACATGAATGTTCTGTAACCTGTACCAGAAGCACCTAAACAAAAAGTAAAAACAGACTTCAGATCCCCAAGTTCTGGTTGTTAGCAGTGAAGAGATGGAGTAAAATAACACAGACCGATAACTATTTCAGCTAAATATTCATCACACTCACGTAATCTAAGGAAGTTGCATGTGGGTGCCTGTGCAAGAATTTGAAGGACTATATTTTCACTCAGGAAAGGCTGGTTGAAAGCAACTCCCCTTTCTAGCTGCGGCCCTTTGCTGCATGTCATTTCCCCTTTCTCTCCCCTTTTATTTCTTCAGCTGTCCTATATACAAAAAGGCTTAAAATGCCCAAAAAATAATCTTAAAAGAAAAAGGCAATTTGATGCTAATCTCATATTATATCACTAGAGGGCACACTCAACCTGTGCTGGAATCAGGATTTCTTTTCTCAGCACTATTCACTCTGATGATGTGCTTCTTCTGTTTTATTGGTTAAAGCCATCAGGAGGATCTGCTGTCGATGTGGAGCTATGCACGCTGTGAACCACACGGGCAAACGCATCCATACCAAGGCATGTAATTACACCAGGGTGCGAACTACAGGGGAGCTAAGGGGAGCTCGGCTCCCCTTAATAAGACATGGGCTCCCCTGAAAATGTGATTTATGAAATTTTGGGGGGGGGGTCTCTAAAAATATTAACCGTACAATTTCAGTTTTGTGTAATGTAATCATGGATTATTATGTTTAAAATTGCAAACATATCATTAATTCATGCATGACGGCGATTTAAACCTAATTCAATTTAATAAAGATAACTATACATGCTATTCTTATCATGATCATTAAGGCGGTGCAAATTCAACTCATCTTTAGTACATGTTAACTCAAAGAATCGTAGAAAAAATATAAACGGAGGCCATTAATCGGCGCACAAAGTCCTTGAAATCCATTCTGCAGTTAGCATCATATAGCCATGGCAAAAAGAAAACATGGCAGTTTAATCAGGCTAATTTTGGTTTTACTGCGATGACGTTAGCACTTTCGTTTGCAGAGTAAAGTTGAAGTTCAAACGGAACCTGTTAGATGCATGTTCCCTGCAGGGAGATCAATAACTACTATAAAACCTAAGTGTTACTCCTCCAAGAGGCCTTAGGCAAAACTGTAACTACAGTCTGCACACACTGTGGACACACAGCACTTTGTTCAAATGCCAACACACTGGCAAACGGTTAAGGATGGAAGCTTAGGCCTAATGGTCTGGTCGTTGGTCCCAAGCCACAAGTTACAATCCAGGGCATTGCGCTTACATTACATTATTTAGACCAACAGGACAACCAGGTGGCACAACATTTCTATTGAGTTAGTTACTCCGCCTTTCTCTTCGTCTTTCCCTTTCTGCCACAGCACATGGAGAAGCAGAATGTGCTGGTCTTGATGAAGAGAAGTAAGATGAACAGAATAATGATGAGGAGAAGGGCCATGACATCCAAGCTGTGATACTGGTACCAGGTGAGCTCATGGGTCTGAACCCTCAGGTGTTTGGCACCTTTGTTTCTCATGGTGTACTCGATCCAGAATACTGCCTCATCCTGAGCACTCATTGGTCTGTTGTGGTGGATACTGGACAGCCACATGGCATTCTCCTTGTACCTTTGAATGTGGACATACAGGTGAAAATGTGCTATGTATGTTTTATTTTTATACTGTAGTTTTTTGACTTACCAAGAATGGGGATGAGAAAGGTGGATTTTCTTAGTTTCATGTATTTTAAAACTTAAAAGACATGAATGCCAATATATGAGAGGAAAAGGCCCTCCAGTAGATTAGGCCATGGCTCCTTTAAGGCATGTCGTCAATCTTGCTTTTGTATTATTAAT
Organism: Perca flavescens; assembly: GCF_004354835.1. NCBI lineage: Eukaryota > Metazoa > Chordata > Actinopteri > Perciformes > Percidae > Perca > Perca flavescens. Next base: position 27,332,093 of record NC_041335.1, read on the forward strand.
GTGAGCTCTCCAAAAATCTTTTTTCAATACCTTTTTTAATTACCCTAAAACAGACCAAGTGCAGATGAGTAAAACGACTTACGATTTTTCATTGATGACAGCATTAATTGCATCTTTGAGATCCTCAGTCTTCATGGAGTTGAAGGCTACAGTAACTGCAGCTCCCTTAGCCTTAATACGGACCATGTTGTCTGGCTGATCAGTGAACATGGGGATGCCCACCATGGGAACACCATGGTAGATGGCCTCATAAATCCCATTTGTGCCACCATGGGTGATGAAAGCTCTGGTTTTGGGGTGACCTGATAGTTTACCAAAAATCATGTAACATACATTATTTTCTCCAATCAAACATATTTTCACTTCTGTATGATGTGACTACTATAAATCTACAGTATATACAGAACATTGGCAAAGGCTTGTGAGTGAATCAGATCAGATCCCATAGATATTTAAAAAAAAAAAAAAAAAAAAAAAGACTGCAGGAAGCGAAAATAATACACACAAGCAAACAAAGCAACCCTTGACTTTTAAGAGTGCTGTTGATGGACGCTATTGTCCTGCAAAGTAAATGAAGGAAATGCCCACAGCCTAAAAACTATGGATGTAGGTGATACAGCTCCAGGCATTCTTTAGAAAACAATTATATTTTTGACTTTGTTAAGTTGGCCTCATTTGTTTAGAACGATTTGGTAAGTAGATTTTTCTTTTAGTATACTCAGGGGCATAGCACAATACTCTGGGCCCTGTAGAAAGGCATTTTCTATGGGCCCCTCCCCGTATCCACAGCTATTCATCCTAGCATCTTTTTGGACCCTCCTCACATGAGGGCCCTGGGTACTCAGTCCCCTTTTCCCCCCCAGTCCGATGCCCCCTGTACTTAAAAAAACACAATTCTACAAAGATAAATGCTGTACATAATGTATTGATTAGTATGGAATTGTGGCACAGGTTTATTGTGTGGACTGGCTTGCATAGTTAACTTTTCACTGGATAAATACCAGCTTACAATTATGCATATTATGAATGGTCGGAAAATCCATTGTCTCTGAATTGACTTTACCGACACATTCTTATTGTGTTTTCTCACTTACTGTATGTCCCTTTAGGATGTTGTACTGGCAAACGAAATTATGAAAAAAATGTGGGGGACGTCCTCCTTTCTTTAAGGTTAAAGTCATGAGGATTACTGTAAAAGGCTTGTATAAAAGCTTTACTTACCCAGTAGGTCATTCTGAGGGATCCAGTTGTATATTCTGGTGTTGGCACCCAGAGTCGCTGGTTTTTCTCCACTGTATTTCCACAGCACCTATACACAATAAAATCCCTGCTAATTCTAGGTCATAATATACTGCATGGCAGTACATTTAATAATACATGCTAAAATAACAAGGAAAATTAGTACTTTAGTACTTTTAATTGGAAAATGATTGATCTTTGGTGATTAACTTGTGGTTTTAAGTAATCAATCCCATGTGATTTGATCATTTTAGTTTTGAAAAAATCCCTTCCACCCCTCCCATCCATATTGTTTAAACTTTTTATTGTGTCCTATCTTTATTCAACCAGACAAAAACCATTTCGCGGTATATACATTTATTACCATTTACTGCAAATCAAGAGTTGCTTCTGACCTCCTACCTTATCATAAGCTTAATAACTTGGGCTGCTCCCTCTTAGTCGATTAGTCGACTAATCGGTCGTTTTGGTCCTAGGGCGTTTTCACACATACCTTATTTGGTCCGGACTTTCTGACTTTTTAGTCCACTTAGATTTCTTTAGTCGATTAGTCCTGTTTTAAGCTTTTTTCAGTCTGAATGACTTATTTCCAAGAAAAGTACAAGCACATCTCTGGTAAACACAAGAATTAAAGTGGTGCTTTTGCATGGCTCTTTGCGGAGAAACTCCGTTGATTTAATCTGTTGATTAAATTAACTAATCGATTAGTCGATACAATTGAATGAGTGTTAGTCAACTAAGAATTTCTTTAATCGAGCACAGCCCTATTAATAACTTGTTAGTGTCATTAAATTTCAATGTGGATGAGGTATGTAAATCAATTTGAGACTTGCTTCAGATGGGTTATCAATCAGCGGGATCCTTTGTTTTTTGTTATACCATGGTCTGGGCGAATACTCAATTCTGATTGGCTGCAGGGTATCCATAAAAAAAGTAATATAGGACACCACTTAAAGGAGTTTTGGTAAAACGGACTCTTAACTATTCTAAATGAATGCGCTACATTGGGAATGGGAATCTGTTATTTCCAACACTGTGTAGTCCTTCAGAGCCATGTCCTCTAAACACCACAGGATGACGCTAAGAAGTAGGTTGCATTTTTAATGGGAACAGGTTCATTTCAGTTGGCCCGTAAAGATTGTGCTCTTGCCTTTTGTGGGATCTGAGCGAGGGCCGAAGCGATCATGTTTCCCTTCTCTGTGGTGATGTTCTTGAGCAATGATCCCAAAGTGAAGACCACAATGCCAGCGTCTCCAGAACTCTGCACAAACTCCTCCATATTCTGCAAGAAGAGGAACATTATCTCAATGCAAACCAGCATTTCCTTTTCCCCCCTTTTAATGACTAATTCTCGTCAATGTTTAAGTTAGGAAAACTGTGGATGTGTAATCAGAGACTAATAAGCCTGTGAAAGTGGAGTCAGCCCTACCTTTGGTAAAGGTTTAGCAGGTCTACAGTGGATCCCACCAACAAATTTGAAGTTAGGTAGGAAAGGACGAGGGAATTCAAAATCCCAGTAGGTTCGCATCAACCAGATGTTTGCTCTACCCATCATCTTGCAGGCACTGGTGGGTGTTCCTATCACAGGGCAAAGTTTCACCAATCTTAATACAATAATAGCTTATTTTCCCATACCCAATGATGTGCAGTGTTGAATTTGGTGCAATTCTCACATGCAAAACCTTCAATCTTTATAAACTGTGAATACAAACAAGCAACCGCACAATAAAGCTTGGAAAAACAAACAAAAAAACAAAGCGAAACTATGCTGTGTGACTGTGACTAAAGGAGTGACTAAAATGACAATATAAATGGTTTTGGAGAGACTAGATTAACTAAAATGTTCAATAATATTATGATTTGGCGGCCACAGGCAAACAGCGTCTTGCTTTGCATGTCACCCTCTCTCTAACTGGGAATGTTGGTATTGGCAATGGTAGAAGAAGTACTTGAAATGTTTTTTTTCTGAAGTAAAACTAATCAACTATATTTACTGCCCAGTACATTCGACTGTCATTAGAAAAGGCATGTTTTGAGAGGGCACTGCACTAGTTGCACTTCAAATATCAAAGTGTTGACAAGGGTAATTGGATATAAAAGCATTCCAATTAATCCAATGTGTTCAATTCACCTTTGAATTTGGAGTAATATTTATCGAGTTTGGTCCAAAAGAAACATTCTTGCACAATGTCTTGCACTGCGTAGAAGATAAAGTTCCACACTCTCTGTGAGAAGTCCATCTTGTCAGTCAGTTTGCTTATTGCACCAGGGACAAAGGAAGGTAGCTGGGGTAGCTAACCACAATGTCTCTCCCACTTATCGGCTACGGAATAGCGTAAGGTTAAGACCAGAGGGATGCCCAAAATCTCTGCTACTAAATCACTGCCAGGAAAAATGGGGTCAGCCAGGAGAAGGTCATATTTTCCCTCATTCAGCTTTTTCATGATGGTTTCTGATTTCAGCACACCGTCCAAATAATTCAAAGTATACTGCACCTGGACCCTTAAAACATCCATGTATCTGATGTATAACTGCAAGTAGCTCATATGATCCATTTCATACATGGAGAAGCGAATGAAGTCATTTAGAAAGTCCTCCATGTTCTCTTTTTTGACAGTGACATTGAAGGGTTCGTAGCCAAAGCGAGAAGGCTCACTGGTGTCCATGAACATTGATGTGCTCGGCACCAAAACCGTCACCTGGTGTCCTCTGTCGATCAGCGTCTCCAACACAGGCTTCATGTTGATCCAGTGGCTGCCTTCAGTGTACCAGACCAAAATGTTCCCTCCATTTGCTCCCCATGTCACGCAAAGTAGCAACAGGACACTAACAGAGAGACGCTGCCCCAGCTTCATGGTGCCTGTTTGTCAAGACGAAAGCTTGTTGTGGCCGGATGCTTTTTAAAGTCGCTCCTAGAAAATATATTATTAATTAAACAAAGCTGAACTCTGGCTCGTAACTCCTCCTTGTGTCGCATGGAACATTGTATAACAAACTGGATTGAACAGGTAGTGGCTGTAACAATAGCAGTCAGTATTTAAAAAAAACAAATTAGTCTCTAACCTGTACCAGAAATCTACCAACAGAAAGTAACAACAGACTTCAGAATCCCACATTCTAGTTGTTAGCTGTGGAGAGATGGAGTGAAATAGCACAGAGGAATAAGGATTTCAGCTAAGTGGGCTTGAACAGACTGCAGTAATTTGAGGATGCTGTGTGTGCATGGGGATGCATGCCCAAGATTTTTTCTGCATACCACTGAAGTGTGGGAGTGTTAGTGTGACCAAAGATGTGTTGGTTTTTGTGACAGTGGGAATAGTTGCTAGTGTGTTTGTGTAATGGTTTGAATTTTATCCGCATCAATTTTGGGTTGTGTATATTTGGGCAGAAAGTTCATCCTCTTGGTTTCGTAAGTAATGGCTAGTGTGGAGGACTTTCTGGGAGCTCTGTGGAGTTAAAGAAGTGAGTTTCTTGAACATGTTTTGGTGCCAAATGAGTAGGGAACACCTTAAAGTGGTGATAGAATGCAAAACCGATTTTACTCTGTCATAGTTGAATAACGACAGTTCGGTGGGTAAATAGGACATACATAGAAGCTCAAAATTCCATTGACACCCCTTTACTATGAAAATCTCATATTTTGAAACTGCCGCTGAAAACGGGCGAATCTCAACAAAGCTGGAAGTTGACGTCAACCTCCCAAGACCTGTAACTTTGTCACGCCCATGGGTGTATTAAGAGAACAGTCACGCCACAACATTTACATAGGCTAACCAACACAACTGACCTGAGATCAAGTAGTCTTCTGAATCTAGGTCACGCAGATCTCTGCTATTCTATTACAAAATTTACTTCTGAAACTTTTTTATGCGAGAAATCAACTATATAAAGCTCAAATATGGGCCGCTTTACGAAAATGAATGGCTAATTGCAAATTTTGTCCGACTGTGTGTCGGAGTTCAGCGCCGGTGCTGCCTGGGTTGTTGCCTCGCCGCCTGGCCTGCCTTCCTTCACACACCCCGGCCTGCAGTGAGCTCGATTGAGCTCCGTTAGGCTGGCAGCCCACAGCACTCCATACCCGCGCAAAGTCACAGTTTTTGGGCTAATGGACTACCAAACGCCGCTGCTTTGACAGAGCTCCAGGGCCTGCAACTCCCCTCTTCCTGCTAGCTAAATGCCCGGTGTATGTGAGTGAGAGCACGGTCAGCGAGCTTGTTACGCCAGCAATCTCTAGCTAGTCTTCACAAATATTCATTAACTTGAAATCAGACACCGTTGTTAGCTTTATAAGACATTTAGGTAGATGTTGTATAAGTGGCGTGACATGTGTGTAACATGTGGTAAGAGATTGCTGGTGTAACAAGCTCGCTGACCGCGCTCTCACTCTCAAACACGGGCCATTTAGCTAGCAGTAAGAGGGGAGTTGCAAGCCCTGGAGCTCTGTCAGGGCAGCGGCATTTGGTTGTCCATTAGCCCAAAAGATGGTGACTTTGCGCGAGTGCTGTGGGCTGCCAGTCGTGACGGAGCTCCAAGTACCTCACAGCAGGCCGGGGTCTGTGAAGGGAGGCAAGCCGGGCGGCGAGGCAGCAACACAGGCAGCAACACAGGCAACACAGCAAATTTGCAATTGGCCATACATTTTCGGAAAACGGCCCATATTTGAGCTTTATATAGTTGATTTCTCGCTTAAAAAAAGTCTCAGAAGTGAATTTAATAACGAAATAGCACGACAATGTATAACTTTGCAGTGTCTGAAATATGAGACCTGCTGTCGAGTCTCCCATGTGTTTCTATGTAGTTTGCTCAAACCAATCAGCGCGCACTTCATTCTGAATAATCATGAGCATACCATATTTGGAAGAAAAGCTCTTGTTCCAAATAGAGCCATATTCACAGGGTAGTTAAGGGTTAGTTAATGTTACATACCCCATTAGGAGACCTTAAGGAACAGTGTAAAATACCCTATATAATCATTCTATCACCCCTTTAAGGTGACTGAATGTCCAGTATTGTTGCAAAGTGAGTAACTGGGGGTGCAAATTAAAGTTGCAGATCTGGTGGAAGCACTAAAGCTCATGCCTTGGTTAGGTAAGTTTTGTTGTAGCTTTGGTCTCTGTTGTATTGTTGGCTATTGAGCCTTTTTGTTTGGAGGGACCTTGTGGGTGCTACATTTGGTTGAGCACATGTGTAATTACAGATCAGTGTGCTTTGGGTTGCTGTAATTCTGAAAAGGCAAGGCATTTTAAAGGATTATGTTTTTATCTAGCTGCAGATCACTTGGTTTGACATTTGATCACTGGTACTAATTGTGTTAAACATTAAGAGTTTTGGGGGTCAGGGGGTGTAATGCAGTGTGTACATACTGTACTGACCAAAAACATCTTAGTAGTACAGTAAAAGAACTCACTGTTTCCAGGTTGCTTTCTTTGGCTTATCCTCTGCTCTTACTGTTTATTCTCCCTCTTAATTTGCTCCTAGGATCCCAGGTTGCTAAGGTGATATTAGGTGACTGGTTGGAATGGAGAGGTTGCTAAGGTTAAATGACATTTTGAAGAGAAACTGTTGGCATGTTGCGCTTGCGACTTACAATGACTTCCAAAGATACACAACAGCTACAAGTGTATGCACTATACAGGATTGACCCTATTATGCTTTATCGACAGGAATAGATAGGTCAAACAGAAAACAGCAACCCACAAATAGTCTATAAACAACGCATCAGGCTGTCTTTGAGATTTCACATGAACAACGGTTCAAGTTAGTCAGGCTACCGAAGAATACCATAATTCCTCTGTTCAATTAGGCCTAAGCGATGCACCCCAAGCTTCCTCCTTAATCGTTTGCCAGCGTGTTGGCATTTGAACAAAGTGCGTGCAGACTGTAGTTACAGTTTTGCCTGAGGCCTCTTGGAGGAGTAACACTTAGGTTTTACAGTAGTTTGTGATCTCCCTGCAGGGAACATGCCTCTAACAGGTTCCGTTTGAACTTCAACTTTACTCTGCAAACAAAAGTGCAGTAAAACCAAAATTAAACTGCCTTGTTTTCTTTCTGCCATGGCTATATGATGCTAACTGCAGAATGGATTTCAAGGACTTTGTGTGCTGATTAATGGCCTCCAACGTTTATATTTTTTCTACGAATCTTTGAGTTAACATGTACTAAAAATGAGTTGAATTTGCACCGCAGCGCCGCCACGCCTTAATGATCATGACAAGAATAGCATGTTTAGTTATCTTTATTAAAGTTAATAGGTTTAAATCGCCATCATGCATGAATGAATGATATTTTTGCAATTTTACACATAATAATCCACTGTTTAATCTCTCTAGTCTTCTGTCTTGTTCTTCAATGCTTCTCAGGTACTGGAGTTGCAGGATGGAAATAGGCTGACTGGAAGGGGGGAGAGGGGGGGACTCTCTTTAAACATCAGCATGTTAACCGTGTCATTGTAAACATGTTGGCATCCTGATTGTTAGCATTTAGCTAAGTTATTGCTGTGGCTACAGTAAGTACAGCTTCACAGAGCCGCCAGCATGGCTGTAGAGATGTATTCAGCAGTAGAATGAGGCAGCTGATTTCAAAAACCAGCTGGGGCCACAGGGGTCAGTTTGGTGTGAATATTCGGGAGGCGGGGGTTGTTGACCATGCCTTTAGGAATCGGTGGCATTGAGGCTGTGTTGTTCTTGGGAAATGTCACCTCAGACTGTTTGGGCGTCTAAATCTTAACTCTGGGTACTTTGGTCCCCTCATTAACATTGTAGATTCCTTTTGACGCTGGATTCAGGAGCGTCTGGAAAAACAAAAAGCATTTGAATATTGAATTCAATAGCCTGTTGAGGGAGTCAGTGGCCATTCAGAGTGTGTAAGTGTATACCGTTTCTCCCTCAGACCTCCCCTGGTGGTACAGAGAGCGTGTGAGAGAATCTAATGATAGGTATATCAGGGTGTTGCATACAATTGCAAAATCATTGACACTAAATTTTGAATACAAGTGCAAAATGCGCATTCTACGCCCTTCCTATGTACATTCCTACTGCTTCCTCTCCTTCCGTCCTCCTTCCTCACTCTGTCTTTCCACCACAGGGTAAGGGTTACAGTGTATTGCTTTTTGAAGTAGATATTTGCATAATCAGATTAGGATGCGTGATTGTCAGTGGGCTCCCCCATCAGAGGGTGCTCCAGAGGAGAGAGCGTGCTGTCCAGCCCAACAATGGATGACACCCCTCCTCTCTTACCCTCCAACCAGCCTGCACCTGCATCCCACCCACCCATCCGGGCTGCAGGTTGGCTGTGGCAGCAGTCCACGCTTGGTGTTGCAGCCATGGAGGGGTGAGAGAGAGCGAGAGGAAAAGGGAGGAAGGAGGAGGGGGTTTGAGTGCATGACGGGAGTGGGAGGGCAGGGGTTGAGCTGAGATATTTAAACATGCAGAGTGTGAATTGGCTTTAAGGGGATAAAGAGCTCAGAGCCTATCGGTTGGCACCCAACTCCAGAAATTCTTTTTCATGGGCGCCTCAGCCGGGAGAGCGAGGGGCTGCCTGCACTGATCTGGCCCATTGTGATAACAGATTCAGACAGTGTGCTAGACGCTGATAAGGAAATGTGCTCTCAATAGACGATTACCCACATACTTGGGAGAGAATAGTCAATCAGGCAAATATACTTGGTGGAGGGAATGAGAAGCGTACAGATTTGTTATTATTTTCAATACAGGGTTTCATAATCCTGCTAGAAAGTTGAGGTCAGAGTAATGCTCATACTGTGATGGGGCGATTTCTATAAATAAGGTGTATCAGCAAAATGCATTTCACAGCCTGACAGCATATGGGGAAAAGCTGTCACGTCTTCCTATCCAGTTTCAGATGATGACTGAATAATTGGAATAACATTAGGGAGTCTGAAATATACCAAAATATTCAACATACAAAGAACTAAACTGTTTTTTTTTTTAAATATTGCACCTTATATAATCAAGATGTCCAGCTATTAATACCCACCGTAGTTTTATTTGGTGTTTTTTCAGTTCACCATGAAATTGCTCAATTCTCTGTGAAATTGCACAAGAGGTAAATACCTCCAAAATTCATGCTGTGGGAAAGGCAGACTGTTGCTGTACAGTTGTTTTCCCTCACCCAGTACAATACGATTTATTTAGTATTTTTGCAGGATTACAAAGAGTCACCTGTCAGTTCCCACAGGCCTCCAGTCAGTGTGTCCAGCTGCCCTCTACTCCGTTTACACACCATTAGCCAGAGTTTAACAACCAGAGTGGAAGCGCCCAAAACCAATTCAGTGTTTACTCTTCAGCTCAGTTAGTTACAGCCTTTTGCCTGAAAATGGGGCACATTTTCTACAGTCACAATAGGCGATTAGGCCTGTAAATGTCTGACCTCCATTTAAATGACATATGAGGAGACGGGCGCAAACAAAACTGCTGATATCGGAACTGGAGCCGAAACACGTCGTCCGTTAATCAGTTTGTCAAATGACAGAAAACTATTTGAATAATCAATTTGGCGCTTAAGAAATTAATAAGCAAAAATGACAAATGTTTTCTGCTAGCAGTTGCTTGTCTTTGTTTTATATTATTGTAAACTGAATACCCAAGCCATTTTAAGATTTTACTTTTGAAGTCTGGGAAATTATAATGGGGATTTTTCACTATTCTGAAATGTTATAGACTTACCAATTCATTGCTTAATAATAATAAAAAAAACACGATAGACTTATCAATAATGAAAATATTTTTAGTTGCAGCCCTAATTAAGACTATAGTTTATTTTCATCTGTTATTTTTTTGATAGTTTGATGGTGTTATATGTCCCATATAAACCATTCATTTGATTGCACAGTAACATTTTGCACATTGATATGTTGGGTATAGAAGTTTACATAGACAATTGGAATCTTAACAGGAATTAATTGGTGGCTTCTGACATTTCTGCAGTCTCCTTTTCAAGTAATTCCTATCTTTACACTTAAAAGTTATGACTTCAATCTTGTCAAATACCGCGTGTAGCAACAAAGTGGCCTTTTCCTTAAGAAAACTCCATCTGCACGTTGGTCAACCGGACAGTGTTTGACTCCAGAATGACCTCCGACTCCTGGGGTCACAAGTTAAGCGCTCCTCTCAGAGACCTCTGGTCAGTGGACAGAGAGCAGAGGTCAGCGTTGTGTCCACACGCTCATCACAGGACTCGTGGACAAATGTTTCTGGGCTTATTGAGCACCAACAAAGAGACAGCAGCTCCACTCTTAACTTCAGAACAGTTGTCTTACACAGTGTGAAATGATTTCATCAGAGGATTCTAACAGTGTGTCCTTATTCCACACTACATACTAATTGTATACAGTATATGCCAATTATCTGTATACTATGTATTTGCAGTTAGTATAGAAAAGAAAACAACATACTAAACTGTTTTATACTAACAGGAAATGGTACAGTATTGGTGCCTGTGCAACGAGATTGTTTTTCCAGGATTTTATAGTTTTTTGGTTTTTTTTATTAGGTGTTCCTGGGGCTGTTTAAACACAATTTATTTGTATTTCCCTCCAATTCCTTGTGCATTGCATTGTTGGACAATCATATCCTTCAACACTCAAAACTCAGGTGTTTTAGTATGCATACTGACAAACACAGGCTAAGATTTAGTTCATAGTTTGGAGTCTACTCAGAAATTCAATGTTTAGTAGCCCTAAAGTGTTTCCTGCTTTAAAAAAATACAAATGTTTATAGTGACCTCTTTAATTAAAAAGATCCAGAAAGTATTTTTTATTAACAAGTCATTAAATAAATAAATAAATAAATAGTTAAAATAAATAACATACTGCATATTCACAAGCACACCAAAATAACTTACAAAAGAGGTATCAGAAGATAAGTAGCACACTCTTCACAGTAGACAATCAATTCATAATCTTTGGCTATATGACATGCGTATTTTACAAAAACTCAAAAATATTGTGTGGTCAAGCATGAAATTACTGAAAGAGGATCGGCAGTTTTGCTGAAATTCCTCAGCCCAATCCGAAGTATCACAAATTTGTAATCAACAAATGTTGAATATTGCTGCGTCAAAGGGTGAGAACCAGCAAAAGTCTTTCACAGAACTGTTTCTTCTGAAGTCACATAACCTTCGTAAATGAAAATTAGGGTCAGATTTAGTCTTCTCAAGAAAAAAAAAAACAGCATGTCGATTTAAAAAAAAAAAAAAAAAAAAGTGCCCTTGGCTATTTTGAGACGATTGCAGGCTGGAGAATTGGCTGAGCCTTTATCTATTCAAATGCTGAATCTATTGCTTGAAATGAGAAATTCCTTAATCCCCTCCATTTTCCTCATCTGCAAAACACCCTGTCATTGCAAACTAAATTAGTTCCAGGTGGACCGGCAACAAGGAATATTAACATGAAGACATGAAGGGAATATTGTATCACACATCCATGCAGAATACAAATTAATTTGAACCCGCAAAGCATATTTCAACACTGATCAGCGTGGAGGCTGCGACCACATTTTGAGCCACGGTTGGAGTCTACAAATATAACACAATATTGCATCTTTTGCATTAAAACAAGTGTCACACACGGGTGACAAATGCAGAGGCAAAAATGAGTCTCGAGGAAGGACAATATCAGTTTTTTTTTAAACCCCAGGAAAAGTGTCCGAAGGTCCACTCGAGGGTTTTTTTTTTTTTTTTTTGCGTGTGTGTGGTTTCTACCAGGCCTCGGAGCTGTCGCAGCTGGATCCAGGCGAAGGGACTTCAGTGTCACTGGTCAGGGCCCAGGGGTGCGGAGGGGAGTGCAGCTGCTCCATGTTTCCTCTGAGAAAGGTGAGCAGAGCGGTGGGGGAGTGGCTGGCCGGCTGACCGCTCTGGCTCTCCAGCAGCTGCACCAGGAAGTTGATGTAGCGCATGGCCAGACGCAGGATCTCGTTCTTGCTCAGCTTCTTCTCCGGAGGATGGGTGGGGATGAGCTTGCGGAGCTCCGCGAAGGCGGTGTTGACGTTGTGCTGGCGCCAGCGCTCCCTCGTGTTGGTGAACACCTTCCTGGTCATGGTGCCGAGTAGAGCTGCAAAGATCCAACGATTTATTGATTAGTCGATTGACAGAAAATGAATCGGTAACTGTTTAGATAATCAAAGTAAAAATACCAAACATCCCCAATTTCCAGTTTCTTAAATGTAAAATATTTTATGCTCGTCTCTGTCATACACGATAGTACGAAACTGAATGTCTTTGGGTTTTGGACCCTTGGTTGGACCTTTGACAATTGACAATTTCACTTTAATTTTTTTTGTATACATGGGCAAAACAATTATTCAAGACATTAATCAGCAGATTAATCATTAATGAACATAATCCTAGTTCTGAGGTGACTGACTAGAAGCAAAAAGCAGAGGGAATGTATGTTAGGAGGGGAACTGGCCACCTTATTGTAGTTCTTTGCACAAAAATTGCAGATATTGATAGAAATTATTTAATAAAATTGTACAAGAAAATGTATCCTAATCTATGTTGTTTGCTGCTTCTTTCCGCATAATACAACCCTCGTATTTTACCTTTTTTTGTTTAAAATTGGAATTCCTTCATGTTCAAACGATTGTTTGGCTCGTCCAAGGCTTTCACATTAAATTTAGATTTTGGAAACGCTTTAACAGTATTACAGTATTATTTTTATTATCATTATTATTATTATTTTTTATTATTATTATTATAAACAGTATATGAACCTTTAATGGATGGTTAGGTCCTCTTTAATGGATGCCCACACCATAAATTGAGGCTGGTGTATAAACGGATAATGAATGACAATATAGTTTAACATGTGTTTTCATATTAGATGTAACTGTTAACAAATGTACATTAATAAACACTTACAAATGTATGTTACAACTATATTATAAGTATGCCTTTTATTAAATGTTTACATAGTGCTATTAAATGCTAAAAAAGCCCTGCTATATTTTAAGAGACTTTATGGTTAAATAAAAGCTGTTCTACAACAAAAAACTCAAATTATTATGAACCAATAATTTGATCTTTAAATTACACATCATTTATTTCCCATTACAGCTGCAAGCAAAGAGTACATCACATCTCCTTGTATTACACTGTCAGTAATTAATGACTGACTTTACCAAAGTGGAAACACATGGCCTGAAGGGGAAATAAATGCTTCAATATACCACAGATGTCTCACCTGTACGTGTGTAGAAATGTGCAGAAATCTCAGTTGCAGAGTCGTCCTCCGCAGGTCATCAGTATCCAGGGGTCCGGCAGTAAATGTCCCCTCAGCTGTGTCTTCTCATGCTCGCTGAGAGATCCTGATGGGCGAGAGGGAAGAAGAGAGTAAAGGCGAGAGGGAGTATGAGGGAGGGAGGGATGGGGTAAGACTGCTGCATGCTCGCATCCCACATTTTATAGCAGGGTGAACCCTATTGTGTGACGTGTGCTGTCGTGGAGCCTCTGTGGCATTGTGTGTGAGGTTGGTGTTAACTGAGCAGTGATTGTTAAAACACACGCCCCCTCCTCTTCTACCATTTAGAACCAGCGGAGGTGGCTTCATGATTATATTGTCCACAAATCATCACTTTAAACGATTGTCATAGGTGTCTCTATGCAACATTTGAATGGATTCTGTTTTTTTTTTTTTTTTTCTCAACAGCCTTTTAAGTAACTATTTGTGCTGCTTTTATGATTCATTGCTCATTTAATCCTTGAAAGTTCGCACTAAAGGTGACAAATACGTTCCCATTGAAGTGAAACTGAGACGTTCATCTCTCTGATCCTTCTCTTACTGCTGTGGACACTTGTTCCTTTCTGTTTCTCTGACATTAGGCATGGACAGCCCACCATCCCCTGCACCGTAAAAAAAAAGACCTTGATATCACTGCCTGCTCTGCTATTGAATTGAGCCTGATTGGGCCACAAAAGGTAAAAATACCATATCCAGATTGACAGTTGAACAATGTGGGTTTTGTTATGACTATGGTAATCTTGTTGAGCCATTCCAAGAGGCCACACATAAATTACAGCGTCCTGACTCACCTCTCCTCCAACCTCTCTCTCTCTCTCTCTCCCCCCTTCTCTGCCTCCCACTTTCAACCTCCGTTCAGATAAAAAAAAAAAAACAAGTCTAGTTTAACCAATTGTCTCTGTTCCTTTTACACCCTTCAAGTGTTGTTTCAAAGACGCAGCCTTCCATAAAAGTCTCTGTGTGGAGTAGGAATTTACATAATCCGATTAGGGGCTGGGATTAGCCCCGGGCCTGGAGAACGGGCCCGATGGGGGCCGTTTTCTGAATCGGCCATTCATGGGCCCCGCTGCACGTCCAAGAGGCTGCACCTGCAGGCCAGGCGCCGCCGCTCTCTGGCTCCATCCAGCCTCCACTGCAGGCTGAAGGTCTGCAGACACACTCACTGTAGGCTATTTGGTCCCAGTCAGTTAACTTTCATCACACCTACATGGCCAGGTGAAGATTATACCCGATTTGTTGTAATGTATCTGTCATGCAGGTTAGGGGAAAGAAGCATGACATGCTACGAAGCTGCTTGGGGAATTAATTAGGTTAAATTAAGTGTAGCGTTTTAATATGTAAGCACAGTGAGAGGCAAAATGAGATGACTACTAAAGCCTACTACTAAATGTCATGAGGTCAGGTCTGGCAGCAAGGAGCTTGAATAACAGAGGTTACTGCTGTTTTTATTACTGCTCACAGCGTGTTTATTAGACTCGTATGTGTAGATGATTCTTGGACATAGAATTGGTGCTGCAGTAGTAGAGCTACAATAGTTAGTTGAATAATCGATTAGTCAGACGACAACCATGTTATTCACTGCTGATTAAGCGTGACTGTTGGGAACTAGGTCTGCTTCCGAGTTGTGGATCAAAAGAGTACAAACATGTCTGGTTTTCCCTTCTATGTTGTTTCTTAAAAAAGGTCGAAGTTGGCACCCTGTTAAACAAATAAAACAAATATGGTTTTATTCTCCCAATAATAATCGCTCAAAAGTTGCTCTCTCGCTTGCAAGTCAATTAACATACAATTTCACCAGCAGATTAAATTGTAATAACACAGGTCAACAAACTTTGACTTCATATTAAAAAGAAGACGAATAAATACAATGAAGCCACGGTATGCAGTCCCAGTAATAACTGGAATGTTAATTTGAGCTAAAAATGGGTCTGACCATACTTTGTATGTAGGGAGGATAAACTGGACACTTTATTACCACGTATTGGGCCAAACTGATGGATTGATTGTCTCCAGTGATGATGCACGGTGCTTTATTTCTTCATTACCTCTTCTTATTATATTTAACATGTTGCGATTGTTGTTTCTTTGTGTCAAAATACGTTGTGTTGCTTCTGCCGCTATTAATTTCCTTTCAAGGATTTGTAATTTGTCCCATCTTAAATCAGTTCAGGTTTAAGCAAACAATTGTGCACCTAAGTCACAGGAAATCCCCCTCCTCTGCCGGGGCTGTGGGTTTTATTTACAGACGAGAGGAAACACACAGGTGACACAGTTAACTGCTGTTAACTGCTGCCTGGGATTAAAGATAACAGCTGTGTGACCTTTACAGCTGTAGTCAGAGTGGGATCCAAATCTAAAGGAAGGCATTGGTTTAAACAGCCTGTTAATTCCCACAATATCTCCCCTGTCCCGTTCAGTCCAGGGGCTTTTAGTATAGTCGGGGGGCAATTACAGCACCATTACTGCTGGTGTTTACCGAGCCTTCATGTGGGGACTCCTTTGACCATCCTGCCCCACAGCTTTTGTTCCTGTGCCATTAAAAAAACAAAACATTTTAGTCTTTCTCTTTGTTTGTCCACTGCTTGTTAGAAGGCAGAGGCCGGCAGAGACACAGAGACAGAGAGAGAGAGAGAGAGAGAGATATTTAAAAAAAATTAAAAACCTGGCGGTGGCTAGCCAGTGCTGGATATGGCTGTCCAGAGGCAGAGAGGCTTGGAGTCGATGTCCCTCGGGGTTGTCTTTGTCTGGGGATCATTCCTGAGGGAGCTGGCTTCACTCTGCTGGCTCGTGAAGATAAGCACTCTCTCCACATGCTGAGAGACGATGATAAGGGGATTGCTTCACTAAATGAGAAAAAAAAAGAAATAGCCCCACCATTGGAGCTGCTAAAATGAGACGCTTTATCAGTTTAGCTGGGAAAGACCCTCGATCCCACTCCTCCAACCATAAATCACAGTTTGTTTTTCACTACGGAGCATGCTCTGTATGGAGGAAAACAAAAGCAGAATGTGCACACTGTTGTAATCTTGATGTTTAATCTTATTTTGTAAAAGGAAATTGGTAACAACCCCTTATTACTTAGAAACGGTATATAAACATAATAAATGTATGTATGTATGTAATAATGATGTTTTTATATAACACAATGTAGTTGTAAGAAGATGTAAGGTTTTTAAATGTTTAGTATTTGGCAGTATTTAGCTAAACCTTTGAAAAGATTTTATTAAATTACAATTGTGTTATATTGGCATTCATTATCTGTTCATACACCAGTTATGAATGCTTAACAGCACAGTACATTAAATAATACGTACAATTAGTAAACAAGTGTTATAAGTTTGATTTAATAAATCACAAATACTGTTTGTGCTTGGAAATACAAGCGTTTTAAAACAGGGCATAATAAATACTATAACACTATAATATTTTACAAAAATTGTATATTTTAAAATATTAGCAAAACAATAAAATATCAGTATTTTATATTAAACTATTTGACTGAAATAAATTATTTTGAATTCTTCAACAACAAAAAGAACAGGAATGGACAAGAGCACTGTTGCTTATTAAATATAGAATATATGCCAAAGATAAAGACATTTTATCCCAAAAAATCAAACCAGGCAAAGTAAAACGTAATTTCACCTGAATGATGACTCGAACTATGCAATTAATAACTTGAATTAAACAAAACGTTCTTGTCTTTTCAAACAGGCCACCGGAACACAGCATTCATGACTAAAACAATTTCAGCCTGGTCTGTCCGTCACTTCTGCCGGGCACCTTCTCATAGCTTAACCTCGCCCGTTTCACCGGTGTCACCACTGCCAAACAAACACAAGGCAATCTGGTAAACAAAAGGACACTTTAAAAAAAGAGAGTCAAAAACAGATAAAAGCCAGGTTTCCATCCAACTGTAGCGCAAACTGGAATCAATTTGGAAGAAAATGTGTTTCCATCCACTCTTGTTATTAGGGGTGAGCAAAAAAATCGCGATTTCAAGCTCTACCGATTCAAAATCGATTCATAGAATTCCAAAAATCGATTCATATTTTTATTTTTATTTTTTATTGTATGTCTACTGCAATGGGAAAAGTAACTACATTTACATACTGTGAATCGTTTTTTGAATCGAGAATCATTTTGGAATCAAATCGTGAGCCTAAAAATCATTAATATCGAATCGTGACATTTTCTGAATCGTGCACCCCTACTGTTATGCAAACATAGAGCAAAACGAGATGACGTCATTTAAAAAGAGAACTAGTTAAACCTCAAATGGTGGGAAACCACGTGGACAGCGTGATGGAAATATGACATTTATGTTTGTTTCAAGTATTGATTTTGATAACGGTTGCAGTCTCATTTTTATTAAGTCGGTTTCCATTGTTGCATTTTGCTTTTATTGAAAAACCGTTGGATGGAAGCGCACCTATGGACTCACCTGTTCCAACCAGACCTGCAGCCTCGCCCCTCCTCTTCCTCTCTTGTCCCATCCAGCATTTGGAGCCATAGTTGGTTGAAAAAGCCGTCGCCTCTCTACCATTTGTGAGACAGTTGAAGCTGCTTTGACTTTGACTCCACAGCGTGGCCTGTGTGGGAGGGCTCGGACCATAGGAAATGTGGGGGTTATCTGGACGCTGGGGGTCGGTGTAGACTGTAGAGTACGTGGACATCCGGCTGTTGACCGGCTGCTGCAGGACGGGGCTGTAACTAAACGCAGAGTCCAGCTTGAAAGGACTGTCCAGGTGGAGGACTGCAGGAGCGTCTGCGTTCGGAGCCTTCTGGGCCCACTCACCGTTTGCTCTTCCAACAACTCTCCCCACTGCTCCAGCTCTGCGTCTCCAGCCAGAAAACGCCACCTCCTCTCTGCCTCTGTCCTCCTCTTGCCATGGATCTCTGCTGGTCCAGCTCCTCTGGAGGTGAACATCTGGGCTGCCGAAGGAAGAACTCAGGTCGAGTCTGAAGTCTGTGTTGCCCTCCTGCGCCACCGACTCTGGGTCGGGTTCACAGAAGCCGCGATCCGCTCCGAACAGGAAGCTGGTGTCGTGGTCACTACAGAATAGTACCGGGTGGGGGTCGATGGGGGGTTCTGGCTGTGGATCAGGGTTCACGTGCTCGCGGTGAGCAGTGGTGGTCCAGGAGCTGTTTGGTGGACTGCTCTGTTGGTTTGTCTCAGTGATGAATGTCTGAGACTCTGGCTGCTCTGTGGTCAGTGGGTACAGGGAGGTGGTGTCACTGAACAGCTAAAACCAGATAGAGAAGAGGGGCTATTAAGTGCTACAGTGTCACTGAAAAGATAACATTTTCATTATTTCATGTCACTTATGTTTATCGATTTAATGTGAATTACATTTAATGTATGGTCTGTCCTGTAGAAATTAAGTTTATGGTAAAGGATAATGGTTTAGATACACTAATAGGATACTAAGTGGGAACTGCAGTAATGCATTATTATTCTCAGTTGAGCTGCAATGATTGGTCGATCAATCGGTTAGTTAGATTAAAAATTTGTTAAATAATTGGCTATTTTGACAATCTGTTAATCGTTTCAGTCATTATTCAAGCAAAGATTGCAAACAATGGCTGATTCTAGCTCCTCAGATGTGAGAATTGTCTGCTTTTATTTGACATACAGTATATTCTAGTCAATAAGAGATGGTGTTCCACTGTGTGTTGGGTGTTTTTAACTACTCTGACATTGTACAGACTTAACGGTTACAGCCCTTATTCTTAGTGAAGTCACGAAAAAGATCACAAAAAAATAGATCACAAACACCGTTTGATGTTGAATGTAATAATTTAATCCAAAAATTGAAAAATAAAAATACTACGGCTGCCATGACTTTCACTGAACTAGAGTGGATGTTTCAGGACTTCATTTTTTTGGATCCTATCCGGACAACCAAACAACACGTTGTAAGTTAATGTGGTTCTTAGAGTACTCTCAGGCCAAAAGAAAATGTAAATGTCGCAATAAAGTAACAGAAATCTGATCGGATAATCAGACTGACAGTATTCACTTGTTGGAAGATTAGTGGCTGTAAAAAGTTATTTTTTAGAAATGTATTAATCCCATCAACCTCTTTGCTTTCAGCCCCCGCATTAAGCCGCTGACATAAAATGTATTATTACAGAGGCAAAAAAGCAAGTATCCAAGTACAGTATCCACGTAGTGTATTTTAGTGGAGTGGTATATGTCTGATCACCTTGAGAACTTTATGTGGCACCTCAGGGAGCAGCTCCATCAGCTGAGACAGAGAGGCCCCCAGGAGCCACTGGATGGATGGAGCTCTCTTCAGCATTAGCTGACTAACCAGAGGGTTAATACATGGGAACCGCAACAGACACTTTTCCTCCTGGAGGGAAAGAAAACAACAATAGCACCACACAAACTCAAGTTAGAAAAACTTCAGGTGGGGGGAGGGTAAAAATGAAAGCCATCTAGTGTTAAGTTGCAAGGTATATTGGTTATATGATATAAGACCTATAAATTATATGAATAAAAAGTTCAAGTTGGAGCCACAAAAAATGCATTTTACCCTGCAGGTACCCTGTATGAGTTGGGCTGAAGTAGTTAATGAAACCAAAGAAGACCCTTTACAACTAAATACAAGACCAGTCTATTAACTTTCTATGTAAGATGACCTCTGAGGGAATCACAGTCAGCCAGTCTCGGTCCAGGTAGTCCAGAGGGTCCTTCTTACTGGCCATCAGGCTGTGGAAGCAGATCTGGCTGATCCATTTGGCTATTTCAGTCACCTCAGACACAATCAGCACCTGACAAACACAGAAGAAGGCCCCCAGGAAGTGCGCCGGGCTTTAAAGATAATTGAACATAGTGGCCAAACAGTGGAATTGCAACTCCTGGCCCGTCACGTGATGCCCACTGGCCCAAAAAGACTTTTCCCCATAGATTACATGGCAAAAGAGACATCAGTGGACACATATTTTTAACGTCACAACAACCCCCGCAAAATGACTCGTTTTACTATCAGAATTTGATCCATTTAGTCCGATAACATTTGGAAAGTCTAGAAGAGCCGCAACATTAAATAATTTATTGCTTCCAAAATTGCTTTTGTCTCAAATTGAAAATGAAGGCATTACTCCATTTCCCGAAATGTACTTCTGAATCCTGGTATAGCCATTATTTAGAGCAAGTTTAGATCAAATGCAACGTATCACCTCAGCATTATTCAGGGCATTACTTTAGGATAGGGGTTGCTACTACTGTCGCCAACCAAAGTTTTTCATGTTCCTCTCTGCAACATCTGATCCTCATTCATGTGATCCTCTGCCTACACATCCTATATTCGCCCTGATGTCGACAGCAAATCAAAGACCTCTGAAGCCCTAAATACCTGGTAAGTCATGCATATAACTAGTGGTGGTGGTCTCTCTTATGGTCACTGGTTTACGGCTTTATTTATATTATCTATTGGGTCATGGCTGACCTAGCATTATTCACATCTTTCTAACAGGGTAAATTCATTCAGATCATAGATTTATTCTGACCAATGCTCATGCATTGCATTTATTTTGCCATTGCTGTCATTAGTTCCTATCAGTATTTCCTCATCATTGCATAATGGTTTATCGCCAAGTCATCATGGTCAATGTGACCTCATCATTGCATTGCAGTCAGCGTGGCCTCAATTATGACATCAGCTCTTAAATTTAGCACAAATATTAGTTGTTCCTCTGGCATGCACTTCCACGTCTAATTTCCTGTCACTTAGAGATCAGTTGCTGCCCAGTAAAGTAGGTATAGCGTATGAGTACACATGCATGTTTACCAATTTCTTTTATTACCTCTTCTTTTGGGGGGATATTTCTGTCCACCCATGGCCTCTCTACCCCTTATACATTTAAGATAGAGAAAGGGTCTAATTGCCAAAGACTCACATTTGAAAGATTGAGATGTATTTGACAGCAATGACGTATACTGTAGTTGAAAAATCAAGAACAGTGGAGGGCAGAACAACGAATCATGTTTGTGTTCTACCTTGACGTCTAAATCCTCAATCTTCATGCTGAAGAGCACCAGAGACGAATAAACCAACACCAAGTTGCTAAAAGCCTCGCTGGAAAATCTGCAATCACAAAAGAAAGACGGAAGCAATGACGGTGAGTCTTTGTGTAGAAGATGTTTGTGTGTATGCGTGTGTGCTGCATTTACGTATGTATGTATGGACACTGACCCTCCTCCCTGGCTGTCTCTGCAGTGCAGGATGAGCCAACAGCAGTTGTACTGCAAAGAGAGAGCGGTAAGCCTCATCACTACTCCCTCACTGGCTCTCTCCTGATAAAGTTCATCTTCCTCCACACACACACACACACACACACACACACACACACACAGAGTTGCAGAAACTGAGTAAGTATCAGCTATTGACCTTTTTCACAGCAGACATTTTAACATTTGACACATTTTGTCATAGAAATTGATAACCTTAACGATGGCTCAATTCCATCAAGTGTCCCAGTAAACTATTTCAGTGAGTCAGCATGAACAATACCAGGGCATCTATAAGTGGAATGCAGCCATCATTTATGGTTTTGAATACACCTGTGCTTTTCCTACTATGACATGTCTGCCTTGAAAAAGGTCTATTGCTGCCAATATGAAGATTTTGTTAAATATTTCCATGAAATACCCAAGGAGCTCACCAGAGGGAGATAAAAACAAGAAATTCAGCATCATAATGGATTATGGTGTGTGTGTGTGTGTGTGTGTGTGTCTTATACCCTTAAGAACTTAGTATTGTGCTTATTAATTGATATTATGAAGACCTGCTGCATGCCACTGGTCCATGAGTTTGCGTATGTATTGAACTGCATCTGTAATATGTGTGTCCCTGTACCATTTTTCTTCAAGTGGACATAAATAAATGGTTAAAATGTGTGTGTGTGTGTGTGTGTGTGTGTGTGTGTGTGTGTGTGTGTGTTTTGACGGATGCAGCAGGTACTGTATCTCTGTTCATGGTACCTGAATGACGATAGCGGTGCTTTCATCCACCGTGATCACAGCGTAGTGATGGGTTCCTCCGAGCATCTGCAGGGACGGACAGTAGCTCCTCTCAAGCACAGTTATATTAAACCTGTAACATAACACACATGCAGACAACTTTCACCATATGGTTTTAAATGATAGCTTATCATCACTGGCAAATATGGTAGAAACACTTAAAGGCCTGACTGTAAAATTGTTGCGGGGAGATTTATTCTTAACGTGTCCTCCGAAGAAATATTCTATCTGGAGGTGAGGTGGAGGTTACCTTAAGAGAGATACACTAGTATAACCAGCGAATCTGAAACAATTACTTGAATATGACCTCTAGAAAATGAATCAGCAACACTTGATAATTGTTTTAATACTTACAATTTCAATGAATTAAAATTAAAAGTTTAAAAATGATTATTATTAATTTGGTAAATTATGTATTATCTGGTTCCAGCCTCTCAAATGTGAGGATTTTAGGCTACAGCCACACTAAAACGGAGACATTTGGAAATGCGGTTGTGTTGTAGTCTGGACGGACGGAAACAGAGACCTTTGGAAAAAAACTACGCAGACACCCATGTCAGTCAGTCTTATCGGTTAGGTAGGTTCGCATACCTTTCAGTAACAGTTCCAC
Source organism: Perca flavescens (assembly GCF_004354835.1). Taxonomy (NCBI): domain Eukaryota; kingdom Metazoa; phylum Chordata; class Actinopteri; order Perciformes; family Percidae; genus Perca; species Perca flavescens. Next base: position 27,355,229 of record NC_041335.1, read on the forward strand.
CTCGTTGTCGGAGTAAGCAAATAAATCCTTGGTTTTAGTTTTTTACTTAATATGGACAGAGATCATATAAATAAACGCTTGCATGGACAGAGATGTATGATATTTTTTTGTGGCATTTTGGGCCTTTATTGGATAGGACAGTTAAGCAATGAAAGGGGGAGAGAGAGAGGGGAAATGACATGCAGCAAAGGGCCGCAGGTCGGAACCGAACCCACTGTATCGAGGACTGAGCCTGTATATGGGTGCACGCTCTACCAGGTGAGCAACCCAGGCGCCCAAGATGGAGATGGCTTTTGTTTCACAATGAAAACATAACGGTGTGGATTAAGCCTTAGGTAGTGTCCTCATTAAGAATCCTAGTGGCCTGAGGGTAGAAGCTCCTCCTGAGTCTCTCAGTGTATTTACCTTCTTCACGACCTCAACAGGGAGAAAAGGCTGTTTACCCAGGTGGTTTAGATCTTTAATGATTCTCTTAGCCTTTTCCTTAACCACCGATAACTAGGCAGAAGTGGCTAAGGCGAAACAAACAAAACGTTTATAACTGTAAGAAGTGATTTAAATATGTAAAAGAATACAGTACAATGAATATCTACAGATACTAACCAAGTTCTGTTAAATCTTGACTGATTTCCCCTTAACAGATAGAGCAGTAGATTATATGAAATGCTGATTATGATAAGTTTGATAAGTTTGTGGTTGCCATGGAGTCCTCTGATCTTAGTCAAAATATTTACGAACCATTTTATTTACTGTAAAATTACATTGATTCTTGGTAATATCGCCCTGTGAGGGTGTTGTCTAAATATGGCAATGTATTGGAAATGCAGGTATTTGTCATTCTTACCAGAGGGATAGGATTTAATTAGACTTGACTGGATGAATGTCGAATGGCTTTGGGCAAGACACTCCAGCGGCGCCATCGGTGTGTGAATGAAAGTCGCTTTGGATAAAAGCGTCAGCTAAATGTCATGTAATTTAAAAAGTTAAGTAAATGAATGGGAACATTTACCCTGACTCGAGTGTCTGTAGCAGCAGTGGACAGTTAAGAAGCCCCTCTGTCACAGACAACACATATGGCACATTGTCCTCCAGGCACCACGAGGTTTTTCCCTTTTCTTTTGGGAAAAAAAAAAAATATAATTACATATCACTGTACAACAGTGTCAGTAATATGTATGTGGTGGCAGCTGACCGGTGTCGTTGAGGATTGTGTTGAAGGCGAGGTGACTGATGCTCCTCTCTCTGCACACGGTTGCCCATGGCGACTGGCCTGGATGGTCGTACTCCACCACCAGAGAGAAACAGCTCCAGGGGAAGTCGGGCCCTATGTGCTGCTCATACACCACCACGCACACACTGTCGTACGTGCTGTTGGAACAGGATGGCAGCGAGCAAACATTTGTTCAGCTTTGTTCAACATAACATAGCAGCTTGAACTATGTCCTTCAACACAGCAAAACAACTGCCACTTTCTCCATTTTACACACCGAAGCATTCTGGTTACTTACTCATACAGTATGATGATACGAGGAATGATTTTTACTTAAAGGTGCTGTAGGTAGGATTGTGACGATCCAGGACTTGAGCCAAAATATTTGAACATCGACAACTTCTCAGTCCCTCCCCCCTTTCTGCTAAAGCCCAAAACGGTCTCCTAAGCCCCTCCCCCCACAAGGGACGATGAATGTGTGTGCATGAGCAGTGATTGACACGCAGTTGGACACCCCCCCTGGCCATGATTGGTGCATCTGAACAGGGAGCTGTGGATTTTTGAAAATCACACTACAGGCTGTAGGTGGTGCCAGAGGAGCCAGATTTTTTTTTTAAATGACCTGCTTCATGTAGTTCTACTAGAACATAGGGTCAGTTTCAGCAATTATGACATTAAGTTACTTTTATAAGTCTTACCTACTGCGCCTTTAATGTTCATAAACCTCAAACTAAATTACTTGTTTGTTTTTTTTGCTGTATATATTTTAGTAGTGCTAAGATGTGAAAAACCTACCACGAATTTTGAATGTGATTTATGCATTTATAAACAACTATGCATTTTTACCTGCTGACCACACTGGCACCGTTCAGTTTTTTCTTGTCCTCCTCAGGACAAACTGCAGTTACAGCAGCACCTGAGACGACGACAAGCAAACATTCTTACATTTACTTACATCTAGTTCATCAGTAGTGCTGCTGTTGTAGCTGATAAGAGATGAAGGGCGGCTCACCAGTGGCGTGGCTCAAACTGCTGATGATTGAAGATCTGATGTCGTCAGAGTCGACTGATATTATGACAAGAATCTGCAAAAAGACAAATCAACCAAGATCATAGCAAGCGTTTCACAAATTAATACTGAAACAGGACGGATATGCTGGTCAAACTGACTTTCTCCACAGTGTTCGGTCCTGTCCTGCCATGCAGCCATGCAGCCAGCAGCTGCTGCAGCTCCAGCAGTTTGAGGTTGCACTCCTGGTTCTTGTGACTGAGGTAGAGGAGGATCTGCAGCCTCTTCACCAGCTGCTCCAGACTCCGCTCAGCACACACCTCAGCTGCCTTGGTCAGGTACTCTTTAGTGCATAAGAAGAAGACCATAAACATCTCAATATGGTATTTACTATGTTACAGTCAGGGTTGGGAAACTGTTTAAACACACACACACACACACACACACACACACACACACACACACACACAAAAATCTAACCTGAAAATCCTCAAAAGTTAAGGCCCTGAAAACCCTTATTCTCATTCAGCTTCTCATAGTGACTGATGGGGTCTTATTTGGTCAGTGTTAAAAATAGTTGGAAAAAAGTGGATGTGACCAGTGCAGAAATGAAATCTAAATCAAAACGTAATGATAGTTGTTTGTTTTTGTTGTCAGCATTGTCAAGTCAATCAAATCTAATAAAACCAGACCCACGCTGTCCTGTTGAAGCAAAGTTTAAGTTTTAAACTCTTATAACTAAGGATGTTTTTCTTTCTGTATTTAGTAGTAAACATTCATATCTTAGCTACAGAAATGGTGACGATTTGAAACCAGGATTGAAGGGGGTTTAGAGTCAGTTTATACTGACCCAATGCAGTACTGAGGTCGCACTTCAGCAGAAGCTCCTTGAATGTCACCAGCACGTGAATCAGAGCTGCCTGGTCGAAAAGCACTTCCTGATCTGCAACACAAGGCCAGCAGAGGAGTTTGACATCTTTTCTAACCGATTTACTGAATTAATATCTCTGTACTACATACAGTTACAAGCCAAATATAAGGTTGTACAAATGTGTTTCTGGAATATGATATTTTGTACCTCTGACCAGCTCTGTCTTCGGTGTCCTGCAGAGCGCCTTTTCCTGCTGCTTGAGAAGGAAGTGTGTTTGGTCCGGGGCCAGGCAGCTGAAGTCTCCCAATACTGGGAAGTTGAGGCCCAGCTGTCGAGCAGAGTTCAAACAAGGCTGAGCGAAGGCCTGCAGCTCACAGTGGGCACGCTGCTGGCTCTCTGTAAGGGAGCGAGAGCACAAGGGGTTGGAATAACAAACTACAAACGCTACCATCGTATCCATGCTTCATCCAACAAGGACAATTTCAGAAATGTTTTGCTATATGTAACGGAAGGTGGCGTGAAAGTGTTGTACCGGTAGCTTGGACTTGGACTACTCTGCTGCCCTGTCTGTCCTGAGGGATGGACTGACGGACAGGATGACTGATGAGGTGACCCGTCGACTGAAAGGCGGCTTTCTGCTCTCTGGTGGCAATCCCTGAGACAGCACCACTTATGTACATCGGCCTCTGATCTGATCTTTGCATCTGCTCTGGAGGGAGCTGATGATGCTCGGATGGTGGTGTTTGCTGGTGCCGGTTAGGTGCTGATAAAAAGAGGATAAATAATAAAAATTATAATTACAGTTACTACTTGGATAGTTTTATATGCATAAAACTCTGGTGACACAATCTTGATATGACCACAAGATGGAGCCAAAGTTTAAAAACTAAATTAAATCCTACATACAGTAAAGTCAAACTTCAATAATGGTAATTTTAATATTGATATGTCCAGACGGTTTCTGATTATTCTTGATGATTATTTTTTTAATATTAAACCTAGGCTACCTAACCTACCACTGGCCTATAATTCATATTCACTGTGACATGCATACATACAAAAAACATCTAGTTATCAGGAGAAAAAATTATAAAAGTACGGCTGCAAGAACATAAAGGAGGCAATTAAAATCATCTTCAGACTTTATAATAGGAACACTTAATGAATGCAACATCTATTTAGTCATTTCAACCAAATTAGCATCACAGCGTACCTGGAGTTGAGCTCTGAGGTGTTACAGTAACCTGAGCCATCTGCTGAGATCTCAGGATCATGAAGGTGGACAGCGGGTCCAGGTCCTTATCCGATGGCCGTCTCGTAACCAGCGGACCTCTGTGATCGTCTCTGGAGGACATGACGCTCCGCTCTGTCCTACAGTCGTCTCTACTCGTGTCAGCGTTGTTCTTACGAGCAGGGAACCTGGCTGCAACTTCTAAAAACCTCTCGCCTGAAACTTCGTCTCTGGTGTGTGTGACAGCAGCAGGTTTTGAAAATATAAAGGTGGCAGGTTTTACGTCCTTATTGTTTGCGTTGACAGGGTGCATCAGGAAGGCGCTCTGAGACATATCAGCAACCGTTTCTTTTTGAAGAAAGGTGTCGTCCGCAGTAGCTTCAGCAGGAGAAGCAACGGTTTCACATTTTTTCAGTTGAGGTAACGGAGTTATGTTTGCGCGATTCATCAGGACGGATCTGTCTGCGACTGAGACCAAAGGAGGTGAGATGATCCGTCAAATATGCTTTAACTATCTGAACCTTGAAGTCCTCAATCAAACAATCAACTAATTGTTGAGTCTTTAATGTCAGAATATAGTGCAAAGTGTCCATCATAATTGACCAAAGCCATATTATTGACATATTGAAGTTGTTTGGTTTTGTATGACCATCAGTCCAAAACCCAACTGTAGTTTACTGTTCCAGAAAACTAAAACCCAGACAAATATTCACATTTGTGAAGCTGTAATTTGTATGTATTTGACCGGTTTACTTAAAGGAATTACCTAAACAATTAATCAATTATCAAATTTGTCAATGAATGCTTTTATCCATCGACTTAGTAATCAATCAACTAACTGTTTTAGCTCAACTTACTATAATAACAAATATACGTACATAGAATTCCCCCTCTAATGAATTACCACATTTACTTCTATGTTCTGACATAGAACACATTCAATAAAAAAAAAAAAAAAAAAACAGACTACTCACTCTCCACATGTTCAGGTGACAGTTTTTTGAAGTCTTCCATCTTTTCCTCCTCGGTGGAGGGAAGGTCGGACCGCATGCTCTCTGTGAACTCACTGCTGCTGCACAAGTACACCTGGGGGGCTCCCGTCTCCATCTGGGACTGTTTGTCACCGACACTGACGCCGCTTTCTTTCTCCGACTGTATGACCTTCCAGGCTTCAGACAGCGGCTGGAAGTCAACAGCTGGTTCACATATTTGAGGCTCTGTGAGAAAATGAAGCAGATTAGATTTGTAATAACATATAGATTTATTTGTAGTGTAGGTCTCTTAAACTGCCAGGGTACAATTCCAGTGAAATGTTATCCCATCAGCGCCTTACATTTGACTATGATTCATCATAATTTAGATAAAACATACCTCGTTAACTTTGCCGCTCTCTCGCCTAGTAATTTTGACTTTTATGGTTCTTGTATTTTTTTAATTTGTTTTTCTATTCATCATTTTATTTCTAATTATTTATTTTATGTATTTGTTTGCTGCAACACCTAAATAATAATTGAATGTAGTGATTTGAGATTGATGTTCATTAAAAAATTATCACCTTGGTATCAGGTGGAAAATGTTATTTAACCACAAATCCAAACCTTTACCTGCCAACAGAAAGCCCACCACAAAGGTTGGATGCTTCTCCGCCTGCCAAAGGGCCGTCTCCATCTCGTCCTGAGCTCTCGCCGACATCAAAGATCTACATGACAATCAGTAATGTTACAAGAGCTTCTCTACGCAATATTAATACTTGCATTACCACAAAAGGACTTCACTCTGTCAGTCACATCTGCTCCTAATGCTGTACCAAATAATGTTTGATCCTCTGCATGTCTTAAAGATTAGTTTTTTTAGGCTTTTCCACCTTTATTTGAAAGGACAGCTGGGTGAGAGAGAGGCGGAAGACATGCAGGAAATGGTCACAGGTTAGATTTGAACCCTGGACCTCTGCGTCAAGGTATAAACTTCTCAATACATGTGTGCCTGCTCTACCCACTGAACCAACCCGGCCACAGGGGAATTTCACATTTAAATTTGGTGTGGTGAGCAATGTCAGAGCAACTTATTTTTTAATTGTATATTCAGTAACTAAAATATGTGAAAATAAAGTAAAACCTCATCAGGATGAATGCTGTATCGTCACTCACCGTCTGCTGAGCGCGGACAACTCTTCCTCTTGGAGTTCACATGTGGACAGACAGATTTGGGTTTGACCCTTCTTGGGACTCGGCGTCAAAATCACCTCCAGCTCCATTTCAGTTGGAAGCGTTGCGCGGCCTTCAAGGAAGATTAGGTTTGAGCACAGGATTTAAAACTTTCTATTATGCTGGTTTTCTACATTACCATACCAGTACTTTTTGCACTACTCTCATTCCTCATTAACAAACACATGTAGAAGCATTGAAAATGTTGTAATTGGTCAATAGTTTTAAATACTTTCCTGAGTAGATTAATAGTGCATAATGTCATGGAAACATATACTTTTTTTTTTTTATGTAAAAAGTAACTGGGAACTCCTAAGTGTTAAATAAATGTAATGGAGAAAAAAGTACAGTATTTCCCTCTGAAATGTATTAGAAGTACTGTATAAAGTAGCATAAAATGAAAATACTATAGTACTTAAGTACAGTACTTCAGTAAATGCACTTAGTTACATTCCACTACTGCTTCTACTCCATTACATTTCAAAGGCAAATATCGTACTTTTTCTCCTCTACATTTATTTAACAGTACTAATTACTTTTAGGATTTGACTTACAAAACATAATTTATACCTCATTAATGAAGATCTGATAATATAACACTGACAGGGACCATTCTGCCTAATGAGTGATGATTACTTTTGAGTATTTTAATAGTGTGTTTTTGCTACTTTGATCATTTGAATACTTTTCCCACCACTGTATTCAAAATCAAGTGGTAATATTTAGTAAACAAGCCGCTGTAAAAAAAGGATTTCTGTCCAAACATGATCAACTAACAAGTGTTTTCTATCTGTAACGGTTACCTGCCAGCTCCATCAGACCTCCTTCCATCTTGCATTTCCTGCTGAGCTCCTCTGGTATTTCATACCGGGAAATATCCACCGATACTGATGCATCTGCAAGGGAAGCTGAGAGGAATGTTACTGCAGTATATCAGTTTACTTTGCTTTGTTACTGTGCATTTTTGTTTCACTTATTTCACTTTATGTAGTGTTATTTACCTTTATGAAGCATATCCAGGGCTGGAAGCTGATCATCCAGCTGTTCAGGAGCAAAATCCATTTTCGTGCAAATGCTTGAAAAGGCGGTGCAGATTTCTTGGCTCAGATCCAGTGTGTCAACTACATCCGGCAGCAGCAGAGACTACACGGGAAAAATATCCATTTTAAAGTACTTTCATACATAAGAAGCAAATCATTTGGCATTTTCCTTTTTAGTTACCTCTTCGTTCATTAGTGACTCTTTACCAAACTCCTCGTGAATGTTTGCACACGTCTGAATGTCACTGGCGTACACATCAGGAGGTTTTTCATAAGACGCATTGTGCCTGAAAAGCAGTGGTGGAAAGTAACTAAGTACATTTACTCAAGTAAAGTTTTGAGGTAGTTGCACTTTGTAATTCACATATTCTGCTACTTAATACATGTACTCCATTACATTTCATAGGCAAATATTGTACTTTTTACTCTACTACATTTTTTTGATAACTTAAGTTTGAAGTTACTTTGTAGATTTAGATTAATATTACAAAATATAACCAACAAATTAATTATAATGTATTAATATTAAGATAAGATTAGACTTTATTGATCCCCAGGGGTAAATTCACAAGCTGTCGGGCAGTATATAAAGTAACTAAAATTAGTCTCACTTTTACCGGCTGCAACAGTGAAGTGAGGAACAACAAACTCTTCTCTGCCATTCCGCATAAAGACCACTTTTATCTTTGGTATTAACTGTATTTTGATGCTAATACATTTGTATTTTTGAAGAATGAACATGACACACCTGAATATGGTGTCCTCAGAGATAGCATCTCCTGTCGAGCTCTGCAGAGGGTCGGCCACAGGAAGCATCCTCAGCCTGGACAGTTTGGCTTTCAGCGTGGGCAAATGTCTCTTAAAGTGTGTCAGGTAATCGACAACGATGAGCTCTTCTGGCAGAAGGAGATCTTTGACAGACGTAAAAAATATTTTCAGTGAGAAAGACAACCAATGAAAATAGCCAATTCACTGTTTGAGGGAATACTGAAATAAAAATAACTGACAGATGTTGAAATAACTACCTTTCTTGTCATTTCCATGTTTCATCTGGTCAGTTGTCAAATTGAAAAATGACTCCTGACATGGATCATTGACCTGTGACTCTTTTAAAAGGCAAACATACTCATCCTGGTCAAGATCCTTCAGTGAGTCAGGATTAGAGCTGGGTATCATCTCCACATCCCCTTCCACCTCACTCAGAGCCACTTTAAATCTGGAATATAAAAAGTGAAATTACGACTCCAACAATAAAAGATAATGAGAGTAAAATTATGTACAGGGAGACAGTTTTGAACCTTTCTGGTGAATTATCTGGTTGCTTTTTTCCTCCTAGGTCATCGAGCACAGAACCACTGACAAAGAGTTTGCAGGTTGAGATCACCTTTCCTATAACAAGTGGAAAAAAACGTTTGTATTGGTCTCATTTAGGGTAGTTTGAAACAAATTATATACAAGTATTCATGTACCACATTTTCTACTCTGTTTCAGTTATACAGTTTGTTCAGTTAGACTGGAATAAATTCAGTTAACGTGAAAAACCATTTCAGCCTTACAGTCTTTACAGTACGCTCAGACAGTTATGTCCTGGGTTTACTGCTTAATAAAAACCTAACAGATAGTGCTTGTATATGCAAAAATCTGAGCATAACGAATTATTAGGAGAGTGCAAATGATGAGTTTTACTTTTAATCAAATAGATTAGTTAAAGAAAGTGATGTCCCCTTTAACATTCACAGAATACAAACTTAAATAATAGTATGGCATTAATACCAAAATCACACACTGTATATCTTAAAAAGGGAGTTACAAGTTTATATAATTTTCTCACAAATTATGTAATTTATAGAAAATATAGACTGGGCTACAGTGCCTTGGGCTATATATTGTGTTGAAATTAAAAGTAAAAACCCTTTACATGACACATAAAACGTCAAAAATAAAAAATAAAGTCAACATAGTGGTTATAAGACATGAGTTAGGCCACTTGTATACCTCTGATCCACGGTGTCCTGTACGTGACTTCAGGCAGCTTTCCACTGTGCGGGTACAGGTCGCTGGTACCAGTACAGTAAGGTGCTGGCAGAGCCAGTAGGTTCATCATCACTTTCAGACTGGTGGTGGTCTGAAATAAAAGACATGAGAGGGATGCAGGACAACATAGCTTTGAGGTTTAATGATAATATTCGGAGGTAAAAATAACAAGACAAAAACTCACCTCAAAGACATAGTCAAGAGCTTTAAAACTGTTAGCAGAGAAGGTTTGAGTAGGAAAAGAAGTGTCGGTTTCAGACCTGTAAACAATATGAAAACAGTAAGTCAATTTAAACTAAATTAAACACATTTTCAGGAAAACATTCATTTTATAATCCCCACTATCTTAACGAAAACCTAAAACAGATCACCCCAGGTCACAGGTAACATTAACTACATTTCTAAAAATGATTGTGTACACTTAACTATCACAAAATAAATCGTATAGCTAATACAGTAGCCTACCGCAACTTTAGCAGTGTTAGCTTTGGTTATGTTAGCTAGCTAGCTAAAGTTAGTTTGAGCGATATCTTCCAAGTAACGTTAACGCGTAAGCTAGGAGACTTTTAACTTGTTTTCTACATAAGCTTTTCAACTAAAATATTTGATAGAATTAAAGCGTCAACAGCCAAATTACAAAAAAACGTGATTAATCAGAATGTGTTGGTTAGCATCAAACTTACATAATGACAATAACGGCTTTATTTGTCTGTTTTTTGAAAGGCGAAGTGTCAATGATCTTCATTGAAGATGAACTAGCTACAGAAGTGGTCTCTTAAAAACCGTCACGCATGCGCTGTGGGGCGTTTTGTTTTATTAGCTGAAGCATCTCAGCTTGTTTTGGACTTCTTTACAGTACAAACCTTAGAAAATTAAAAAGATAATAAATAATAAAATGGAATACGTTTAGTAAGTAAACCACCTGAAGATATAATGAGTATTATATTGTATTCATAAAAACAAGACAGCAGTAGGTAGAAAATCTACTCTTAAAAAAAAACAAAACTATAAAATAAATTATTTTTCCAAACGTTCTTATTATAGTTCCTTATTCTATGTATTAATTAATTAATTAATTAATTAATTAATTATGTATATGTATACACCTATATGTAGGCTATTTACGTGTGTGTGTATGTGTGCATTTATTTATTATTTATAGATTTAGTTAAATTTTCCTTTTATTATTATAATTATTATTATTAAATTACTGTTTTCATGAATTACCACTATAGGTTAGGTTTATTATTGGTAATATGTTATATGTCATTATCACTATTTTACTTGTGTAATTTAAGTTGATCATCATTATAATTATCATTATAATGTTCATAATGAACCTTTGTTTCTACGAGTACATTTACATGTATCACATGTGTATTTTCAAAGATTCTCTATAACTAACCCGCTCGGGTATTTTTCCTTTGCTTTTCTTTTAAATGCATTTTTTTTAATCTTACTTACAAATTGCAATTGCACTGTAAATTAAGAATATTTCTATAAAACAAATCTCTGTTGTAATACATTTTATTTTCTAGATTTCTTTCTTTATAGATATGCAGCACATTTCATTTTGTAAATGTAGAATCTAACTGATATTATGAACGGATTGGTAATATATATTTAGTCAATACACAGAGACGGGTATTTACAATACAATAAATAAAAAATTAATCTTTTTTTTCATTTATCTTTTTGTCATGTCCATTTTAAAGTTCAGCCAGAAGGAGGCAGAGTAGGGGGATGAGTAAAAAATGATTATGCATGTGACACAATCTGTTTTTAAATATTAACTAATGTTAGAGTTTCCAGGGAAATTTCTTTGAATACATAGATAGACTCTTTTAAAATAATGTGGCATTTGGCAAATATTGTACTTTAACTCCACTACATGTATTTGACAACATTAGTTAATAGTTACTTAGCAGATTCAGATTATTAATACAACATATAAATCAACTAATAAATATGGATTAAGCTCCCCGGCAGTAAATTAAGTAGCAGTTAGGGTTAGCATGTTGTCAAAATTAGCCCCAGCTGCAACAGTTTACACATTATTGTATCACTAATCATAATGCAGTTTTCTGAAATGGGCCATTCTACATTTACTTAGTAAGATTTTGAATCCAGGACTTTTACTTTTAACAGAGTATTTTTACACTGTAGTATTGGTACTTTTTTCCTACAGAGACACTGTATGCTTTAAAACACAGGGAGGCGCTGTTCACTGCACTATCAGAAGACAGTTCAGCGCTGATACAGAGGAAGTTAGTAGACACTATAACATGTCACCAAAACTTAAACTCGTGATAATATGATCAAATCAGGCAGTTACACAAACACTATGTCACTTAATCGATTCACAAGAGCTAATTCTACATCAGATTTGACACAAAGTTTGGTTATTAGAGTAGAGGTTTTGCTGTCATGTTACTGAAAGCATTAAGGCGTGTCACAGTTCTTCTTTCTGGGTTATACACAACAACTGTCGTCTCAGTGTGGCTGTAAATCTGTTGTATGACCTCATTTGACAATAAATAAGTTAATATGACAATAAATAAGTTAATAGACTCTTATTATCGTATTATGTTAAGGGTCAATTTGATCCATTTGCATTTTTGTGTTGACCAAAATACTGGTTAACCTATTTTTTTCTTCATGAAATTGTATGACATTTCCTCATTTAGGGTCAGTAACTTGTTCATTAAATCTGGACACACTGATGTGTAGTGGAATGTCTGTTCAGAGTTTGTATACAAAGATGATGTTGCAGGTCATTTTGACCCGGAGACTTTCAACACCCATTTAGAACCAGGTGTGTGTGTGTGTGTGTGTGTGTGTGTGTGTGTGTGTGTGTGTGTGTGTGTGTGTGTGTGTGTGTGTGTGTGTGTGTGTGTGTGTGTGTGTGTGTGTGTGTGTGTGTAAAGGAGGAGGAGCTTTCTCGCGCTTGTCCTCTTCTCTATTGTAATGTCATCTCTTTGGCACGCACACTACAAAATGAGCTCCAAAAGGTTTGCAACTGAAGAAGTTTCAGCACAGATTTTTGATGGTAATAGTGATGTAGAGGAAGAGATTTCAGAGTCAGAGGATCTTTCAGAGACCGAGAACAATGCTATTGACGATCCAGATTGTGAATTTTCCTATGATCATCTGTCTGTCATCAAAATGACTCCAAGCCCCACAAGATTTTCTGCCACACTAGTTGATGATATTCAATCACCATTTCATCTCTTCATATCCCAACCAAAAGATAGGATCATAGTGGACATTACCAACTTGTAGGGGAGGTGTGTATTTCAAGAGAAATGGAAGCCACTGGATCAGATTTACTTGCATGCATACATTGAAATCCTAGTCCTGCTGCATCCGCAGCATCCACCCATGCTCTGCAGCGCCGCATTACATCCCGCAACACCCAGCTGTGATGTTCATACGCACAGAGTAGTCAGGATCCGGTATTGGAGACTGCACTACTCAGTATGACACGATGTGCCCTGCTATGACATGGACTTCCATGACTACCTCGAAGTCACTGTTCCATTATCTCTAATGTGACTATTATTTGCCACTGTTCATCACATCAGCAACCGGCCCCGTCAGACACTGCCTACCAAGAGTCTGGGTCTGCCGAGTTTCTTCCTAAAAGGGAGTTTTTCCTTGCCACTGTCGCAACAGCCAATGATAATGCTTGCTCTTGGGGGAATTACTGTAATTGTTGGGGTTTTGGATTTTATAGAGTGTGGTCTAGACCCACTCTATCTGTAAAGTGTCTCGAGATAACTCTGTTATGATTTGATACTATAAATCAAATTGAATTGAATTAAATTGAATAGTATTAGCTGGAGTGTACAAGTCAAAGGGAGAAGCAACTGCCAGTCTGTGGAATGACGAGAGTGGAAGGCCAATATTTCTAACAACAATGTCTTTGGAATCAATTCATACAAAAGCTTGGGTGTTCCACAACACTAGAGCTGGTCGACGTGAAAGAGACAAACTAGCTGAGATCAGAGATGTATGGGATAAATGGGTCAAAATTGTACCTGTCTTGTACAATCCTGGTCCCCATGTCACTGTAGAAGAACACCTTGTTCCATTCAGGGGGCGCTGTCCCTTCTGACAGTACATGCCCAACAAGACTGCCAAGTATGGCATCAAAATATGGGCATCCTAGGATGCCAAATCTAGCTATGCATGGGATATGCAAGTGTATATTGGAAATATTTTCACTAAATAATTGGTAAAAACAGTTTTGGGGGAAAAATGTTTGTGATGAGGAAAAAAAGTTTGTTTTGAGTGTATTTACACTGTACGGGTCATTTTGACCCGTAACATCATCAATGTAATTTTTTTTCAACATAATACAAGGGTTAAAAGTTGTGAGAAACATCTATATTTGGATTTTTACAAGTCTTTCCATCAAGGTGACAAAAATAATACCATTCACTGTTGATGATGACTAGGCTGCAGTTTAAGACTTAGATGTTATCATCTAACTCTGGGAATGTGTGTGTTTTTTGTTACTGCATCATATTAAAACCTTTCACGCTGGAGTGACAAGCTACATAATATTCACACTGACATGAAACTGCAGTAAGTGAGTGATAATGTAAGCTGCATTTTCTCTCTCTTTCCATGTAAGTAAGTAAGGAAACTTTATTTCGATACTAGGCTACTCTTGACTTAAAAAAACCCCCAGTAATACAAGATTTTCAGGGCAAAGAAATACAAAAATGAATAAAAGAAAAAGAACGACATAAAACTGTAACATAGGTAGGTTTTTAAAAAGTGGCAGATATTTAGCTTGAGCTAAAACAGTAAAAACATCCTCCTTTAGCCAGGCCCTTGTACATTTTATCAACATTTGGTTGCCTGACCTGAAGGGCCTTGGTACAAAATAAGGAGTTTAAAAAGATCAGAAATACTGTCCAGAGCCAAACCATGGAGGTTCAAGGTTCAATTTAGCCTATTCATTCATAAAAAACATGGAGAATACATTAAAACAACTGGATGTTAAATGAAATTAAAATAACAGTTAATGTCTTCATTACAAAGAAGCCCTTTGTAAAAGTAATCAACTGAAAACACTGTATAAAGAATTAAGAGCCAAAGTAATCAAGCCAGGAGTGGAGAGAGATAGTCTCTGTTTCTAGTGTTTGTTAGAAGCCTGGCTGCTGCATTTCGCACCAACTGTAGACAGACACTGAAGCTAGTACATAGTGATTCTTCCCTGTAACCTCACCACATTAACACACAACGGTGGAGAGTCAGAGCCCAAAGTGACACAGCAGTTGATTCTCCAACCTCAAAATGATCGGACATACATGAAAATAGGGAGCAGCAAACCCTCACATTTGAGAAACTGAAACCATCTTGACACAGTCACCCTCTGATATGCATTCTCTGCATTTAGTGACTATATGCTCCAACATGACTTTAATTCCTCTAAGCTGTATGTACATGTGCATGCAAACTCACAAAGAAAAAACCCCTGAAAAAAAACACCTGCATACATAAAAGCCTGTTACTTGATACTAGGTGCAGTTTCTGCCCTCTAGGTGCAGAATTATGTTTCTTTGTTTCTGTGTCCTATTTTGTTCCTTGAGTATCAGTCTAAGTTTCAGTTTAAGCTAATAATATATCTAAAAATGAACAGGGACACATATTTTTAAACACTGTGTTTTATTGACATATACAGATGCTATACAGATGCTTTGGTTGGTTTGTGTAAGTTTCTAAAATGCAACTACAGCTCATTACATTACTCCTATAACTATTTTACAGTGAAACGATCACATAGACACAAGATATGTGCAAGATGAAGACATTTTCCAAAAGCTTCAGTAAGTGTTAAAGAAAAAGGTTGACATTTTTTGAAATACTTAAATTATTTGCTTTCATGCCGAGACTTAGATGACAAAGACTCTCAAGTCTATGTACTAAATATGAAGCTAAAGCCAGCAGCTGATTAGCTTAGCTTAGCATAAAGACTTTTTTGTACACTTTTTATTCTGTTTGAATCAAACAAAGCAGATATAACATGTTAATTAGTGACCTTTGGAGATGCTGGTAGTGTTGGACAGAGCCGGGCTAGCTGTATCCCCATTTCTAGTCTTTATGCTAAGCTAAGATGAGCAACTACACACTTCATATTTACTATACAGACATACAAGTGGTATCAATCTTCCTGCAAGAAAGTGAGTAAGTGCATTTCCCAAAAATACAAAGTATTTCTTAAAATCCAAACAATTTTGAAAGCTCATTCTTGACGTTGAAAACAGCAGTTTGACTGAAAAAATACAGACCCACTAGCTTTTTCCAGATGTTTCACATTTTGATGACAACTGAAAAGCCAGAGAAAAAGCTGCAGTAGTAATTAGACATTGAGTTGAGATTTAGTTTTGTCGGATCAAATGAGATTAATGTCTTATTATCAAAGACCCAGCACAATCAACAGATACATCTTTGTAGATTTTAATATCACACAGATTATTTTTCTCATTACATCTCAATATTGAGTTTCTTCTTTCATTTCAGTTCATGTTGCTGAAAATGACTATTATATTTTAGGTTGAAGTATTATTTCATTTCCATTTTAGTCTATTGTTTGGCAAGCTGAAGGCATTAAAACATGACATAAAATAAGGAAGACATAAAACAAGAAGATTGTGGTGAGATTTAAACCACAGCTGGCAGGCACTTTGAGTTTATGAGACATCACTGCTTCTTCTCTTCACACACGCTCATTTTTTGCGCTCCTCGATCTGCTCCACCTCACTGGACTCATCCACCACCTTGCCATTGATCATGGTCTGGGTGACAACTTTTACAATCTTCCTGGTCCTTACCTCGGGGGCTTCTGTGACACAGAATTAAACCAGGGTTTGTCAAAAAACACTTTGATCTTTCTTGTCTAGACCAGCACTAAAAAATAACATTAACGGAAGTCTAATAACAATACAATGTCTGTAGTATTATTTTGCCATATTAAGGTTATGAGGCTGCACCGTAATGTAATATTTTAACAACTTTGGCCATCAATACCCTCAATTGTAACCTAATGTCAGTAAACTTCTTTTGTTGACCGACTTTATGCCCAAAAAATACAAAAGGGACGAAAAAGAGAAGAGATCGAATGTCGGTGAACTCAACTTTCACTGTGCGAGTCATTATTTGCTTGGTGTTTTTTTGTTAACTCTTATCAGATCCTGTGTTGGTATCGAGCAACCACACCCAAGGACTGAATTTATGTGGGCAAAATAGAAGAGTCTGAATTATGAGATAGGTACAATCCAAGAGTAGCTTTAGGAGACCAATATTAGGGGCTGTTACAGACAGAAAATACAATAGTAGGCCACTACAGTAGAAAACAGGTGCTGCAGGAGCATGCAGGAGCATCCGATCCTTCCTAAGTTTTGCAGACTGCCTTTTATGCACATGAATTCTGTCCTCGGGTTTGGTTAATTGATACCCACACAGGATCTAATAAGAGTGAAAAATAGAAGTTATCAAAATCTTGTCTTTTTCATCCTTTTTGTATTTCTAACAACAAGCCATTGCTGACCAACTCAAGTGGTTTTTGACAAGTAACCTCTGGCCAGATTTATAACACAACCCTGTGAAAAAGGGTGTAGAGAAGACTTCATACAAATAATCCTTGCAGCACAGATTTGGTCCTTGATGCCATTCAGTAAATACAATCATCTGAACTTACTTTTAGGAGGAGGTGTTTCTTTCACCCTGTAGGACAAAATTATATGACAACGTTAAATCAATATCAATCCAAAAGAGGAAGCATAAAAACTTGTTCACTCAATATCTGATGCAAGTAGGACACGTTAAAGAAATATGCTTATTCTCTTTGTTGGTGAGAGTTAGATGAGAAGATTGAGCTCGGCTTAGCATAAAGACCTTACCGGACAGTCATGTAAGTGGTAATGATTGCTTTTTCTAATTACTTAGTAAAACCCTGTATTCACCTGGTATTGAAATCCATCAAGGTATAAAATAGCAGGCAGCACAGGAACAAAAAAACCCTGACACATCACCGACAGTACAAAACGCATGATCCACTCTAGGTGGTTTCTGTGACATTAGAAATACTTTGAATAAGTATGTAGTTCCGCTCACAGTTGAGTAGGGGGCCCTTAATGTGTCCCAGGACAAATACGCATGCGCACTGCTATAAGAATGTGGTCATATGTGGCCTAAACCATCTCCAAATGTGGTCTGAGTGATCGGTTCCCAATGCATCCTGGGTGCATTCACGCCTGTACTTAGAGCTGTCCACTTGTGATCGGATCACTCAGAATGGATTTTAATACCAGGTGGAAACAGGGTTAAAAGAGTAAGTAAGTGTATTCTACATCCCTAAATAACCAACTATTACATGTAGGGTGTACAATACATGCATAGTCAGGATAAAGACAAACTACGTGTACTCATATGTAGCAAAAAGAAATACTAGTTAATACTCAAAGACTATTAATGCATAAATAACTACCAACAGGTATCAATAAGTGTAAAATACTATCTTTACAGTTCTCTTCTGGATTCTATGGTGGTATTTTGGCACTAGAAAAAAACATGCAAACTCGACTCTACTCGGCTCGACTCCACCGCGGTGCCCTGTCCTCCATTTTCCACTGCAGATTTAGTACCGCCTCATGCCTGAGGCGAGGTCGTCATAGCGACGCTGCAGGAAACTGACCCGACCTAACGCGACACACACACAGAACGTCAAAGGTGTGTTGTTTTTGACTCTCTGGCAGTGGCTGTTGCCACAGCCAGAAGAGAAATTTTGTTTCAAAAGAACCTGGAAGCAGCAAAAAAAACACCGCTGGCTAAACTATTTAAAAATGGCGGTTTTGTTCAGGACACCCCCGTCTGTCGCTAGCAATGATGACGTAGTGATTAGTGACCAATCAGTAGTCTGCAGGTTTTCACCACGTCAGCTCGCTTGGAACCTGAACCGAGGCGGTACTAAAAAAAGTACCTGTTAGCAGATACCAGGGACTTTTTTTCATAATGGAAAACCAAAAAAGGCGAGTAGAGTCGAGGCGAGTCGAGCAGGTACTGTGGAAAATGAATGGAATGAATGGATGAATGGAAAAAATGCTGTTACACAGAAATTCTTGCTTGAAAAGATGAAAAAGTATTGGTTGTGGTTTCCCAGCTCTCACTTACATTTCCTCCCCCTCCAGCAGCCTCCTGTAGGTGGCGATCTCCATCTCCAGGTTCTGTTTGATGCGCAGCAGCTGTTCATAATCGGTCTTGTTGCGTTGCATGTCCAAACGCAGGTGAGACAGCTCATCCTCCAGCTGGGTCAGTGTGCTCTGAAGATTGTCCATCTCCACTGAGTACTTGTGCCCCGTTTCCCCCAGGTTTCCTTCCAGCACACCTACCTGTTAACAGAGCATGCAGGTAACATTCAGTGACAGTAGAAAGCAAGTCGCCCAGCACCTATCACATTACACATAGTCATTAAAAACATTGTTATTATAAAAATATTCATGCAGCTTTAAAGCTATTGTGCGTAGTTTCTGTCTGTTTCATGAGGAATAAGTAATGACAACAACACTGTCGGCACATCCACATGATACAAGTTTTCCGTGATCGCACACCTCCCCCATCCCTCCTCCACGCAGTTGCTAGTAGCCAAGGAGGACACGGATGATTAAAAAAAACATGATGGACTCTTCAGAAGAGGTAATTATCTTCGCTTGATTTTCTGTGTGCGAAAGTTGCCGGATGACACCATTTTCTGAACATAGCCATACTGAGAAATACGGAGAGAGCTTTATGGAGCTGATAGTCTTAATTAGCTTTGCATCAACTCATTTGGCAATGGCTTGAATGAAACGGACGTTCAATAATATCAAAAAAAGTTACGCATTAAGCTTTAAATGGTAGAATAGTCTAAGGTAAACTCTAATGTGGCCTTAAGGTACCATGTGGAGTTTTTACCACCCAGTATTGTTTTGTACTGTATGTTTACCTGTTGAGCTCATTCATCATCCAGCCCCATCACCACTCAACCAGAGACACTAGAGACTGTCAGCGCCATAATATCTCTGCATTCAATACTGTGTGCTCATTATTTGGCAAACATCCATGAGCTATATTTTCGTCCACTGAACAGCTCCATATGCTGATGTTTGACTTGTGTTCACATGTAGCGGAGACACAGACAAAACATTGGCTTGTTTGGCTCTACTCTACGTCTTGTCACACTGATTGATTATAGGAGCAGAATGAAATTGCAGTGTACATTGTTCCGCCAAAAGCTCTTTGTTGACAAGGAGAAAACAGCTGTAATCTATAGATAACATGTCTAACATGTGTGCAGAAGAGAAGAGGAAGGGGCTGAGCTCCTGATTTATCCCTGCAAGAAAAAGACTCTTTGCTGAGGCTATTTGGTATTTGACTGAGAGGTTAAGTATTATTCCCGAAGAAACATGTGATTACATGTTCGGGCTACACCCCTGTAACGTGTGTTTATGCAGTAATGTACCTGCTTCCGAAGACTGTTGAGTTCGACCTCCAGAGCCTGCAGGAAACGTCGTCGCTCGCTGAACTCACTTTGGGCACAGCGCAAAGCCTCGTTGCTTTCCTTGACCTCCGACTGCACTGCTTCCAACTGGAGACACACACATCAAAATAATGCATAGTGCAGTGTACAGTATGTAGTGTATAATACCACAAAAAGCATGTATTAATACAATGACAAAATAAAAAAGAACAGATTTGTGCAGTGACGGACTTTCTTGAGGTACCAGGTCTCGGCCTCCTCCTTGTTCTTGCGAGTGATGCCCTCATACTGGACCCTCAGCTCAGCCATGATGGCCCCCAGATCAGGACCCTGAGCCGCATCCACCTCCACAGTCACCTGCTCGTTGGCCAGACGAGACTTCATTGCATTCATCTCCTGTGATCATTTAAAGAGGGGGAAGGCAAAGCAGTGTTTAATGCTGCAATGTCTTATAGTGTCCACCTCACAACCTGGACAACTCTCAGGCCATCTGATTTTGGCGGTGTCTAACTTATCTACTACCCAGTGGTGGATAAGTATTCAGAGCCTTTACTTTTAGTAAAAGTAGTAATACTACACTAAAACAATACTTCAGTACTTTCACTTAAGTGGGATTTTGAATGCAGGACTTATAAGTATTATCAGAAAAATGTAGGCCTATATTAAAGTATCAAATTGAAAGTAGGCTACTCATTATACAAAAAAGAGGCTTATTTGATGGTGTTTGATTTTATATATTATCAATATGATTAAGTCCTGCAAACCTCATTTTAATAAAACAAGTAAACGATAGTAAGGATATTTAAAATAGTCTAGAAAGGTATTTCTGTAGCTTAAACCAAGAAAGAATATTACAGTTTGCTACAATAAAATTATGAAAATATATTTTTTCAGAAAATGCCTGACACTTTAGTTAATTGGCATTAAAAACAGGTTGGAATGCTCTTACAGCCCTAAAGTCACAAAATAAGACATTAAAGTGCTCAGTTAAGGACTGCAGCTATTCAATAAGCATTGAAAAATGCATCATATTTTACAAACTTTTTATATTTAAGTACAATCTTAGTATGCAAGATAACTAGTAACTTTAAGTGTCAACAAGTGAAGACTAAAGAACAATATTTCTGTGTTTTAAGCATTTTTGTTTTTACAACCAGTTTGTAATGCAGCTTCCATCCTGTAACTTTAATTGAATAACTCCTTATTTTTTCTTTTTACATGTTTTGATCATCTCAGCGTATACAAGATACGTATTCAACACAAAAAAACTCCATTGTCTTTAGTCAAGTCTTCAGTCCCCATCCTGGATACCACACCTTACAGTCTAAACACACATAATCCCTGAGGCTGGATGGGCTCAAATACTTGAGTGTGTTGTGTACACGGGTGTTGTCTTGCTATCTTGATGCATTGTGGCTACAAAGAAAAAGGGTTTGTTCGTACACTTAACATTATCATATTTCAGATACTAAAACCTACTACTATGTTGCTGTTAGAAAAAAAAAACAGGAACTCTATGGTTTTTGGATGATATGCTGGAAACTGGTTTTCATGCAGCTTTAGAGAACATACATCTGATATTTAAACAAGACTACTCTTGACAACTTGTAAAATGATTATCTTGATGAGTCAACACTCATTGATCATATCTGACGTGACCTTCTTCTAAAGGGGATCTCACCTCTTCGTGATTCTTCTTGAGGAAGTAGAGCTCCTCCTTCAGGCTGTCCAGGTCTCCTCGCAGAGTGGCGATGATCTGGTCGTGGTCAGACTTTGCTCTCTTCAGAGCCTGACAGTCCCTCTCCACCGACTGGCACAAGGTGGCCTCCGCCTCCCATCTGCAGGAAAAACACAGTGGAGGATTCAAACAAGACGAATGGAGGTCATCAGCAGACACGCAACACTAGTCTCAGTTAATGCATCTCATGTATTTTCATTACATGTCGGACATGGTCAACATAAATATCTGCAGATTTTACAAAACCCCAAAAGGTAATTCAATACAAAATGTAAGCATCCTTAAAACATTTATACGATTTGTAAACCCTTTTTGGAAACTGTAATTTGGCAAAAGTAATCTTGATTTAAGGTTTACTTACTATCTTTTCCCCTAATACTTTCAATCACATCTTAAAGCCTTTGAACATGTTTTTGTCAAACAATGTTAATTCATGTTATTTTTCATTATTTTAAAACAAACAAGGACATACGTCACTTCCTACTGCCATCTTTTTTTGTATTAGTAATAGACTCGTAAGTTATATGTGACTAAATGAATAATCTTCGGTCCAAGTGTGCAAAAGAGTTTGTCAAGATATTTGAAATACCTTTAATAAAACAATAGAAACCCATCTGTTTTATCGGCGGTGGAAAAAGTTCTCAGATTGTTGACTTGAGATAAAAAAAAATTAGTACCACACTGTAGAAATACTTCATTCATCAAAAGTGTAAAGTATTATCAGCAAAATATAGAAAGTATTATAGTGAATAATTTACTGTACCTACTATACTATATTATTATAGTATGAAATGGAAATACTCAAGTAAAGTACAAGTACCTTGAAATTGTACTGTACTTAATTACTTTCCACCACTGATGATGATAGATGAGAGACACAAACTGGAGGTAGTGCAACACGTGCAAACAAGCACATGCATAAAAGCACTCGTGAAATAGTCACGGAATGGATGCACACGTGTGAAAAATACAATGCAACGTGAGGTACACGTGCACTTTGCTGCTAAAACCATAAGTCACTGCCAATTGATGTATCACTCCTTCAAATCAGGCCACAGAACATACCATCAACACACTGTGAAAAACATAAGCAGTGGGTGGGTGTTTTCTGACGCCACCATCTTTCCTTCACCAGCTTCACTTTGCCAACTTTGGACTTCAGTAACTGACGATGTCTCTCTGACCTGCGCAATCTATCACATCCTTTGCTCCCTGATGGCAATCTTTGTCTCCTGCAGGTGCCTGAGCACCGTGGGAATGGGCCTCCTATTTCGCAGCCTGACATAAAGGTCATTTATTCACATTGCTCTGCAGTCTGGCGCTCCCATGTGAACACTCACAGGCAAGTACAAGAAAGGAAACTCTGTGTGGCACTCACTTGACTCTGAAGTCATCGGCCGCCAGCTTGGCATTATCAATCTCCAGCATGATACGGGCGTTCTCCAACGTCTTCTTTCTCACCTGAGTAGGGAACATGGTGGAAAGTTGAGGAAGATCTGGCAACAAGTTCTACAGATATTATGCACTTTTTTGGTGGGGCTTTTCTGCGACAGGACAGCTAGGCGAGAAAGGGGAGTGAGAGGGGAAGACATGCTGGAAATCGTCACAGGTCGGACTCGATCCCTGGACCTCTGCATCAAGGCATAAACCTCTCAGTCCTTCCAGAAATTTTTTTTTGTGATTGTTGTGGGCAAAAATCCTTGATTATGCGACACGTTTTCTTAAAAAATGTGATGGAATATGCGGGATATTTATGCAATTTTATGCGATGAAATTGCGGGAACTTGCAAAAATTGCAGGAACTTGCAAAAACTGCGGTTTGATGAAAAAGAGAAAAAAAAAGTGATTCCCCCAACACCCTGCTTTTCGATGATGTTCATGTCGCGTAATTAAGTCACTTCATAACGTCACTTCATAACGTCACTTCATAACGTCACTTCATAACGTCACTTCATAATGTCACTTCATAATGTCACTTCATAGTGTCACTTCATAACATAACACAACATGGCAACAGGGGAAAATGGCTGCTCTTGTGAGAAGTAAACGCAACATTTTTTAACTTTCTGCTAAGATATATGTGACATTTTTGCAACAAAAATGCGGGGATTATGAAATCATGCAAGCCCTGCATATTTTGCACGTAAATCGGCAATTTATGCGGCGAAAGTGCGGCGTATTTGAAAAAATGCGGCTCCCACATAAATATGCGGGCTTTGGCTGATTATGCATTTAATTATGCGATCGGATAATTGCGTTTTTCTGGAGGGAATGACCTCTATGTATATGTGCGCCTGCTCTACCAACTGAGCCAACCTGATATGCACTTTTTATACTGTAAGTGTGCTGGTTTATTTACTGTAAAAACATACATGCTCTGACTAAAAAAACCCGAACATTCAAATCCATCTGGGCTCCATTTCTCATCCCTGCCTTCAACTAAGTACCTTAGTAACAAGATGGACCCTTTTAAAGGTGCTCTAAGCAATGTTGGGTAATGTCACTTCTTGTTGAAGTTCGAAGTATTGTCAAACAAACAGAGGCTAGCTCGCCCCTCCCTTCTCCTCATCCCGAACACTGTTTGTTTGTTATGTTATGTTTCGTGGTGCAGGTTGGTGCAGTTTGTTTTTGTTGCCGTTTGTGGAGCCTGGGCTGTCTACAGAGACCGCTTTTTTTCTTACAGTGTGTTCAGGGGACAGGCAGCTAGCGCATAGTGAGGAGATGTTTGCTGTATGTGACAAAAAATGTTGTAGCCTAAAAAATGTGTGACACCACTTAGAGCACGTTTAAACAAGTGCAAATTATCCCACTTGTCAATATGCTAAATTTTTCATTTTGCTGCCTTCAGTGGCTTTGCAGGTTAATGTCGAGAAAGTTACATTTCTGCTTTATCAAACAACCCTATACATATTTCTTGCATTTGACTCTTCAAGGTGCTTCAAGAAAGTGTATGGGCATCCCAAAATGATATCAGGTGTGTAGGTAGAAAGGCAAACACAATCTAAAGAGAAAAAGGCACCTGCACCCTGAAAAGATGCATTATGTATTAAGTACCAATACTAAACAACGTTTCAACATTACATCTCCATATTCAATATGTGACTAAGAAGATTTATATATAGACTATACCTGATTTAACATAGGTGTTAATCTTAGGTCGAGCCCATCAACTACATCAACATTAAAATCACTAGGGTGCAATCAAATCAAATCCCTGAAAGATGTTTGAGTTCTTAAATCTGTTCTACAAACACTGACCTCCTGCCCAATGGCATGTGCCTGGGCCATCAGCCCCTCGATGTCATGCCCTTTTGGAGCCTTCTCCAGCATGAGCTGCTTGATCTTCATCTCCAGTTCAGCGTTGGACCTCTCCAGTGAGCGCACCTTGTCCAGGTAGTTGGCCAGCCGGTCGTTCAGGCCCTGCATGGTCTCCTTCCCGCTGGCGGCGCCACTGAGGCCGTTGAAGGAGAGGCTGGAGCCCAGCATGTTGAGGCCATTGCCCATTGAGAGGGAGCGGGACAGAGACAGCGTGCCGATGGAGACGGGAGACTTTGAGCGAATGCTGCGTCCGCTGTCCCTCACAGATATGCTGGAGGAGGGCTGACGCACCGCGTAGCTGCGCAAAGAAAGGGTGGAGGCCATGGCGTCCACTGCAGAAGATCAAAATGAACGTTGAATCAGTGCTCTTATGAAGCTACATGTCTGCTAATCTACAAGTACAGATACAACTTTTGTTTCAATGCGCAGGACAAAATCAGAGGCAAACCTTGGCTTTAAGTATGCAGTTGACTGTTTAATGCAGCAAAGAATGAACAGAAAAGAAGTTCAAGAATTAACTTTTAAATCAACATGGACAAAAAGTCCTCAAAGGGCTAAAAAAGAGACAGCATTACGGCATTGTTTTGTTTCTCTTTTTAGTTGTTTTGCATCTCTTCATGCTTGTTTTGTAACTGTAGTTTTGTGTCTCTCTGTAGTCATGTTATGCATCTTTGTGGCCACTTAGCATCTCTGCAGTCATTTTGTGTCTCTTTATGGGTGTTTAGCATCTATCCTTTATATTGCATCTGTAGTTATTTTGCATCTCTCTGTAGTTGTTTTGTGTTTCTTTGCGGGCGTTTGATTGACTTTCAAACAAGAAATGTTTACAGTCACTTTAAACATAGGTTCGTTCAGTAATCCATCTATCTCTCAGGACAGCTACTAAATGGGCCTTGTGGTGAGTCAATTTACTGATGATGGCCAAATATTAAGCATTATGTTTCTGTTCTTGTTATTTAAACAGTACATGGAACAATATAGAGGATCTACTAGATTTCAAGCCTCCATCTGTGTCAGAATAACTGTGAAATGTAAATCTGAAAACTTGAAAACTTTGTCGCTCATTCTGTGACATAAAGTCGTTGATTTGATGAGTAAAAACAAAGGAGAAAGGACAGCATGGTACTTACATTGAGCTCAGTTCTTCAATAGGTCTTCTGTTGTGCTGCTCGGTCAGGTTTCAATCCTGATGGTGCGAGTGACCGTTGTCTGTTGCTGGACCAGATTTTCACAGGTGAATTTAGATGGAGTTTTGGATGGGTGGAGCCACTGTTGGTATGTCCAACCCATAGAGTGTAGCTACAAGGAGGAGGATGCAACTTGACACCTTGATGAGGAGTGGAAAAAAGAACTGTGGTTCACATAAACTAAAGTCGGCGTCAACTTTTTAAATGCAGTTAATTGTCTGCAGCATTGCAGGTTTGCAAACAGCAGCTGTAAGTTGAGACACTCGATTAATTTCCTGTAACAGTAAAACACACACTGACTTTTAGAGCTACAGTATATTGGCCTCATGTGTCCAAACAGTTACATCAACTTCCTCAGGTCTTCGTCCGATCTGTAAGGGGAAACTGTGAGGACAAACTGGTGTAACTGGCTAACAGGGCTGGAAACAGGCACCCTGCTGTGTGGATACAATGCACTCTGAGCGATGTGAGAATCCAGCTTCACCTGAGGACAGCCCGGCGGGAGGAAGCAGGAACAATGGAGGGACATAATGAAAAGAAAGTGAAGACACCTGAGAAATGCAAGGCGTAGGCCCGGCTGAACTGGAAACCCGGTTTACACACACAGACAGAAACACGCCATTTTGTAAAGGTTAACTATCTCTTAGTCCTCTCTTGCTTTTATACAGTATGTGGTCTCCTGTTGCTGTATTGTAACATTCCTCTGCTGAGCATTATTCTCTCTGTATAGGATCAGATCACACAGTGTGACACACACACACACACACACACACACACACACACACACACTAAAACAACAAAACAGGACGACAATGATCTCCAAGGTGTCGAGATCATTCACATGATCAAACCAAAATAGATTCTTGGATTGTTTAGTGTGAAAAGTTGCTTTGTGCAGATTGTAATCTGAATACAGAAGTGTTCACCTGTACGGTTTCTGACACAATAAACATAATAATAACATGAATGCTGTAACTCTGTTCAGCTGTCCACAATCAGGTTGAATCAAGTCCAACAAAGTCCTAACAAAAAGTCCTGTTACTATAATTGCGGGACTATTGTGCTGGATTGCATAACATTGTATAGGTGTTTGTAGCAATGCAAACAGCTCTTAAAAAAAACACGTCATTACATACTAAAAACATACATCCTTTTTCAAATGAAATCTATAGGGGTTATGATTATTACCATATGTAGCCCTAGTTTTCAGCATGGCTGTACCACCACCTTGTGGGTAAAAAAAGAGCTGCAGAATTGAATGATTACTATGGGCTCATCATTACTAAGGAACCTCTTTTCACTCACTGTAACAGTTCCTTTGATCCAACGTTAAAATAAAACCATTGTTAGTGCAGCTTGTAGCATATCTTTGATTCAATTGTACTGCTACTGGCAGGATATAGCAGTTTCAGCAATGACAAAAGTAATTTTTTATAAAAGTCATTGAACCTTATAATTATAATTTAACAATACAATCGGATTTTATGCATAATAAGCATTTTTACTTTTTGTACTTTAAATATATCTTTAAACTAAAAGTTAAATTAAGTATGCAAGACTTTTACTAACAGTAACTGTGGTATTGACACTTTTATTTAAAGTACTCATATTATGCTTTTTGGCTTTTCCCCTTTCCTTTATTGTGTTATATGTCTTTTTGTGCACGTATTAGGTTTACAAAGTGAAAAAGCCCAAAGTCCACCCCAAAGGGACTTACCATCTTCCAGAGAAAACATTGTTCAAAAACTGCTCCAAACAGCTCTATTGTAGTCCAGCCTTTACTTCCGTGACAATCGCTCATCACTTTGAAACACAAAATATAATGCTGCGTTATTATGGAACCCATGCAACTTCTAGGAGGGACCCGCCCTTCAATAGCATTCACACGCTACTATTGGCCAGGCATCGATGCTTACACAAGGTAACGGAACCCGATTTGTTCGGGTCCTATCCCCTGACCAATTGGCTATCCTAACCTTAACCACTTGAGGTCAATGCCTAACCCCAACCAATCGGGCTGCTTTGTAGGGCGGTACTTGCCTAGAAGTTACGTGGGATCCATATCAATGCTATAATGCTCAGCTGCTAGTGTGGCACACCCTCATATGCTGCAACTGACCAGCTAGTAGTGCTGAACTATACTGCGCATGTACGACTCCCAACAAAGATGGAACAGAAGTGCAATGCCTCACTCGGTAGCTAAAACAGTGAGCTCAACACATAACATGCAGTACAACAAAAATATAGTGTTTTTTGAAAATTAAATCACATAAACCTATTCAGGTACAACCTCTTAATACAATTATGAACCTGAAAATGAGCATAATATGAACACTTTAAGTAAAAAATCTAAGTACTTCTTCTACCACTGTTCATATTTGTTCTTGTTAAGATAAATAATATTGAATGAAATATCTATTCCTGCACTTTGACCATCTGAGAATATGTCCACTATGGAAAACTGATCTTTCAGCGTGTTGTAGCGCCACCATTTGTTCCTAACATGCAGCAAAACAGGCATTTCTACCTCCAACATGCCTCAGGAGAGTGATTTATATCCTGCTACAGCTTCATATGAATCAAACTAAAGTGCTGTTATATTTCAAAAAACGTTGTCGTCTCCCCCAAAATAAACACATTCTGGGAACCTGCTGTGGAGTCCTGTGTTTATTTTTGCATAGTGCTTGGTTGGCCATCAGCCTGGGTAAAGTGAATCATATGTTTCAGCTATTTCCTTGCTTTTCATCAGCCTTCTTTCTGCTCTCATGTGCTACTGTAAATGTCATAGTTTACACATTAAAAAAAGTTTCTTTGTTTATTTCTCTGAATTTCTATAGCATACTATGTACTGACCGACCCATAGTCCAAAGTCGATTACATTCATTTTGCTTTATATTGGTTTTGTTTGGAAACTTGATACTGAATCCAGTTGTGCGGAGCTTTTATAGCCAGGGTTAAATGGTAGGCCTGTGCAATATCCACATTTAAGCAAAACACCCTGAGCCACAAAGTAAATTCATTGTGGTCCAGTTTGCCTGAAAAAAGGACATTTCGACTAAAAATGTTCACTCATGTAGTGTTAACCCCACCACTGTTGTTTGTTGACGTGGTCCTGCTCTGAAGCCTCAGATAGTCTAGTTCTGAACAACAAATTTAGTCAGGCTTTAGTCTGAAAGGAGTTCTAATTGCTGGTTTTCTCTCCTGTGTTACTAAACAGCTGATGGATGGTGTTACATTTAGAGATGATGCTTCCAGAAATAAGTAGCTGTTGTCGGAGGAAAACAACAAAACTATGCATTTTGAAGCTGGATGAAGTTTACAAGTAATTAAAAACTAAACTAACCATTGCCCTAAATGTCTAGAGTTTATTCTTCAAAATTCAGAGCAATATTTGAAACAAGGGGTCCTTGATTCGGACAGGACGTGGACAAAAACCCTCTTCGCATTCTAGCCTAGTCGTTTTATTGGCTGCATATTGATGGTTTTTTTATCAGCTGAAGCTAGCATGTTCTGTCTCAAGTGGCCAGGTAATAAACCTTTACAAGGGCCTTGTCTATAACAAAGTGAAACATAAGGCTTAGCCCCACTCTAATAATTTTGTACAGTCCCTAAAATGTTTATTTTATCAGAAGATAGTGAAATGCAAAGTTGTGTATCGTCTGCATAGATAACTGATAACTTGTGTTTCCTGATTATTTCACTCCTAAAATAGTCATAAACAGTACATGAAGATAGCCTTTCTGTAATTATATTTAGCACTACATACTCAGTTTGGTGGTACAATAAGATTGTTTCTTTAATCTCATGAGATAATCTTAAAATGTATTGAAACTGAGACATTATCATGCTCATCAGACATTTAGATACTTTGCATGCTGTAAGCTCAGTCAAATAATATCCTCAAGTAAAGCAGAGGAAAAAAAAATTCGAAGACCCTGCCAGCATATGGCAGCGTCTGAAATAAACTTGAGGAGGAGGAGGAGGGTGCTGATGAAGATGGCTCACGTTGCAATCTTCCACAGAGGTCTTGTTGACTGTTTTGCAGGGGAGAGCTCATCAGCGTGAAGGAGAGAAATGTGAATACGCAGAGACGAGGGGCACTGCAGTGTATCTGCTCATTAGGTGGGCGATGCTATAATTCAGAGAGCGAGCAGCTCTGCAATCAGGGGCCTATTCATTAGCATAGGGGGCCCGCTTTCATCTGTAACCACTTGAAGCTGCCAATCACCGAGGTGGACGCATTACACGATGACAAACCGGGGCGGCTTAAACGCTCTGGGATGCTTGTGCATAGAGAGAAGACGCTGCCTCGAGCTCTCGTATCTGAGAGGGACTTTAATGGGGAAGAAATGTGTGTTTTTACAGTGTAGTGCTGGCAGGTGGCCCAAACTGTGTCAGCCTGATAATCATCTCTCTGCTCAGCATATAGACAGCTTTTGTTCTAAGATTTCATAAGAAGGAGCTTCATTTTCCTGAACAGGTGCCCTCCTGGATTGAAAGTGATTGATTAAAAAGTTAAGTTCAAAGCTAAAGTTTAGGAAAGTCTTGTTTTTTATTCTCTGAGATAGCCTATGTGGTGGAATTTCCAGAAACACCAAGTTGTGGTATGATGAGACAATGGGAAAGCTTAGACAACATCAGGTCATTCATAGGTCACAGGTCAAGGGACAAGAATATTCGGCCAATAACCAAACCTCTTCATGTATAAATATGTATGTGTCTCTACAGATTCAGGGAATCTAGGCAGCTGCATGATAAGGGAATGTTTTGACTTAATGACGGATGGTGAAAACTAGGCTTTAGTTAAGCCATCTGTGTTTATGGCACTCGCAATATCTTTGTTTTCATTGAAGGTTCAGATAAACATGAGTTTTAAATACACCTTCAGGAAGACAGGAACTTCAGAGAGTTAGGGACGGCACGACAACACACGTAGCCTACTGCCTGCCTAAATCTTCTCCTCAATTGAGAGTCCATTAACTGCTTCTGTGTAATTCATCATGGTTTCCCGAATCTTCTTCACATATATATATATATATATATATATATATATATATATATATATATATATATATATATATATATGTGAAATGAGTTGTGCTGCTCCTGAGTTGTGCAGCTCTGAGTACACTCCCACACAAAAAAAAACACACATACATGTACCCAAATATCCAACAATGATGCAGACCCACCTGGTCCATTCAACGTTTGGGCATCTTTAATTTTAATCTCTGAGCGGTATAAGGGAGCCTTTGTGTGTATGTTTTTAGCTGCTGCAGTTCTACTGTCTGTGTAAAGGCACTGCTGTCGTGTTTCTGACATTCCTGCTCCTACACAAGGAACAGGAGAAACACTCCCGTCAGTTGAAACTGTATTAATGCAGATGTGATTGCACTGTTTCTGTATTTTCTATAATCCTCTCAGAAAGATGTTTGGAAACCTGAAAGGTTGGGCAGAAGTACAAAAATGCTCTTGGTAACGACTCTTTAAAGGAGTAGTTAGACATTTTGGGTAAAAAAACGTATTCACTTTCTTTATAGACCCAGGATCAATATCACTCTCATGTCTGTACGCTAAATATGAAGCTGGAGCTAGAAGCCTGTAAGCTTAGCTTAGCTTAGCATGACGACTGGAAACAGGGGAAAACAGTTAACCTGGCTCTGTTCAAGAAAAGTAAAAACGACAATTTGCTATTTTTACAGGGTTAAAATCACTGGGGATGCAGCTCTATTTCTTGGCTGGGAGCAGTTGCAACAAACAAAGGGCTAGCTCTTTTATACCCCCGTTTTCAGTGTTTTTGCTAAGCTAAGCCAAGTGTCTGCTAGTCTAATAATAGAGTGGCAACAACCCTCCCTTTTCAATGGATGACAATGGGACCTGATTTAGGAAGAAAATATGAACTGTAGTGAATGGCAAGAAAAAAATAATAGTTTGATCCAGTTTGAATCGAGCCACCAAAAGGGGAAGGATCTATCTATCGATCTTAATTAACTAACTCTTTGCAAGCAAGTAAATAAATGTATTTCTCAAAAATGTTGAGCTATTGCTTTAAAAGAAAACTAATTTAAGGGATCCTTTGTGTATGTTATGTGTTTATGTAAAAAATATATACCAGCCGATAAATCATCATCAGATTTTCTTAAACTCTAAAATATCAATATCTCGTCCAACCTCAAAAGTCCTGTATCTGTTGCCGGGCTGATGGTTGCTCTGGGGCTTGTGAAACTAGAAATGTATGGATTTACTTTAGGGGTAAAAAAACGGCACATTGATCCAGTTTGGAATATCCAGATCTAATGATATCCTTTAACTCAGAGTATCCCATTCATTCTTCACATCACAGCCCCTTAAGTGCTGTCAATCAATGTAACAACTGTGGATAATCTGTGTTAAAAAGCCTCATAAAAGCCAACAAGCTGCCAGATCAATAGCCACGGTCATAGTATTGATTACATTTCCTGTTAAGTACAGCATGTAAATTGGAGATGATGTGCAGGTTTGTCGCAGAATATTGCTCTCAATTATAGGTTACTGCAGGTACTTAACCTCTGATAGGCGACCTTTTGATTTTTGTAGCTCTTAGTATAAAAATGGTACATATAATATAATGTGGAGATACATTCACATTTCTGTGACATTTCTGACACACACACACACACACACACACACACAGACACACACACACACACACACACACACACACACACACACACACACACACACACACACACACACACACACAATCTTGCTCTCTCTGCATGAGTTAATTAAACCTGATCCTCAATTATTCATTTTTATAACAGCTCTGATACATTTTTATTAAAATGTAGCAATATTTACAATGTACAATCACTGACTTATTCCATTTCAAGACACATTTAAAAGTGCTTTTTTAAAAAGTGAAATTTTGTTCTGAATAAATAAGAGTTTTCTGACAACAATACAACAACAAACAACAGTAAGCTGCAAATGTGCTCATCACCAATACAAAACAAAGGCTGAGGTTTAACTGTAATACTGCTACAACACTCCCTTTTTTCATATTGCAGCAATATGATTAAAATACCTTGTATGAGTGGGTAAACAAAAGGAAAACAATCCTGACCTGATTCAATTTGTGTTCCACCAAAAAGAGGAAAAACAAAATAAAAGTGGTCTTCTTCTCTTCTCCATGTTAGCATCAAGACGGGACATTTCTCCACAATCTGCTGTCTTTAAAAGACAAGTTCAGCTCAGCAGTCTCACAGCAAAGAAGAATCCAACTGATTGAAAACAGATCACCGAGGTCCTGCATGCCCCGGGGTGATTAGACTCCCACACAGAGCAGATTACTGACAGTACGTCCCAAAGGATTTTTTTTTCACAACATCAGAGTGGTGACGACGCAAAAAAGGAGACGCAGGAGGTCAGCGGCTGATGGGAAGCTGTGGTAAAGGGATGGACGGGTGGGCCAAGCCTGGGGCGGCGAGGACCGAGAAGGGATGAGCTGCACGAAGAAGACAAGAGGAACAACATGAGTTTGTGTATAGCAACGTGAGCATGTTAATGTAATTTAGTTAGAGAAAATGCTGCTAATGAGGGATAACAACTCCTGAATGATGATTGAAGCCACAGAAGAACTTTTTGTCCAATGTAAGGAAAGAGATTCAGGATATTCAGACTGCATATTCTCAAAACTACACAGTGTTTCAAACTTTGGGCTTTAACACATTATCGGATCATGTCCTTTGTAAATCTTTTCAATCAAATCATTTTTATTTGTATAGTCCAAATCACAAATCAAACATTTGCCTCAAAAGGGCTTTACAGTCTGTAGGCTACAACATACGATACCCCATATCTAGTGACCCTCAATGCGGATGATGAAAAACCCTTCCCTACCGAGGAAGAAAAAAGGAAGAAATAAAAAAGAGCAACAGAGGAGGCCCATTGGATTGCCCGTTGCATTTGCATATTTTTACTCAAGTGCAAATGAAATGGTTTTGTACATTTTGCCTTACAGCTCTGACAAACCAAATGTGTATTTTACTTTTTGGTACTGAAAAAATACCCAGCCCTTCAACATGTACACACCAGACCCAAAATACACTTTATACTTATATTGCAAACATCTATCATTTTCTTTCATACTTGAACTTTGGTCCTTTATATTTCTTTTTCTAATCCTTATTTCTATTCGTATCATAATTATTATTCTTTATTGGGTATTATATCTGTGATTTTTGTAGTAGCCTATTATAGGGTAGTTTAAATTATAACAGTGCATCATACTTTATATACTGATCATGTTTTTATATTAAATTATAAAATGCCTGATAACTAGTAACTACAGCTGTCGGATACATGTAGTGGACTTAAAAAGTACAATATTTTACATGTGAAATGCAGTGTAATAGAAGTATAAAGCGGCACCTCAAATTTCTAAGAACAGCTGATTATGGAGTTACAATGTTGGGAAATAGAATATAATCAAAGCTTTTAAAGCAGTTAATGTCATTCTGCTTTTTAAAACATATACTTCTCTTCTTTTGTGCAACAATAACACAAACTCAACAGAGTGGAACTGACATAAAGACCCTTAAACTCACTGTCCAGGTATCCATGCAGGGCGAATAGATGTGGTCGGTCCGGGCTGCTGAACGGTGAATAGTGGATATCGTCTGGCAGTGATGGAGGCATCCTGGACATCGGAGTGCTCTGAGAGTAGCCACACTGAGGGGGCTGCTTTTTGTGTCGTGCACGGCAGTTCTGAAACCAAACCTGGTGAAATAATACGGATAATGTGAACAAGTAGCAAGCAGGGGGAGATACAACAACACTGGAAATCAGGAGTGTTGTTCCACTCACCACATCCCATTTATTTATGTATATATCAGTGTGGTGTGGGAGGATTTTACTCATCAGAATAATGGTTTTAGAGTGTAAAACTTAAAATGAAACTTCCTCTGAAGTATGACACTGCTGACCTTTATTGGTCATTGGTCATTAGAGAGTTTAAGTGTTGAAAATGGTCTGAAGTCTGGTCAGACCACTTGATAACCCGGAGGATGCCATCTCTCACTCGGCCATCCCACAGAGTCTTTTTTTAAGCTGTTTTGTCTCAAGTATGCAACTAAGGGATGTATACATCTAGTCCTACAGAAAAGATATGAATCAATAGTTACCATCTTAATCTGAAGGTTTACAAGTTGATAAAATTGGGATACAAATGAAAACAATTTAAACTTTCTAAACATTTTGCCCTTTTTTTGAAATACTGGATCCTTTACCTCATCTGGTCTCTAAAAATACTTTAAATCAGGCAGTTCCAGAAGGAAAACCAGGTTGCAGGTAGACAAGATTTCATTTTAAGGGGTGACAAGCAACAACAATCAACAACTCCTCTAAATGAGTTTTCATAGATCATTCCACCCCAACATGATGAACTCTGGGGGAAATTCACTGGATTTAGGTGGTGATCTGTCTAAATCAGGGGTATTCAATTAAAAGTCAAAGAGGTCCAGTTAGAGAAAATGTTCTCAAGCAAAGGTCCGGAACATCATAATGTCTAACATGCCTTATTCAGTGCCATATATTTTGAAGCAGCCTAGAACTTATATCAATGTCTGAATGTAGTCAACAACTGACTGTCAAATAAAATAAAGAGAGTACAATTCAATAGTATTTCAACAATGTTTATTATTAATTTCCATATTGAACTGGACTCTTTAATCATAAAATACTAATAATAAAATACATGTTTTTTTTCTCTTTTCAGATAAAATAAGGTTTGCATTTAAAAATTAAATAAAGATAATTTGAAAAGGCATCTTAAAATAAAGTGCTTAATTTTAGGAAAAAAAACTCAACTGCATTTCAAATATAAACAATCAACAAATATTAACAACTAAACAGTTTTACCTAAACAGCTTTAACACTTTCTTTTCTCTTTGTTCACCTCTTTCCCCACCACTTTCTCTTGCTCAGTGAGAGAAGTAAGCTCTGCCTTGTGCTGCCAAGATTTTAAATCTAGGCTGGAACTGTATCAGGGCCATTCTCATGCACATGTGTAAATGGTCATCTGTAATCTTGGAGCGATATTTAGTTTTAATAATGTTCATGGTAGGGAATGCTGCCTCACAGGTGTATGTGGAGCCGAACATGGTCAAGATGTACAGGGCCACTTTCCTCAGATCTGGGAAAATGGTCTCTGAGACCATTTGGAACCAGAAAGTGGCAAGGTCAGCTCGTCCAAACTGCTCTTTCAGGGCCACATCTGCTTGAGATCAATCAGTTGCATCTGGAAAGGCCCAACATTTGCCCACTTGAAGTGCTGCGTGACTTCCTTTGATAATTCTGTGACATCTGTGATAAGAAATGGGTTCTGAATGAACAGGGTGAGCTGCTGTCCAAGGCTGAAGCTGTCAAAACCTTGAAGTTTACCATCAGCTTGTCAACAAAGTCAACAAATGCAGATTGATCTCTCTCACCCTGAACCTGTTCCTTCAATGATGGGAAGTGTGCACAGTCTCTCTGCAGGTCTAACTTTAAGACCTCAAGTTTCTAGCCTGACAAGCCAGACCCACATCAAGATTTTGGGTCTGGGAACACACCATTGGCAGGGCTCAATCCGAGGGGAGTGATAAACTGTTGTCTTTCAAATCCCCTCTGCATGCAATAGGATAGCGCTACAACCAACCAGAGCAACGAAGAAAGTAGCGAAGCTAGTTGATAGATTTAACTTTTGCCGTATCCAGTCGGCAAAACTCCAAACACACATTCCTTTTTTAAGAATTACTTCAGTTCCGTTCTTTGTTCTTTTCTCAAAGAAAAGCTTAAAGGTGCTGTAGGTAGGATTGCGAAGATCCAGGACTTAGCCAAAAAATGTGAACATCAAGAACTTCTCAGTCCCTCCCCCCTTCATGCTAAAGCCCAAAACGTTCTCCTAAGCCTCTCCCCCCACAAGGGAGAATGAATGCGTGTGCATGAACAGTAATTGACACACAGTTAACCACCCCCCCTGGCCATGATTGGTGCATCTGAACAGTAAGATGTGGATTTTTGCAAATTGCACTACAGGCTTTAGGTGGTGCCAGAGGATCTAGATTATTTATTTTTTTAATTACCTGCTTCATGTAGTTCTACTCGAACATAGGGTCAGTTTCAACAATTATGACAGAAAGTTAGTTTTTTAAGTCTTACCTACTGCACCTTTAACTCCAAGTCTTCCAGAGTTGCGTCTAAAGCCGATTTGAAAGGCCGCTGTTCGCCAGCAGCAACAGCAGCCATCTTTTTTGTTTTCAAGTAG
The DNA here is from genome assembly GCF_004354835.1 of Perca flavescens. NCBI lineage: Eukaryota > Metazoa > Chordata > Actinopteri > Perciformes > Percidae > Perca > Perca flavescens. The sequence continues at coordinate 27,392,886 of NC_041335.1, forward strand.
CAGGGAATTCACGCGGAACCGTCACAACTCTGCCGTCATTATGTTAAGCCTGCCCACCGACTCTATACACAATGTGATTGGCCTGACTAGAGTTTGGTTTTTGCAGCTCACAAGCCAACAGAGAGTTGTTAGATGACACTTGTTGCAAATTACATTTGCTGCTGCTAGGGTGCGTCTAGATTTCTAGGCTATCAATTTTCCTCTGGAAGGAGCGAACAGCTATCATCAGGTCACAAACTGAATTGTCCCTGCCCTGTAGCTTTAAATGTAGTTCATTCAGGTGTAAAGTGGTATCAACCAAAAAAGCTACAATATCCATCTTCTTCTCATCTTCCAAAAATTGAAAAAATTGTGTTGCCTTCTGGCTTTTCAGCTGTAACAAGAAAGCTGCAATTACCTTTCTGATGGCCCAAAAGTGCTCAAACACTTTGCCTTAGCTGAGCCATCAGACACTGTTGTGCAACAGCAGGTCATCAGCACTTGCATCCATCTCTCTGAGGAATTCCCTGAGCATGCGATGCTGATGGGAAGAGGATGCCCTGAGGAAGTTTATCATTCTCATCATTGAGTTCATCACCTCAGCATACTCGTCTGACAGGGTGGCGCACAGGACTGTTTGGTGAATTATGCAATGGTAAAAGATTAGCTCAGGATTGTCCTCTTTCATTCTTGCCACAGCTCCTCTATCTCTCCCAACCATAACAGGGGCTCCATCTGTGGTTATTGAAACCACTTTTTTTTGGTTATATTCCCCTCTCTGCTAACATCTTCTTTAAAGCCAGGCAGATGCCCTCTCCTCTTGTACTGGTATCAAGGGATGTAACACCCAACAGGTCTACACAGAACTCTTTCTTCTCACTGTTGAAAAATCTCACATAAACTAACAGCTGAGCATTGTCAGACACATCAGTTGACTCATTTAAAGCTAAGCCTACACAGAGTTGCCTTGTGAATTGCTTGATCCAGCTGTTCTACCACATCCTTGGTTAATATTTCAGTTTTTCTTGTGGCTGTTGATGCTGACATGGGGATTTGATTGCTCTTTTCACACAACTCTTGTTTTTGTTTTCCCTCCAGTAAGGTCTCAGCCACTGCACTCATGCACTCCTTAACGATTCCTGAGTCTGTGAAAGGTTTTTCATGTTGTCCCAAAATCCAGGCAACTTTAAGGGAACATTCATTGGCACGTTGTTGGGCGGTGAATGATTGTGTCAGGACTCTGGTGGATCGATCATATTGGGCTCTCAGATTATGTATTTTCTGTGCCCTCAGTTTGGATTTGAGTAGGTATGATTGTTCAAAAGATTTGTGCTTTGTCTCGTAGTGGCGCTTCACATTCCCGCTTAATTATAGCAACGGTCTCAGACCATATGAGGCAAACCGGTAGATATAGTAATATAATATATTTAATATAAGAGTAGAAACTCTGTTTTCCCTGTCAATTGTTAAAATTTTTGAGCAAGCCATGTCCCACTTCTCTCACTTACTTGACTCTTTTGTCTCCCCCTCTTCAACTTGACTCTTTTTGAATTTTATTTGAGTTTTTAGACTCCAAAAACTCAAATAAAATTCAAAAATGTAAAGACGTGTTTATCAAAAAAGAAATACTGGCATCTTCATGAGCCTTCAAAAAGTATTATGTGAGTATTAGAGACAGCATATTCTAGAGCTAATGTAGCATAATGTATAGTTCAAAGCGGTTTGTGATCTGCTCATTCAAAGATTGTTTTCCCCTTTTTAAATAGTTTAATTGGAACAATTTTCAGAGGCCTGAAGAGGTAAACAAAAGTCCATTAAATATCTCACGACTTTCTAAAATCTTTCAAGTCCCAGCTGGGAACCATACATCTAATAACTTAAAATTGCATCATAGAGTGTTTTATTATTTCCTACCTGTATGACTCGTCTGCTCAGTCCCGTCATTTCTGCCAGTTTCTGTAGAGTCTGGGCGTCAGGGTTGTTGTCCTGAGCAAACTGAGACTGCATCACCTGCACGGACACACAGTCATGAACGTCATGAACCCACACACACACACACACACACACACACACACACACACACACACACACACACACACAGGTACCACTGCACACTGCACCCACACACCTGCAGTTGCTCGGCAGTAAATGATGTCCGCGCCCTCTTAGCTGGTTTTGGTTGGCAGTCCTGATCAGATGGCAATGCTCCTTCCAGAGTCAGTCCTGTGCCTTTAAGAGAGCACGATCACAACAAGTCTCATACTGTCACTTCACCCAAAAACTACAGTTCAGTCATTATATTGTGAAGTTACACAAATCAACGTAGTTATAAGTTTTACAGGCCAATTTTCTTGCGGCTCAGCTTTGTCCAAACAACCCGTGTAACTAAATGTTTTCTTGCCAACAACCGCACATCCAAAGTTTTTATACTGTTAGGGCCTACGTTTTCCTCACTGAAAGCACAACTAAGCAGAGAGCAGTCTCACACAATATATCTGTGATGTTGTCAGCCAGTGTGGAAAATAACTTCTTTTTGCTGGTAATCCAAACTGAGACCATCAGAGACGTAGGCTATGTTTACTATGATTGTTACCGTTTTCGGCAGCCCTGCGGAGGTTGTCGAGCATGATGTTGTAGTGGCTGCGGCAGAGCACCCTGCCCTCCACCAGGCCGAACTCCTCCCCGGTGGACAGCTGCCTCTTGCAGGAGAAGCAGGCGAAACAGGCCAGGTGGTACACGCTGCCCCGGGCCCGCCGAACCCAGTCACTGGCGTACACCTGCCGGCCACACTGGGCGCACTTAGTGCCGAACCTACTGTGAAGAAGAAAGAACCAGGCAGGTGATGGTCGGCTGTAGGTTACAGAGCTCAGTTAAAAGTACAAATGACCTGATCCTTTTCAGATTATTTAAATATTGAGTATCTGCTAACCAAACCTCATCCAATATTTGTCATATTACCGCTACACAGCACACTGAGGCTATTTACATTCCATCAGTAAAACTATAATTCTTTGATGGCCTGCCATAATATTTGAGCATAGTTTGCTGTATTTTGTACAACATCTATACAGAGGAGTGTAATTGTTGATCTGTTGTGGCAGGAAGCTTTGGGCAAGAGTCAGGCGGCTTCTCTTCATCTCCAGAGTAAACTACATTCTAAAGTTCAACTGCAGTTTTTCTCTGTGTCTTGTAGGAGGAGTGAGGGGGCTTTTTTTTACTGTATGTCTATACCCAGGGGCCAATTGTCTGTTTATCTGTGCATGCTACTTCTTATAAAGGTGACTGTGTGCCGTGGTGGAAGAAGTATTCAGATCCTTTACTTCTGTAAAAGTACTAATACCACACTGTAAAAATACTCTGTTACAAGTAAAAGTCCTGCATTGAAAATGTTACTTACGTAAAAGTATGTAAGGTATCGTCATGAAAATGTACTTAAAGTATAAAAGTAAAAGCCACAATTTAGAATCTGGAAACGATCAAAACAGTTCCGTCAATCAACTAAGTGTTTAATCAGCTAATCATGTCAGCTGGACTTGTAGGCCTGTATATTGTTGAGTAGTACATCGTAGTTTACAAACTACATGTGTTCTGTGTGCAAAAATTTTAATTTGTAAAGTAACTAGTAACTACTAGACTAATGTAATGGGTGGTGATGGCGCAGTGGATATGACACATGCCTTTGGAGTAGGAGACCTGGGTCCGATTCCCACTGTGATACATCAACCAATGTGTCCCTGAGCAAGACAATTAATCCCTAGTTGCTCCATAAGCGTGAGACCTTATTGCTATACATATACAGCAATTGTAAGTTGCTTTGGATAAATGCATCAGCTAAATGACATGTAATATAGTGGAGTAAAAAAGTTTCTCTTTAAAATGCAGTGGAGTAGAAGTAGAAAGTTGTGTTCACACTATTTCACACTCATTTTACAGTCTGAGAATTAGTTTCAAAAACATGGTTTAGTTAGTGGTTTGTTGTGATATAGTATCTAAGGCCTTGTAGACCAAAAGCCCATCATGGTCCATGCAGAACATATTTTTCGCTGGGAAAATCGAGTCCAAAAGTTGATCTTGGAGAGCAAAGATCAATTTGCTGTAACACCCCCCTCCCTCCCCAAAAAAAACATAACAAATGATGTACAATAATTTATCACCTGGATAAAATAAATTTTAAGTCATCAGTCATTGTTCCACCTGTTACTGGAGATGTATTATTTTCCTTTAAATGTGAAGTGCCATCAAATAGCTCTTAAAAGGTTGTCTGAAATATTTTGTATAAACACGTTTTTATCGGATCTGCATGTCAAGAAACAATTATGGTTTAAAAAAACATTTATGATATTTATATGCATTTTTGGTCTGTCTGCATGCCTTTTCGTCAATATAAAAAACAACAGTAAGGATGCTCTTCAAGTCTCTATTTAAAGAATTTGTTTATTAGGGATCGTTTGCAAGAATGTGGGGATTTAACGGGAGATTTACAATCGCTCAGAACTTTCATTTAACAGACAAATAATTATTTTCGCCGTGGAGGCCGTTATTTTCTTTGTTTTTCCAATAGTCTACTCAACAAATGCAATTGACATGTGCAGTTAAATGAATTTGCCTCGAAACTACAATGATGAACCATAGTTTTAGTACAGTCTACAGTAGCTACATGTCGTGCACAGGCAATTTGCAATTTATTTTTCAAAATAAACTACATCGACATGGCGAAGCAACGCGAATGAATTGAATAACCACAATGCAATTTAGATAGTCGACACATTTTAATGTAACGCCATTCATAATATGTTAATTCATTATAAAAATATATAGGCCCACACACACACACACACACACACACACACACACACACACTCTTAAAATGATATCATGTTTGCAATGCAGTGACTCCATTACCGAATTAAGCTTTGGGTTAGTAGTTATTAAACTGAATAGTTTCACATTTAATTACGCTTTTATTTTATAAAAATGAACTTCACTGATGATGTAAAAAAAAAAAAAAAAAGATTGTAAGATTATAATTTCTAGAAAATGCTCGCGTCTTAAAAATAATCAGTAAACAGCTGAGAACAAAAGAGATGTAATACCTGAAGTAATCCAGTTTGCAGTAGATTTCTTTGTTTTTAACGTAGCAGCTGTTGTGTTGGCGCAGAGACGCTCTGCAGACTGAACACTCCAAACATCCCAAGTGCCAGTTCAGGTTGTTGACCTGTGGAGAGTCAATACAATCACACGGACACATCAGACACGTGCACTGAGCGTGTGACCGATAATCAGTGCCATACCACATCTTATTGTTTAATTCAAACCTCAACTAACTAGTGGTGCAGCTTTGGTTATTTATATAGCCTATTTTTTTTACTAACGGAAGGAAGAAAGAAGCCTCACGAGAAAAAAAAAAAAAACGAATTGTAGGATAATACTTGAGTAAAATGATCACCACATCTACTTTGTGCCTATTTATGCTCATATTTTGTTGAGAAAAATCAGCTAGTATAGTAGTAAAGACAAAAAAATAAAGAAATTAATTAAATGAAAAGCTACAAACCAAATTAAGAGAAGGAGTTGGATCTTAAATCGTTTGGAGCTTTGCAGATAGGCTATTGTCCGCAATTTATTCTTTCTGAGAGTGTAAATATGTAAATATAATTTTGCCTCGTATTTCTCACCTTCAGCAGGTATCGGTCATGGATCTCCATGCCGCAGCTGGCGCACTGGTTCTTGGCCGCCGGAGGAGAGCAGTGGCAGGCGGCCTCCGACGGACTGGACTCACCGGACTCCTTCTTCACCTCCGATTTAGACTGCATTAAAAAAAAACACGGTTTTGTATCAAAGAAAAGACACCTTCATAGACGTTGCTGATTCTCCCACCCCTTTGTATATTTTTATTATTACGAGTATATTCATTACAAAAAAGACTCCGTGAAATAGTTCAGACATGGTAACATGAAGATCTATTCCTGGAAAAACACATCTATCTAACATATTTTTTTAAATTGAATTTACTTCCAAAAGGCCTTATTTTTATCCAGTGGCTATTCTTTATATTTAGCCTACATTAATTAACTTACATGTAGCCTACATACATCCGCGCAACAAGTAGGCCTAATTTTAACATTTTGTTTCATTTTGGCTACATTTTACAACACCAAGATTATTCTCATCCTAAAAACGTTGCATTTTCTTTTAAAATTCTAATCCGCAAATTAAACGTGAATAAATCGAGTTGTGATGGCTTTACTCTCCTCAGCCCTGATCATAGAAACGTACAGCCTTTAGTTACTGTCTAGCTGATTAAACTTGAACCTCTGCCAAATCCAGAGTCCTGCGGAGGTTATCCTGCATGTAAAAAGTTCTGGAAGAAGAGGAATCAAAGAACCTTACACAGATTGAAAGACAAAGAAATCAAAAGGCTGCAAAGCAACCTCGTCCAGATGTTTGTGACTCACCATTTTCGGGTCTTGAACGCTGCCTATTTGGAGAGAAGATGGAGCTTGCTCTGCGCATTACGCATCTCTGCCCCAACCCGCACTATATCCGGTACAAAACAACGAATAACAGTTTCTCGTGCATTTAAACCCTGGCAACAAAAGACATTTTGATGCAATTAGAAGGAAAAAAAAACCTTATATGTGATCGATCATTCCTCTTGTGCGCAATAGGAGGCTGTATTCCCATGCAATCAAACGCAGTGAAAAGAAAGGATGGCACTATCTGCAATTAGCCGTGGATTGAAATGCTTCGCTTGATAAGTGGCAACCCGAGTGTCAATTTCATCTGGCAATCAAGAAAAGGCAACCGAGCCACCAAGCTCAGATAGAGAGAAAAAAAAGCGGCGCATTCTAATTTCAATAGCTGTATAATCGAAAATCGAAAAATCTCCAAAGTGAAGAGGCTCAATTGGAGATCGGTCTATTCATAACAGACAATGTGCAGAAACTGCAGCTGATCTCGAGGCATAAAGGAGCTTGATTGTCTCGTTCTCATGATGGACCCATTTAAGTACTTGAGGCTCCCCTAGGTGATTACAGCTGCATTCATAAACTGCCAAAAAATCTGCGTTTGGGTGGCAATCCGAAGTCCGTGTTGTCCTTCATTTTGTCAGAATTAACAGGAATGCAAGATCATGTTAATTGCAGCTACGGTATAAATATTGGAGACAGTGAAATAAAAAGAGATGGCCTATATGGGAATAGATAAACATATACTTCATACATGGAAAACCTCCCAAAAGCAGCGAAAACATCGTCCAATAAGTTTCTCCAGAACATCACAAGCTAAATATCCTAATAATTCCGCGAGACATTGTTCTTTAAAATCGACTCTAGGCTATACTCTCGTTCTTCGTCTTCAGCACAAAAAAATAATCCAACTTCATGAACTTTGTGGCGATCAAACCAGTGGCACCAGTATGTGCCGTGCCTCCCTGACAGACTGTCCGCTGTGGTTCCTTCTTTTCGACTCGACTCGAAGTTTACACCCTGTTCAGTCAGACAGGATGTGATGCTGCCGCATGACCTGAGGGTTTACCCTCTTTTCTCTAGGCTCACAAGAATATTCAGGGTATGAATTAATTAAAAAACAAAAATAATGGTGATAATCTGGCTGAAATCACCCACTACTTATCTTAAATTTCTCTCTTATTTTCTGAAAATGATGGTTGCAGACTGGAGGCCAGAATTAGTTAATGGAAATCTCTTCACTGATTGCAGAGTGATGGGGGGTAAGAGGTGTGAGAAGATAATTATGCGAACTTTACTGCTAATTATCCATCATATAGGCCTATAATTAATTTTTAATGGACTTTTAAAGTTAATTATTGCAGTCTTATCCACTTTTCCTTGTTATTCAAGGGAGCCTAAAACAACGATTACATGTACTTTAATGAATTGGTTATTGGAAGGGAAGTTCTGATAAAAAAAAATTCCTTTCTGATACCGATTCCCTAACTTGAACTTGCGTATCGTCTGATACTGCTCGATACCAGTGCAAAAACTAAAATAATATATATATATATATATAAATATATATATAATATATATATATATATATATATATATATATATATATATATATATATATATATATATATAATACTCGCCGATACCGATACCAGCATTTTAGGCAGTATTGGAGGCATTTCTAAACGACATACCTAAACAAAACATTATAGGTCGATTTCCAAAGACTCCCCACTGCCGCACAGTGGTGATTTAATCATGTAACCATAATCATGTGACCGTTCTATTTATCAATCAATTTTATTTGTCACATGAAACTGTATGAGGTACAAGTCCAGTGAAATGTTATCCTATCAGCTTCTTAAACTTGTGCATGATTCATCATGAAGTAGAATGTGTCCGTCAAATCGGCACACAGAAAAAGAGTCAGTCAGTTGAATAAATAGAGATGGAGATGAACGCAGAGATAGTCTTGCTTGTTCACATAGTTGGGGTCATAGCCATAGGTTGTAGCTGAAAGCCATCTTCACTTTTTTCTATTTATACTTTGATGTTTACATTTGAAAACCCAGACCGGCCAAGCTAGCAGAGTCAGCAGGAGACTGGTGAGTTGATTTCTCAACTCAACTCGTAGTCATGAGATGGCCGCAGAGATGGTCTTGCTGGCTTAAGCTCATCTTCTTTACCTTTCCTCTGTTCAGTCTGATGTTTAAATTGGAAAACTTGACCGGCCAACTGGCTACCTAGCCTGGGCCAAGGAAGTAAGAATCTATCTTCCTTGGCCCAGGCTAGCAGAGTCGGCAAGAGTCTTGAAAGTTGATGTCCCAATCCTGATGATGGACTCATATCCACATACTAACGTACTAATATTTGTAAAATATACAATTTAGCATAGATTTTGCGGCACTGACAGAGAGGTGAATGGAGAGGCTTCTACAATGATATATATAATATATATAATAACTAACGTAACAGGCGCAGTTTAAAGACGTACGGTAAACGTGAAATGGAACTAGTTAAGTTTTGGCAAAAAAAATACTTAGTAATAGTTAGGGTTAGAAAAACATTAGGGATTGGCTTAAAATGAGTGACGTAAAACTACTAAGAAAGTAACGTCACACACGTCATTGCATCATCTGTAAAACTCAGCTTATTTTGAAATGACAGTTGACTTTTGGTTTCACACAGGCCTCTTGTGGGAAAGTCCTGTGTTTGACCCATCGGCCACCCCAACCTGCCTCCTTATGTGGAACATTTTAAAAGAGTTACATGATGTCATATGTGACACATCTTGTTGCTACAACTTGAGTCAGTAATAACAATAAGTGAGCCATTAAAGTGATGGTTCGGAGTAATTTCACCCTAGGGTCCTTTGCACCATGACCTCGAGCCAAACAACCCCCCAGAAGCTTTTTTCAGCTGGGTCTAACATTGGACGAGTTAGCGTTGAGTTAGCGCCTGCACTAGCTGATTAGCTTAGTGCAGGCGCTAATGGCACGTTTGTATTTCGTAAATGACCCCACTAATAATGCCCGAAATGATACCAAACCTCTACACTACTACATATAATAGGTTAGGTTATAATAGGTTATGCACTCATAAAACGATGGATTGGAAAGCTTGTAAGTACACCAGAAGTTTACTGTATGTAAATAACATTTGCCTGTTGGCTTCTGCTCTCTGCTGCTGCTGCTACTGCTACCGGGCAGTAAGAGTGCTTAGGGACGTCTACAAATTACAACACCAAAAAGAGATACAACAAAAATATTTATTAATTTAATGGTTAAATAAGATAATGTCTCCAAACTTAGCTCAATTATAACTTGTCTCCTGCTAGTTATACTACAGCACTTAATGTAAAAAAAAAAAGTTAAATTAATAAATATTTTTGTTGTATCTTTTTTCGGTGTTGTAATTTGTAGACGTCCCTAAGCACTCTTACTGCCCGGTAGCAGTAGCAGCAGCAGCAGAGAGCAGAGAGCAGAAGCCAACAGGCAAGTGTTATTTACATAAACTTCTGGTGTACTTACAAATTTTCCAATCCATTGTTTTATGAGTGCATAACCTATTTGTACTAGTGTAGAAGTTTGGTATCATTTCGGGCATTATTAGTGGGGTCATTTCCGAGATACAAACGTGGATCCATTAGCGCCTGCACTAAGCTATTCAACTGATAACGCTAACTCTCCCAATGTTTGACCCAGGTGAAAAAAGCTTCTGGGGGGTTGTTTGGCTCAAGGTCGTGGTGCAAAGCACCCTAGGGTTAAATTACTCCGAACCATCACTTTAAGATGGACTGGCAAAGAGATTTTGGGTTCATTTAGTATTTCAAAAATCTTCTCCAGACATGTTTCATATATTTAAAAACAACGCGCTGAATCAAATTTGCGTTGTATATAGTATTTCCACAAAAAAGTTAGATTGTCTTGTTAAGATCACCTATCATAAAAACAAATCCAGAATCTATGAATATGCAAATCCTCTTCACACAAGATGTCTCCTACTTGATGTTCTGTGTCTCTGTGTGGTTATTTGATATCCTTAATAAAGCATTAAATCTTGAATGGATTTTAGCGATTGAAGGATGAAACAAATATACAGTACATAGAAGTTATGTTCTTATCTGACAAATGTTCCCCACTGAAATTGTGTTTTTGGTGTCCATGCACAGCACATTAAACAACATACTGTACCAAACAAACTAAATAGCAGGATATCTTCCTACTTGTTTTGGTTTTCTTTTGTGTTGAAGTGAACTGAAGAGATCTAGGCAATCTGTGTTCTTGATAAATTGACATTTTAGAGATTTCACAGTGACGGCATGACGACTCTTTTGCTTTGTGTTGAAAGTCTTACACTAAAGCCACACCTTTACATTTATTACACGATAATCATTAAACTCCCTGCACCTACAGAGTAAGAATAAATAGACTAAAAGTAAAGGTTTCTATGAAATCAATGACACTTTAATTATAATTGATCACTTAAAAAGCATCTCAGCAGAACAGCAGAATGACATTGTCTCAGACTCTTTGTATTGTCAGTGTAACACATTTCAGCAGCTCTGTGCATTACCTGTAATTACCAGATGGAGCAGGGTCAACTGGTGGGCTTGCCAAGATGAAGGAGGACTTAAAGAAGGAGGGAAGAGTGTTATTTCACCTCCATTATTGTCGCTCCTTAGTGATGATGTGCAAGATTGAAGGTTTTTGATCTTTGACCTTTTCAGAGACAGTGATTTTTGTTGTATGACCAAGTATATAAATCAGGAATGAAGCTGTTTTGGACCATTTTCATCTTGACAAATAACAAGTAGCAAATACATTTTCAGCTTCTAAAGCATTTTACCTCAAATTTGTTGTTGTGAAAGCCTCTAAAACAGCATTTACATCACCATTTATCGAGAGTTTGTCAAGATAAAATAAGAAAATGTAATCAATATTAAATGAATTAATAAATAAATAAGTATGCAGAATCAAAATATAATAAAAGTGCCAAAGCAAAGGTGCTCACTATGCAGAAATGCCCATTTCAGAATTATATTACTAGATTATAATAAAAAATGTACTTAGTTTATCAATTTTAATTTGGCAGCTGGTAAAGGTGTGGCCTACTTTATATACTACTGCGTAGCTGAATAATACATAATAATTCTTTAGTTTATTAAATATTGTATTAATCATCTGAATCTGCAAAGTAACTTAAGCTATAATTTTTATTTTTTTGTGAGTTAACCTAGTAGAACAGGAGACTCCAGCCTGGAGTGTGGGTCCGTCTAGCTCCTGTCCCAGGAGAGACTTTCAGGACTTTGTCTCATTTCAATAGAGCAAAATGTGCGAAGGTCTTGAGATCTGTAGGACACAGTGGCAGCATTTGCTGTAGCCAAGGTCCATAGAGTTTAGAACAGAATGGTGACAAACTCTGGTTTTGAGGGGTCCATTAGGAATTCTTGCCTAGGGCCACAACAGACCCTAGAATCACCACTGACAATGGCTGCCCACTGCTCCTAATTAATTAGGATGGGTTAAATGCATTGGGGGTGTTTAAATATGTAGGCTACTTGTCAAATAAAAGATATGTTATTTCCTAATTCTGGCAACGTTAAATGCACAGCGACCTCCTGACAATGGTAATATGCGAGGATGGGTCACCTGTTGCATCCTGTACAGCTCTGTGCATGTGTGTATATCACGTATGTGTGTGTGTGTGTGTGTGTGTGTGTGTGTGTCTGTGTATGTGTGTGTCTGCTCTGTCCGGCAGCCGCTGCCCTTCCTTCACACACAGCTATCTGTGACACAAACAATAAGCGACCACCACACTGTAAACAAACAGTACCGCATGCTAAAGCTATTAGGCTCATCAAATGGGACCCAGTGGACAGCTTGATGGCTGGTATGTCAACAATGTATGACGTGCGTGGTCTGCTCGCTGTGGAGGTACAGAGGGGTTCACACAAGGGCAAAATCTCATTCAATGTACTGTGCTGAACGTTGACAAAACAACCAGCAATAAGGTGGGACCTTCTGTCATAACTCAATAACAATGCTTGTATAACACACTGGCCTTCACTCAGAGTTGAATTATTTGTAACAATACAGTGTTATACAAGCTACTGCTGTAATTTTCATTGGATTGATTGATTATCCAAGTTCAGTGACTAAAAGACGTCATCTGACAGCTAAATAATCTGAGATTTGCATTGCCTGAAGCAACCATTTTCTATTGTCAAGTTTATTATTTTTCATAGGCAGCATAATCTATCCAAGATGGACTTCTTTATATATATATAAATCAATGAAAAACTGTAAAATGAGTCTTGATGCACGTATTGTATTGGTCGATCTTAGGTTGTGCACAAGGACTCAAAAACGTTTTCAGCTGGGTTTGTTGTTAAATCATTACTATAATGCTGCAGGATTTTGTATGAGTAGAACAGCCAAGAGCTCCCATGGCAGCAAATGCTAATTTTACTCTTTTCTCTTGAAATCACAAAATGCACAATCACACAAATTATCTAGAAATATCAGATTCTGTTGTCTCATGATTAAAGGCTAAAACATTCAAACTGATGATGCAGATTAGCAGCTGAGTGTTAAACTCTTAATAAATTATACCTAATAATATGTTCTTATATGTCAATGCATACATCTGGACACATCTGCCTTCACATGCTGTTTTATCTGTTTTGTTGATTTTATCCATTTGTTCGTTAAGTTGTTTAAACCCAATTTTAAAAGCTTAAAGAGGGAAAGAGGATTTACATTAGCATAAGCTTCATGCCCTATATAACATCCATTGAATTACTTTTTTTCTTATCCGTATCTGTTCAATAAGCCTACATTTGTAATAAGATTACATGGTTAAACATGAACAACAATGTCTTCTCTTCTGTAGAGATTGATGCCTGCAGTTCATGGTTTTCTCCAACTCTGTTTTCTGTAATTCTTTTGGGCGAGGTGCAAACAAAATGCAATGTGCATGATTCATACGTCTTTCTTTCAGTGGTGGCATGTTATGGAGAACCGACACAAAGCCACGTAACAGGGATGACTGACTCTCTGCTTGGCATGTTGGCTTATAGAAAATGTTTGGAGAAGGGCGGAGCAAGCCCTACACACAACACCAAGGTCTTATGTTGTTTCTGTAAGCTTTCGCCACTGTGGATTTTGTTAGATGTTTGAGATATGAGTTGGTTCTGAGGCCTGTGTGAGAACAAGGCTTCAAAATATTCATTGCTGTGGTTTACCTGCTTTGTAAACCTGCATTCCAAACTGATTTCCTATACCAGGGGGTATAGGCTGCTTCTGCAGTTGCCAGGAAGTACGTGAAAATACCACAACTAAAATTATATATCACATAATTCTGAACTAAACAGTTAAAATAATCAGCTAAAAGTAACAGATAAACAGTTGAAATAGTTAGCTCAAAGCATCAAATAAACAGTTGAAATAGCCAGCTCAAATACTTAGCTAAAAGTATACTTAAGTTAAGTATTGCAGTTGAAATAGTCAGCTGAAAGTATAGTTAGCTAAAAGTAACAAACAGTTTGAAAAGTTAAAGAATAAATGGTAACACTTTACTTGAAGGTATCTACATACGAGTGACATGACACTGTCATGAACACATGACACAGTCATGACACATGTTTTTTTATTCCTCTTTTTTCTTCTTTTACGTTTCATTACCTGTTTTATATGTTTTAATGTTTTGTGAGTTGTATGTTATGTTGTGGTCTACAAAGTTTTAAGGATGTCCTGCCTCTTAGACTGTAAAACTAGTTTACCTATGGGTACCAATAAAGTAACCTAACCTAACTAACCTAACATGAACCCTAACCCTAACTTTTGTTTTAACCCAAACCTAACCCTAACCATAACTTGTTGTGACAAAAACTGAATGACACTTTAAAGAAGTTAAATTAAAGAAGCGTTATGTCATAAACGTTTATGACTTGTTTTCTAATGTTTATGACACCTTCATGACAGTGTCGTGTCACTCTTATGTAGATACCTTCAATTAAAGTGTAACCACAAACACTAACAATTTACTGTAACAAAAAATTATTGTGACAAGAAACACTTTTGTAGCCTACAATTAGGTGGTTAATAAAATCTGGTTTATTTGACAAAGTGGGTAAGGCACTCACCACTTGTTCCTTGTGCTTGTGTACATTTGTCCCCATTTATTTTATATATTGCTGTAGTTTTTTCATATGGCATTCATTACACACACAGCCACTGTTTGGTTTCAGTTAGATTTATTAAATTGCAGGTTTGAACAGTTAATTGTTTGTTTCTTCATAGTCACTTTTTCTTTAGTCCTTTGTTTGGTCCTAGCCTGGCTCAGCCCTCCTACGTTGTTCAGCAACATTTTCTTTTCCCTTCAGTACTCCGTCTGGGTTCGCGGTATATTCCTGGGTTTTCTCCAGCCAAATATTTGGTGTTCCAATCAGCGAACAGAGTCAGTGGCTGAGAACGATGACGTTGAGGTCATGCGCTAAATGTGAGCGAAGCCATTCGGTCCGTTGTGGCAACGCCACCGAATATCCAGAAGTTAAAGCCCGAGCAAGAACAATATTTGCTTAGTTTTGTTGGTGGCCATGATGTTGTGGCTCTCCTCCCCACGGGGTTCGGGAATTGGCTAAGGCTAACGCTAGCGATGCTAATGCTAAATATAAACCGATAGTTGTCGGTCTCCCCTCTTGTTGCACATGCGCATGACATACGTCACGACCAAACGTTAGCAATTGGTTACGGCAGATCCAGAGTGGCTCTGGGCAGATCCAATAGTTTTAAACTTCAACAGAGTACCCGCCTTCAAGGAAGTTAACACTTGTCAATGGAGAGAGGCCAGACCCTCTGTACAAATGAAATGTACCAGAGTCTGGCAGGACCAGGCTAGTTTGGTCCACCATGCAGGAATGTTTGGGGAGGAGCAGCCCAGCATTTCTGGTGTATTTATGGTATTGATAATGTCATCACTGACATCATGAGGCAGAACAAAGTGATGGGGGTTTCTTGTGTGTACTGATTTTTTCATTGGTTTTGTTAATGCATTTTGGGGGTAATTGGAGGGAGTTACGTACCTCAGAAAGTTTTCTTTACTTGTGTAGATGAGTATAAACTGTGTCCTTTGTCCAGATTTTGGTAAGGTTAGTAATGTTTTGTAGACCGCTGGAAGATAGTGGTGCAGTCCAGGGCTGATTGAGAGCCCTATAAAGGCATGCTGTGTTCACATCGGAAAAACATTTTCCCTTGTGTGAAAATGTCACCATTCGCGTCACTTCCTGTGGGAATCAGAGGTGGGAAACTCGGGCTGGATTTTGCTAACAGAGTTTCCCAGTTGGTGACGCGTTGTTGACAACTGACATTTGATGTAGGCGACTTTGGTTCACTGAACATATTTCAATGACAATAAACGGTTTACTGTGGACAAATGCCTCTTCCAAGAAACATACACAGACATAATATGAAATTATTCATAAATAGGCCCATGTATAAAAAAAAAGTTTTCACACATCTGATGCTCTAGGCTACGGCCAACAGTTGGTGGCAGTCATGCAACAAGTTGTTATGCCAAACGGCAATATAACAGAAGAAGAAGAACACGCATCCCGACCGTGTGAACGCTGCCAGTCGGAAAAACAAGGTGGCATGAACGCAGCAGCAGTGACATGTTGCTGCTTAAGGGGAAGGGAAGAGCTGTACTGTACTGACACAAACATGGCTTAAAAAATAAGTGATTGATTAATTGTACAGAGAGAAAGTAACAGCCGTGCTGATACAAACACATGATTTATTGACTATTGACTATTTTTCTCTTTTATGTGTTTGGCACCCTGTAAATGAATCTGTGCTGATTGGAATTCAAGAAATCTGCCCTCCTATCTTTTTGACATTTTGGCTACACCACACGCCAGTTTATAATCCATAATAAGGAGACATTAGGAACATGATGGATGATACAGATGAAGGGGTATTTGAGCTCATGTGACAGGGCTGTGGGGGTACGTCACACAAAAAATGTTGGGAAGAAACACTGCTGCAAGGCACTTTGGATAATTCTGTCCAGCAAATGTTTAAATCCTTCAAAATGTGTGGTTGAAAACTTAAAAATGTTCAGAGGGAGTACCTGCTGAGGATGTGGAGAAGCACATGAATAATACAAGAAACTGAGACAGCCAGTTAATGTCTGCCTGTGGAAGCTTGCTGCAGAATCAATTGACTTTTGAAGATTCTCCGTACAGCAGCAGCCAACATTCAACAGGCTGCATGAAGTCAAAGCCATCTAGATTACTGTCTTGCAGCCAAGCTTTTAGCAAACAAAGGAAATGGCACATTACACCATCCCTCTCTCTGAAAAGTTGCATTGGAGAGAAAAAAAACTCTCCAGTTATTTAACAAATACAAGTTTATTTGAAGTACAGACAAGGAAAAATGAAGGTCTTTTTTCAGGGCTTGCACTCCATATGACAGCAATTTGGGGGTATTGTGTATTTTGGCCCAAGCGTGTGGTCTATGATAGATGACAGGAGAGAAAATCACAAGCCGCTGGCTTGAGCACAGAGACACAAATTGCTTTCAGCTGATTGCCTTATTCTGCTTGATATTTATCAAGAGGATTAAAGTATTCCCTTTTTATTTACAGCCAGGAAGCAGCTGATCAATTCCACTAACGAAGGGAAGAAAGAGAGCTGATGTTTTTCCTCTGCTGGGTGAAAGTACAAACCCCTCAAGTGGTCAGTGAGCCCTGTGAAATTAAGTGTATGCCCTATTGCATCTTGTTTTACCACACCAAAAGAGACAACATCCAGAAATACAGATGATATGGGTTTGTGCTCAAATACAAATTTACAAACACATCTTACAGTAGTAGAACAAGCTTACAAGTGATAAGTGAGCCTACACACATCATTTAAACCTGCAACAACTGATTTTCTAGCCACTTGGGGTCAGCGGAAACAAGTGTGAACACAACACTGACATATTCCTTTTTAAGTTGATTTGGCAATCTGTAAGCAAACACTAGCTTATTTACACATCAAGCTGTTACGGGGCAACAATATCATTCAATTGGAGTCAGTGTTAGATATCTCATCTGCTGATTTAATTTTGATCCTTCTTTTTTCAATCCATTTCTCCCAACCCCCCTCCAACTTTATAGAAGTGCAATACTGATTCGTTGGAGTACCCTTGTAGGCAAAAACAGTTTGACTATCCTTCAGCAAGATGCTGAACCTCTTCCAGCTTCAGGATCTTTGATCAGTGGCTGAATCTGACCTCTAGCCTTTTTTTTTTTTTTTTTTTTTTTACAGCTAAAGCGAATTTGTCGTCTCAACCTCCCATAGGATAATTTCTTTGAGCAGCACATTATTTGTTGATAAGCACATGTATCTGTGTGAGGGAAGTTGAGAAAAGTTTATTTCCCTTATTGGCAATTAGTTGTGAAACTAAATAAGTGAGAGTTAGTATGTAAGTATAATCCTAGTCCTATCCTTCGCGTTCCACTTCTGGGATTGCTCCGATGCTGCAGTAAATTCTGCCGGATGCATGTCTTTTCGTTTCCTTCCGCTTTCTCTGTGTTGGAATTTTAAATTCGCTGGATTTATGAGGACTTTGTTGACAGCTCCTCAGATCTCTGCAGGGTAAATTGAGACAACTAAACTATCTGTCCAATCTGAGTTTTCTCTCGCATTTTGCAGCGGCTCTGTGCAGAGTTTAGAACCGCCCATGCAATTCTGATTGGTTTAAAGAAATGCCATTAAACCAGAGCACGTTTGCGCGAAAGTCGCCAGACGACACCAGTTACCAGTTACTCATTTGGCAATGGCTTGAATGTAACGAACGTTCATTTTTATAAATAAGTTACTTACTAAAGCTTTCAATCAGGTTCCCGTGGGCACAATAATTCCACAGCACTACATACGTAACAGCAAAATGACAACAAGGTTACATTTCATAGCCACAACTTGTATTTCTTTTCTAAGATAATTTTTTGGGAATTTTTAGGCCTTCATTTATATAGGACTGCTGAAGACATGAAAGGCGAGAGAGAGGGGGAATGCCATTTAGCAAAGGGCCGCAGGACGGAGGCGAACCCATGGCTGCGGCGTTGAGGAGTAAACCTCTATAGATGGGTGCCTGCTCTACCAGGTGAGCTACCCAGGCGCCCCGACTTGAATCTCTGTGTGATTTTAATTGAGCCCTGCTCTTGCCTCTGATCAGGATCTAGCTCTTTCCCTCAGATATGTCTGAGGACTCAGGTCAATGTCAAAGATCAGCTACTTACCCAATCAGGTAACCAACTCCAGAAGGAAAATTACCTCCTTCCGAGCACTCGCACTCACCTGCAGTGACCCGGAGCAATCAAAGGTGAACCAGGCTCCTAATCACGGAAAACCCTTTAGGTCAGTAGATGCACACCCCACACACGGTACCACCCAACCTCCTCCAACACCACCTCCCCCACCCCCCGACAGGCCAGCTCTGAGTTCAAGTGTTTAAACTGTCACATCAAATAGGCTCAAATGTGGAGATTACTTGTGCAGGATGCCTTGTGTGTTTAGTTTGATGCCGACTGCAATATCCTGACACTCTGTTGATCCTAGCAACTCCGCGTGTAGAGCAGCGCAGTCGAGCTGTGTCAAGAAGAGGTGGCTGGTGCTGGGCACGCTTGCACTCTTAACGGCCGGGGGAAGTGTAGAAGGTGGGACAGGAAACAGAGGGGTGTTTTAGCAAAAGAGTGCTGGAAAGGATCTATAACCTGGAGCATAACCAGGACTCCCTCATTGTTTGTTTTGATAAGAGTAACTGTGGTCGTTCAGCAGGAGTGTGTGTGATAAAGCAGAAAGTGCACATAGTGGCACATTATGAATTTATTAATTTTAAGACCAATGGTAGCTTCTGGTCAAGTGCCACGTGGATGTATAAATAGCTATGATTGTTTGTGTTTCATGCACCCTTAACTTTCGAGGGCCAGACCCTACGGGCTTGAAACCATGAACACTTAAGATGCGTTGTGTGTGTAGATTGACTATACATTATAGTGAGGGGACTGTGTTTTTCTATGGAGAACTGTGCCAGCTCTCTGACAGCTGATGAATGAGTCAGAGTCTCGCTCCTCCCACAGATCTCAGATCACTTGCAGCATGTTGTGTAAAAGGTCTGAGCACTGTGGACACCTGAACCCAGCTCACAGTACAATATGTCGACCCATTGACTGATACTAAACGGTAGGCTATATGAGCCAACATCAAAACTCTGGTGGGATATAACTGAGTACATGAAGTCTAATTTAAACACAATTTTGAGGTACTTTACTTAAGTATTTCCATTTTATTTTATTTCATAGCACTAATCCACTACATTTCAGACGAGAATACTACTTTTCACTCCACTACATTTTATTTCGACAGGTTTAGTTACAAGCTACTTTGCTAAAATCCAAATGTGTCCAAAAATGTGTTTATGATGTATTTTTATGGATTAAGACCCCTGGCATTACATTAAAAGTAGCCTCACCTTTACCAGATGCAACATTAGTGATGGTTAGACATTAATGCATCAGTAATTATGATCCAATAATATAACATCCATTATTATAAAATGGGCATAGTGAGTACTTTGACTATTTTTGGCACTTTAAGTATATTTTAACACTATATTACTAGTATTTCTACACTGTGGAATTTCTACTTTTACTTGAGTCAAAGGTGAGTATTTTCTTCCACCACTGACTCTAACTGATTTATGAAATAAAGAAATAATAAGGAGGTATCTTAAGAAGCAGATATTTTTTCTACCTCATGTACTGTACTGTCATCATGATGATATGCTATGGCTGGCAGAGCCAAGTTTAGTTTTTTATGCCGGACAACAAAACAAAAAAGCTTATTGTGACTAAAAAGCTTCATAAACAGGGGCACTGCAGAGTCAGATGAGAATTCTCTGTCGGTTTGTCACTAGGAGAGACACCGTTCACGTTACACATAGTCATTTAATGCATTGGTTATATAAAATATTGACTAGAGCAGCTTTAAGTACTGTATAGTTGAGTAAATGTTACTTTCCACCACTGCCTATAAGTGGACCACCAGCTGACTCCAGGGGAGGTCTGTCCTCCTTTATAATCTTCTAACAGGTTTAACAAATGATACCTGGTTGGCTGTTTAAGGACCCAGCGCTGTGTGGATCATTCAGAAACCCCATCTAAGAAAACCCACAATGCCCTCCCCAGCACGCCTATCGCCTCTCCCCTCTCCCTTCGTCAATTGGGTCGCCCCGTTCCTCAACTGGACAGGAAGTCTGCTAATCTGTAACCCGATCCGGGGGGGTAAGGAAGAAGTCAGGAACCAGCCTTCAGTGCTTTCACCAATCGTATTCATCATCAGAGTCGGGCCGAGGCTCATTTAGAGCGGGAGCATGGCTTAACTAAACATCTTCTCCATAAAATAAATGCTTCCAGGTTACTCCCAGTCCAGGTTCCACTCAAAGGAGCATCTGATCTCAATTACCAGGAGTGCTGTAGGAAGCAGCGAGCCTCGCTCTGCAGCCTGAGCCAACAGCACCATGGCAACCAGCAGCAAGTCTACGAGCCCTGCGCAGATACGAGTCCTTTTCAGGCACTTGTAAGGCGGGAAATGATGATTTGATAATTAGTTCCTGATGCCTCTCATTCTTTTTCATATCAATCATGTCTAGGAAACAAAATGTAATTCAAATACAGTTTAAAGCTGCAGAGGTTGGTTGGTATACTGAAGATCCGTTGGATGGATATCCTTCAGTCCACTAGGTTTCCCACTGTGAAACTTTAAAGTGCCCATATAATCACATTTTCTGGGATTTGGGGTGTTATTTTGTGTTTTTCTTTTCAGAATTGTCTTTGCTCCCATCATAATTACTACGACCACTAGAGGGCGCCACGACCTAAGAATAAAACGTAAATATAGGTCGTAATTGCTGATTGTACAAATGACTTATGAAGTTGTTTTTCAGGAGAGGACAGTCAAAAAAAATGTATTATGAGTATTTTCTAGATATGCTCATTTGCACTTAATTTACAATAAGTTTACAAACTCCCACTGTACTCACACACACCCTACATCACCATCTCTACCTTCTCATACATCCATGATTTCTACACCCCAACACTCACTAGACACTGTAGAAATATTTTCCTTAATTTACTAAAATGATCTGTCAAAAAATACATAGATACATATTTTCAAACACGTTAAACATTTTTTAACTAACATTTTCTTAAATATAATTGTATCTTCTTTAGATTAGATTAGATTTGAGTCTTTTGGAAGAAGATTTTAAGATGGGCAGCACAGTTTTGGGAGCATAACACATGCTGACCAAACTTGGCAGATAATACAATGTGACCCAAGGGTGACAAAAAGCTGAGCTCTTAGTTTGTATGTGAACCACGACAGATACTGTACATACTGTACACTGTATACTGTACACTCCTTGAAGATGACAGGACATGGAAAATAAACCTTTTCACTGCTGTTCACTGGTTTTTGTTTCGGCAAGACGGATCAAGACGGATCAGCTTCTGATGTTTAATTAAGCATGACAACATTATATTTTTTATCAGAGGTTTAGAAGATTTTTTTGAAAATTTTGCAAAGCCAGTGTGAACTCGTTTTTGTTGGAAACAACAGATTCAGTAACAAACTGCGTCTTCAGAGAGAGCTAAGGTGAGGTCTGTAAAGTTTAAAAGAATTGGCTGAACATGTTTTGGTCAAGATTTGAATTATCTTCATGTAGACAAGCTAGTCCTAAAATTGCTACAGTATGCAGGAAATTACTTCAACAGGCAAAAATCTCACATCAGTTTGACTCAGATAATGTCTCCGTGGAAAGGAGATCAGAACCTGGCAACTCAACTGCATTGTTTTTTTTTTTTTTTTTTTTAAAGAAGACAGCCTTTGTTCCTGTGTCTCTCCCCCCCTTATTCCCTTAAAAACACAAAACATATTTACTAGGAACAATTTCCAATCAGTGTCAGTGTCTCTGTGTTATTTACGGGTTCTGGGGATATTTAGTACACATACTACTCACAAAAAGTCAGGGATATTCGGCTTTTGGGGGAAATTTCAGGATTAACCTAAAATCAACTATAACCTTTACAGGTGATTGCGCATGTCCAACAGTTCAATGTTTCGTACTTTCTGCACAACTTGCTGTTCTCTAACAAATGGCAAAATTCACAACAAGTGTTTGATCCATGAATCGACCAATACATTTCCTGGTTCAATTAGAATTGGTATTTAAACATTCCTCCTCATCATGCTGTTCACATTTTGACATCATGAGACCAAGACAACACCTAACAATTGATCAACAGTACCTCGACATTGCGAGGCTTCAAACAGGATGTTCTCAGACGAAGTGGCCACTGAGCTTAGAGTGTCACAGAGTGTCATCAGCAGGTTGCAACAGAGATAAAGGAAACTGAAAGAGTCACAGAAAGGCATAGAAGTAGATGCCCATTGGCCACATCCCACACTGATGACCGCTTCATTGTGAACAGTGCCCTGCAGAACCAGATGAACAACTCAACTCCAGGCACATTTAAGGAAGGTGAGAGGCACTGAGGTGTATTGTCATCCTATTTTATCTGATCATTCTATAATTTGTATTTAGGCCATATCTGAACTATCTATATGTAAGCTAGAAGTGATGAACTTTACTCTACTTTCGGGGAATACTTCTATAGGAAAAGGGCCACAGGAACTGGCCACAGAACACATCTGGCATACATTATCTTTTATAATCAAGAAACAGTGTCGGCAGATTCCTCTCTACACAGCAACGCACCATCGATATTAATTAAACAACAGCACCCAATTGTAACGTCACACCATTCGAAACCTTTTACATCAACGTGGTCTGCGTGCTAGACGACCTGCAAGGGTACCTGACCACACCACCAGGCACAGGCGTCATCGTCTTGCTGGACGAGGGACCAGTGGGCCTCAGTGCTGTTCTCTGATGAAAGTCGATTCACGTTGAGCCGAAATGATGGCCGCCAACATTGTTGGAGACGGCAAGGAGAGCGCTATGCATCAGCCACTGTTGTTGTGACATCTATGGTTGTGACCCTTTGGTGGTGGTGGTGTTACAGTGTGGACATGTGTGTCCAGTCAATACACAGCTGCCCTACACTTTCTGAATGGTACAGTGACAAGCCCATACTACCTGAATAACATCATTAATCCAGTCATTGTAACCCTGCATGAACAACACAGGCCTAATTTCATCTTCATGGACGACAATGCTCCAGCTTGTCGAGGTTGTATCATTAGTAGGGAACGGCTGCTGGAGACTGGGATACCTCAAATGGAGTGGCCTGCACTTTCTCCAGACCTGAATCCCACCTATGGGATCAGTTGAGTCAGCCCGTAACTCTGTACCCCAGAACCTCAATGACCTGAGGGCCGCCCTTCAAGGGATACCATGCCTCAGCAGACAATAACTCGACTTGTGGACAAGTTATTGAGACATTGACATTTTTTGTTGTGGTATACCCACCACTGTTGTTGGCTTTTGTTTCAATTTCAACATTTTTTGAGATGAGGAAATCACCATTGCATGCTTCTACTTAAATGCACTACTTTTATGATATAATACCACTGTAGCTTGAAATTTTTACATTTTCCATAGATTTCACCCGAAAGCCAGATATCCCTAACTTTTTGTGAGTAGCGTATGTATGAGGGGCCTTAGATGTTACATAAATTTGCCAGCAGGTGGAGATAAAGCTATTTGAAATCGTCCTTTAGCATCATTTCATGTTTCCTTTCACTGTAATGATTTGAATGACACATAAGAACCAATAATTTTCATTATTTTCAAATTTGTACACACATGGGTCTCACCATTATCCTGAGAACAATTTGCCCACCGGTTCTTGTTAAAAATGATCAATTCCAAATTATTTAGTTTGCATATCCAGTTGCAGCAGGCTTTCTTTAAAATCTACTGCAGACTAAATGGAGGAAGTAGAGGAAACGCCACCCATTCGTGTTATAGATATTAGTAGCAGGCCTATGGGTTGTTGTGCAGAAAGTAGCCAACCCATGTGTCTGAAATTACTTTTGAGAAACAGAATAACACTGTAAACCAAAACCTTTTTAAACAACTCTAATTTAATTTTGAGCCCTCACAGAACGACCCAGGTGTGGAAATCATGAAAGGTGAGTCCTCACATTATTTAACTAAACACCTGCTGACGGAATATGATGTTTTTACACCCAGATAATATTCAACTGTTTTAACTTTCATAGAGTTTAGGATCTTCTCCATCTGGTTTTTCAACCTGTTGCTGCTGGAGAGTTCATCATGTGCTGGTGACTCAGGTGTTGGTAAGCACGTTTTCTTTTCCCCATCACAGCACATCTTTATAGTTCAGACTAATCATTTGAGAATTTGGTTTGGTAGGATGTAATTGGCTAATTATACAAAAAAAATATTTTCTTTTGTTATATATATTCTCTATGTTTTAAAACTGGGTGATGCTGCATATATTGTTACATTTCCAGGCCAAGTAGGGGCAGAATTTCTGATGGCCTGAATTGTGACCTTCATTTTAATGTGCTTCTGTTGACTCCTGATGTATATTATTCAATCACAAAAATCACAAAGGTGTCAGGCAAATCCAGGCCTAAAAAAAAAAGAAAGAAAAGTTCAGTCATTTATTGAAGAAACAAAAACCTTTTATACTGTCTACGGTGAAAACACACATACGCTTAAAGGCAGGTAGATGTACATTTCCCACATTTCAGGGTTAAGAGAAAGCAAGGCACGAAGCAACATTGACAGTCCGACAGGGAATGAGTGAAAGTGGGGCCGGTTATATCCTGCAGGGCTGATGAGGCAAAGTGGAAACAGGTTGAGCAGGTGGATGTGAGACACAGGAACAGGTGGGAGAGTCTGAGTGTATCTGGTGGATGGATGGAAAATGACAGTTCCATGGCCTGGGAGAAGTGAGAAGCTGTATGTAATAAATAGAGAAATATAGGGGGCGCATGCTCGTGCAGCGAGGCACGTTTTGTCTTATGTTACGTTGTTTATTGTTTGTTTATCTCTTGTTGCACTAAATGGGAACGGCCTGAGAGAATGAGAAGGAATTTATGATCCTATGCTGTTTATTGGGACACAAATAGCATGGAGTGGACCACTTTGTTTTTGTTGTGGACGGCGTAGACTCTGAATGAGTTGCCCAACCCAGCGCATGTCCGATACAGCAGGGACTTTCTCTTAGTGTTGACGAACTGACCTATGGCGAGTGGATTGTGTCATTCAAAGGATAACCAGGAGAAAGAGAAAGAGCAGGTTACCCTCCCCGTAGTCGCCAAACCGTGTGGAATTTTGGAATTGATTTAATAGGGATTGCAGACGAGAGACCAGCGGCGACTAGGCGGCGAGTACATGTACAAACATTTTCCGGCGGCGACGTGGCGACGGCGTAAGTTTAGAATTCCCATCAAATTTACACCTACTAAAGACGTCTAAACTAAGTACGTCGCCTTACAAACGTGTGAAACACACGCCTTCACTATCTAAAGACGTCTACGTCGTCAGGGTGACTTTTCCCCTAATATTGAACTAGAGTGAAGTATATTGTCATTGTTTAGTTTCACATTTTGTTAGTGTTCTTTTGCTTACTTTCTGGTTCTTATGTGTTACTCATAATGTGTGGCTAATAATATCATCATGCTTATAAAAAAAGTATTAAACTGCTGAATGAACACTAAATGTCTCCATGGCAACAAGAGACAGATGCCGTTTGAACAACAATCATAAATAAAATAGCATTTTGGCATATTTAACCAAAATCAACAACAATCAGCAACTGTCTTATGCCTCCTTAGGACCGTAACGAAGGTATAGTCACAAGATATATGATCAAAATCATAAAAATAACTTGCAGGGAGCTTGCAGCCTTAGTGATAGTTGCGTCCACTTGTTACCCAAAATGAACGTCAATTCACTCAAAAAATACAAACAAATTAACTATTAAGGGTATTCAACGTTAAAACAAATATGAAGGTGCTTGATTGACATTTACCCATTACATAATAAATAAGTCAGTGATTTGGCTGGTCTTAGCTAGGCCAACTAGCTAGATAAAGAACAGAGAGCCAGCCCACACAGCGAGACCGTGGTGCCTTTGACTCAAATCGAATTTTTTTTAATTGGGGGTCTCTGCAAAGATACTAAATAAAGAACTTACAGTATATTTCGGATTTTTATCAGAAACTGCTTTATTGGCCATGTAAGTGTAAACACAAGGGAATTTGAGTCTGGCTAGGTGTTGCTTTCAACACCGAAACAGACATAACGTTATGGCTAAAAACAAAGATAAACAAGGTAACTTTAAACATGAAGGTTTCACTACTATGTAAACTACATATATAAGTTGTATATAATAAAGAATATACATGCATACATACACACACGTACATAAAGTTAAATGTAAATAGATCTATTAAGCTTATAATCAGTAAGGCAATTAGTGCCAATGATCCAGTAGATGGCGCCGATGTTCAATCAATGTTAGAGTTACGCATTCTTCCAACGGTGCGCAGGTCACATAAGCTGATGAGATACTACAATTTAATTCATCGTATTATTTTTATACTGTCAGTAGGCTACTTTTAGAGCAACTTGTATAATGGCTAAAGGGCCTGGAACATATATTGAATGAATTGAAATACTTTTAAACCTATAGGCTATAGTCTTACTGTATATTGAACTTGAATTCACTCAATCAATTTTTTTTTTAGGGGGGAGGGGCACGTCTGGCGACGACGCTAGGTGTGGCGGCGTACTTATCAACTACGATGTACACTGCGACGGTGTAGTCAATCCACACGTTAGAGTCACACGACAGTCTCCTTCGGTTCCCGACTCGTGTCACTGAGCCGGGAGAATCGAGTGCCATACGTCAATGAACCAACTCACTCCTGTTTTTTTCTTTTACTTCATTCGTGCCGTTGGCATTATATATATGTCAGTGGTTGGCCGTTGTGTAGCTGGTATTCTTCTGCTACTGTGTGTGTTGTAATCTAGCTCATTAGCGCGTCCGCTGGACTGGAGTGGTGGTGCTAGAATCAATCAGGAAATGAGCTACTAATGCCTAGACCCGAACGAGACTGAATGTAACCGTGCAACCGGCTGGCCCACTCGACTCTAATGTAACCGTGCAACCAGCCGGCCCGATCGACTCTAATGTAACCGTGCAACCGGGCGGCCCGATCGACTCTAATGTAACCGTGCAACCGGCCGGCCCGCTCGACTCTAATGTGACCGTGCAACCGGCCGGCCCGCTCGACTCTAATGTAACCGCGGAACCGGCCGGTCCGATCGACTCTAATGTAACCGTGCAACCTGCCGGCCCTCTCGACTCTAATGTAACCATGCAACCGGCCGGCCCGATCGACTTTAATGTAACCGTGCAACCGGCCGGCCCGCTCAAGTCTAATGTAACCGTGCAACCGGCCGGCCCGATCGACTCTAATGTAACCGTGCAACCTGCCGGCCCGCTCGACTCTAATGTAATCAAGCGGTGTCTTGGTTCTCGGCAAGTTTGAGTTATTACCAAGCCTTGTTTCTGGTGCATCTTAGAGGATTGTGTTCACGGCAATTCACACATTATCGATGGGGAAGTACAGTACATCACATACAAATACACAAATGTTATTTTGGTAGTTATGTTAAGTTAAATGTTAGAGAAGTGAATGTTGCTACGTGGTAGCTAGGCTAGGCTGTCACAAGGAGACCGCGCACCAGGCTACTGAACGAGACCGTAAGGACCGTAACCGAGGGTACTGCACGAGTCTATATTCAAACGGGTGTCTAGGTTCTCGGCAAGTTTGACTTATCAACCGATAGCAGAAGCCTTTATTTCTCGTGCATCTTAGATGATTGTGTACATACAAATTAATAGATTACATTATTGATGGATATCACATACAAATGCACGTCATGTTATCTTAGTAGTTATGTTAAGTTAAATGTTTGTTACGTGATAGGTAGGCTGTCACCAGGAGACCTGTGCACCAGACTACTGAACAAGACTGTAACCGTGCCTAATGCATGAGTCATGTAATCAAACGGGTGTCTAGGTTCTCGGCAAGTTTGAGTTATCAACCGATAGCAGAAGCCTTTATGTCTCGTGCATTTTAGAATTGTGTTCATGGAAATTCATATGCTATACTACCAAGGGGAAAGTATTAGGCCTATATCACATACAAATACACGTAATGTTATCTTGATAGATAGTTAAACGGGATCACCCCCCGCCGCCACCGCCGCCGAGGGCACGCGAACCGGTGACCGAATCTATTAACTCGGTAGGCCAACCAACAACCGTCCGCTTGAACCGACTCTCGTAAAAGAGTCGGTTGTCCCATCACTACTTTCTCTTGGAGTGGAGCAACTTTCAGGTCGGTAACCCTCCCTCGGATTTAATCTTCCCTGATCTAAACTGTTTCACCGATCAATCGAGAGGGAAAGGAAAAGGGGGATTTACCGGTGAGCCACCCCGCAGGACCAGGAAGCGAGGAAAGCAAGGTGGCGTACTCCAAAGATTGAGAAAACAATCTCTCTCCCGGATCCCTCTGCCTTCTATTATTCTATCAAATGCCCAGTCACTTCGAAATAAAACTGATGAGCTGCAAGCTCATGTACGTTTTCAGCATGAATTTAGAGATGCGTGTTTACTGGCAATTACAGAGACATGGCTTTCGGGAAATGTCTTGGACTCGGATCTGGTTATTGATGGTTTTGGGGCACCTGTGCGCCTGGACCGAGACGCAAGTATTACTGGAATGTCGCAAGGTGGGGGCCGGGGGTTTGCCTATATGTGAACCAAAGATATTGTAAAAATGTTCTTGCCAGAGAAAGTTTGTGCACTAAAAACGTTGAACTATTGTCAGTGTCCTTGCGCCCCCCCCATACTTGCCCCGGGAGTTTCCCCAAATATTTGTGACAGTTGTGTATATCCATCCATCTAATGCGGATAAAGCCTCAGAGTAAAGATTGCAAGGAATATCGCACGAAGCACCTGTCTTTGTCCTTGGTGATTTTAACCATTGTTCGCTGAAGAAATGTTTGAGAGACTTTTATCAATATGTTACGTGCCCGACCAGACAAAATAAGTCACTGGACCTGTGTTATGGTTCTATTAAAGGCGCATATAAAGCTCTCCCTCTTCCCCCGCTGGGCGGGGCTGACCACAACTGCGTCCAGCTCATCCCGTCGTACCGCACGGCCTTAAGGAGGGGTAAAACTCTCACTAAACGTGTTAAGAACTGGACTGAGGAAGTCATCCTGAGCTTGCAGGGCTGTTTTGACTGCACCGATTGGGGCATGTTTAAGGAGTCATGTACCAACATTAATGATCTTACAGACGTTGTCAGCTGTTATGCTTCTTACTGTGTTGATAATGTAATCCCTGATAAAACTGTACAGGTATACACAAACAATAAGCCATGGGTAAGAACATCACTTAAGTTGTTATTAAACAGAAAGAGTTAGGCATTTAGGGAAGGTAACTTCTTAGAATTGAACAAGTTCAAAAAGGAAATAAGAAGTGAAATAAGGAGAGCAAAACAGGGTTATAAAGGAAAAATAGAGAAAGATTTTGGTGGTAGAAACTTGCGTTCAGCCTGGGATGGTATGAAAACTGTTATTGGCACCAGCAGTGAAAAGAATGTTAAGGTCGTGCTGGAAGGTTTTAGTTGTGACAGTCTACTTGCAACGGAGCTAAACAAGTTTTATTTGAGGTTTGATACCTCAAATTTTAAGAATGTTATTTTATAACAGAAATCACATTTATCTGGAAATGGTTTTGTTCCTTTCTTTGATGAACAAGCTGTGGTCAATATGTTTAAACACTCTAGAGCTGGAAGAAGCCCTGGTCCGGACAATATAGGCAGTCGCCTGCTCATTTCTTGTGCAGAGCAATTAAGTCCAATTTTTAATTATATTTTTCAGTTGTCTCTAGAGCAACAGAGAGTGCCGGACATATGGAAACAGTCTACGGTCATTCCGGTAGCCAAACAAAATCATCCAAAAGTATTAAATGACTTTAGGCCGGTTGCTCTGACCTCCTTAGTCATGAAGTGTTTTGAAAAACTGGTTAAAAAAGTCGTTCTCACAAAATCAGAGACTCCTTGATCCACTACAGTTCGCTTATAGGGCTAAGCGAGGGGTAGATGATGCCACTACCACTCTGTTAAATATGCTATTTAAACATCTTGAAGGGAGTAAAACACATGCAAGGATTTTATTTGTTGATTTTTTTTATCGGCTTTTTATACAATCCAACCACATATTTTAGTTGATAAGCTCTTAAAGAACTTTGACCTTGATTTTAATATTGTGGGATGGATTCTTGACTTTTTAACAGATAGAACTCAGAGAGTAAGGGTAAATGGTTGCTTGTCGGAGGAGATGTCATTGTCCACGGGGTCTCCTCAGGGGTGTGTCCTCTCACCACTCCTTTATATTCTTTATTCGGATGATTGCCGTAGTTAGCATGAAAATATATTAATTTTAAAATTTGCAGATGATTCTGCTATTGTCAGTCTCCTCTCTAATGAGGAAAGTGATCATGGCCCTGTTTTGGATGATTTTGTGCTCTGGTGTGATAGGGCATTCCTTCAACTAAATGTAGAAAAGACAAAGGATATGCTGATTGATTTTAGGCGCAAGTCATCGACTCCACAGAACATTACCATCAAGGGGCAGAGGGTGGGATTCGTAGAAACATACAAGTATCTAGGCAGTTTGATCGACAATAAGTTACATTTTAATTCTAACGCTGAGATGCTTTGCAAAAAAGGCCCACAAAGACTGTTTTGTCTTTGCAAACTGTCAAAATTTTGCGTCGATAAGACCCTTATGACCCTCTTTTATAAATCATACATTGAGTCTGTACTAACATTCTCAGTAATCTGCTGGTATGGTAATCTCATTGTCAAGGCCAAAACTGTTCTTTCCAATATAGTGAACGTCAGCAGTAAAATTATAGGTGTCCAGCAGTGTAGCCTCACTGACCTGTATAATAGACAGGTAGTTAGGAAGGCCAATGCAGTTATCTCTGATAGCTCCCATCCCCTTCATTCAGAGTTTCAGAGCTTACCTTCTGGGTCTCGGTTTAGATTACCTCCAGTAAAGAGCAATAGATATAAGCACTCATTCGTCCCGACAGCTATCTCTTTTCTAAACTCAGCCCGGAAGAGTAGAGAGACTATAACTATTAAATAGTGATGGGGTTATTAAAATACGTATTGACTGATGGTGATGATGTTGTTGATGAAATGGTGATTATCAAGGAAATTTTTATGGAAATGTTGCTATAATATTTTTAGGAGGAATATTGTTAGATGTTCCTTTTAACATATGGTTCCTTTAACATATGGTCATATATATCTTCTTAATTTCTCTGTTGTTTACAGAGTTTTTAACATTAAGTATTTTTATATAGTTTTGTGCATTTGTGACTGTCCTGTGTTTATGTCTTGCTGCAGAACCAATTGCCCTACGGGGACAAATAAAAGTCTAAACTAAACAAAAAAAAACTTAAAAACTAATAACTGGATTTTACACATATTTTTGTGATTTTTGTGATGACGAATTTTGATGTATTACATTTTATTTCATGTACTGCCTTGTGACAAGTCCATGGTATTTCCTTTTTACCCTGTTTTGTTTTCCAGTGCATTCTTGGATTGACTCTATCCCTGAATGGATGTATGGATAAAAACACTATTTCAATTTAAGCCACAATGTATGTAGACTTTGGTGCAGGGCAGCTTAAAGAGTTTAATTGAGATCATACCATAGGTAAATAGTTTGAAAAAGTGGGACGGTAAAGTAGTCAACCTGTATATGTTAGATTTACACAATAATTGAGTTCAGAAGTAGACTAATTTTGCATATATTCTACTTTATAAGTAACTCAATCTAAATGTTTATCTGCATCCGTGAATTTGACTCATGCTTTTTGATGCACTCAAAGTACATACACAGAAACGGACATACGCATCAGAGAGTGCCAGCTGAAAGCTGAACAAATGAACAAAGACAAAAAAAAAGTACTAGAGAGCACAACCCCGAGGCCGCCGTCCACGGCACCATCTTGATCATCTCCTCTATTTTTCGTTCATGTAGGGTGGGCATGCTTATCTATCCTCTCATTAACCGCTAAATGAGGAAGACAAAGCTGCAGTGTCTGATTATCTTATTGAACTTCTGCAAGTATGAAGGGAGGACAGGAAGCCACAATACGGCGAGTGTTAAAGATATGGGGGAGGGGTTGCAGTGGGGTAGCAGCAGCTTGTTACCCAGAAGCAGGGAAGTCCTAATCTATTTAACATTTCCTGTAAAGAGACTTTTCGGTGGAAGTGGGGTTAATGAGGGAGGGTGAAGCATCGCTGGCTACATCTTTGGGGTAGTTGTAATGTGGGTTAAAACAAGTTTCAGTTTTGTTTTAGCTTTAAAGTGTAAGATTTATGGGACATGTATGAATCAACACACACACACACACACACACACACACAAAATTATATTTAAATGAATTCAAGTTGCCTGTGTTTCAGTATTGTGCTGAGTCATTACACCACCTGTACTATCCGTCATTTAGTTCAGCTGGAGCTACATTATAACAATTATTCATTCAGAAAAAATAAGATGATCTTTTTCCTCATTTGCAGTGAATCCCTGTTGTTACTACCCTTGTCAGAACTCAGGAGTGTGTGTGAGATTTGGTGCAGACCGCTACGAATGTGACTGCACTCGCACAGGCTTCTATGGAGTCAACTGTACTGTTCGTAAGTGCAGCAAAATTGAACATTTTCGACATAAATCTGTGTGTCGGCATCTGGGTGTGGGTTCATTCAAAAGCTCCAAGTAACCCTGTTAGCTCAAGTACTACTTTAATGTAACATTGTGGGAAATTAACCCTAAAGTTACCCTACTACGCTAACCATAATCTCATGCACTCTAATTCTCCTCCTATTTTGTTTAAAAAAACTGATAATTAACATGATTAAAGCATTTTAACAATAATAGATAAAGTATAGTTGTAAATATGTAGACATTGTTAATAAATACATTATGCTTCCAGAAGGTCAGAGGTCAAACAGTCAATTGGATCTATCCTAAACTAAAGAACTAAAAACATAAAGCACATGTCATTTTGAAGGAGGATAAACACCAGCCAACATGGCAACACAAACAATTTTCTCATTAATGTATATAAGTGATCTTTAAAGCATTCATACATTATGTATTTACATTAGTCACAATTTATAAACCCTTGCTTTATTAGAAGTGGTACAAAGAATATTTATTTTTGATCTTTGTGTGTAGCGGAGCTCTGGACCAGAGTTCGTCTCATGCTGAAGCCGAGGCCTGCGACGGTTCACTTTATCCTCACCCACTTCCAGTGGTTCTGGGACATTGTCAACAGCTCTTTCCTGCGTGACACATTCATGAGATTAGTGCTGACGGGTAGGTGAAAAGGTTTAAGGTAAAAAAAAACAAAAAACTACAACCTTCAAACAAGTCACACAATTGGCAGAATCCAACAGACCACAGGCCACAGAAGATAAAACAACAGCTAATATTGTTTTAGTTTTTCTCTGATATTTATGTTCACAATATGTATTTGGGCACACGATATTGGCTGGAGTTCTGGTTTTATCAGCCTTGGTGTATTTAAAGGCAGAGACACATTTTAATAAGTATATTACTGAGGTCAAGGCTGTTTTAGATAAGGCCTGGTGGGGTAAGGGTAGTCTTACTCTATGTCAGAAGCAAGGAAGAGGGGTCAGAATGGGTTTGCCTCATCTATAGACACAAAACTGTTTTTATGTAGGTGTGTGTGTGTGTGTGTGTGTGTGTGTGTGTGTGTGTGTGTGTGTGTGTGTGTGTGTGTGTAGACAAAAACTATTGAGACAACACAAAAGTTGATGAATCTGAAAGTCTAGTTTTTAAATGCATCAGAAGTTGAAGTTTTGAGAGCATGCAAGATTTGTGACTGCAAATAAAAGTGTATTTAAACCCACAAAAAAGGAGCTGAGTTACTAGAATTAAATGAGCATCAAGATTTCTTTTGCTAAACATTTTCAAAGTTGCATGCTCTCACTTTGTGCTGTTGTATTCCCTGCAAGCAAACGCAAACTCAGAGCAGAGTTAAAGATGAAGTCTGGCGTTATTCCATACTTTAATTATTGTCAACAAATTACATGAAAAGAAAAGATTTGTCAGTCTGTCTCAGTTTGGGAATACACATTTGGTGTGCTAGTGGGTATTTTCAGCTGCAGGACAGTGTATGTGGGCTGAATAGAATTTCTCTACAACTTCTGGTTCATTGTCTTGCAAAAATGTGGCTAGATGTGTCTGTAATAGATTTTGGACACCAATAGAGCCCAGTAGAACAGAATAATAAGTTATATCAGGCTTTCTAGCTCGTAGCATGCAAGTAGGATCAATTCCTTCGTTTCATGGGATTTGTTGACAATAAGATACATATTGTATATCGCCAGCCTTATCCATGTACTTACAGGGTAATAATAATAATAATAATAATAATAATAATAATAATAACTTTTATTTATATAGCGCCTTTTCATGAAACCCAAGAACACTTTACAGAATTACAGTGGCTATACTAAGGGAGGTTGTATGCTGTGGTACTTGGTACTTGTAGGCTGGGTACTTACACATGGATTAATTAGGTGTCCAAACATGCTAGTTCATTCCACTGAATCAGCAAACATACAAAAATATACAAAAAAAGACAGTTGTTGTGAACTACATATTGTCACTTTCTCCCAAAGTCAGAAGCGACCTTATTCCAAGCCCTCCAACCTACAATTCTAAATATGGATACCTCAATTGGGAGTCCTACTACAACATCTCCTACTACACCCGTCTCCTCCCTCCTGTACCTGAAGACTGCCCTTTGCCGATGGGAACTAAAGGTGAGACCTGCACAACTACAGTATATACACAGACAATTGTGCTACTGAGGAAATCTTTAAAGGCCCCATGGCATGCAAATTTCACTTTATGAGGTGTTTTAACATTAATATGACTCCCCCTAGCCTGCCTATGGTCCCCCATTGGCTAGAAATGGCGAGAGGTGTAAACCGAGCCCTGGGTATCCTGCTCTGCCTTTGAGAAAATGAAAGCTCAAATGGGTTGATCTGGAATCTTGCTTCTTATGAGGTCATAAGGAACAAGGTTACCTCCCCTTTCTCTGCTTTGCCCACCCAGAGAATTTGGCCCACCCATGAGAGAGAGACATCATAGCTTTCAAACGAGCAGAGTGGCAGTTGGTCAAGGCCACACCACAACCCTCCACCTTGCCCCGCCTCTCTCATCCTCAATAGCTACAGACACAGAAATGGCACATCCTAAGGAAAGCTCAATGTGGGACTGGCTCTAGTTGCTGTAATTCTGCACCAAGGCTGAATTTCGGGAAAGAGACTTCAGATACAGTATTATTTATAAAAGCATCCAAAGAGCACCATGTCATGGGACCTTTAAATGTTTCTTTCTCTACAGGTAAACCTGATCTTCCTGATCCCAAAGTGTTGACCGAGAGGTTTTTTAAGAGAAAAAAATTCAAGCCAGATCCTCAGGGAACCAACCTGATGTTTGCCTTCATGGCCCAACACTTCACCCACCAGTTTTTCAAGACAAACAAGGAAGTTGAAGATGGTTTCACTAAGGCTTTAGGCCATGGGGTGAGATGCATACTGTCTTTTTCATAATTATTTTTTTAGTTAGATTTTTGAATGTTTTGCCAAATTTAAGTATTTTTCTCACACTAGGTAGATGCGAGCAATATCTATGGAGACAACCTGATGCGACAGCTTCAACTCCGGCTTCATAAAGATGGAAAGCTAAAATATCAGGTAATAAAGAAGCTTGTCATTTTGGGGAATGCGTTTATTTGCTTTTTTGCAGAGAGTTAGATGAGGACATCGATATCACTCTCATGTCTGTACTGAGGAACGGTATCAATCGTCTCATCTAACTAATCTAGCGTATTTCACAATAAGTCATATTTCATGTTATTTCAGTCATGAAAAAAAAACGAATAGACTAACTCTGCATGATATTACACAAACGTTTCTAAAGGCTTTGTATTGTGGTATTTCATAAACCACCAGATGTTTCTTGCATATCTAAAGGGTGTCAGCCTTGAACAACTTTTACTTCCTCTGTCACACTGACTTCTGAGAATGCTATGGTATAGTCTCCAGACAGCCGTGATAGTGATAAAGTTGTTAAAGAGAGACAATCCTAACACTCACTTTGACAGCACATTATCGTGCCTTTGACATGTTAGTGATGAAGTTACACTTTCAAGTTTATTGTCATTCGTATCCTTACAGGTTATGCAAAAAGCAAAAATGTAATATTTCGCCCCTGGGGCCATAGTGCAATACATAGAAACAGGAAATAAAACAAAACAATAAAAACAAGCATATGACAATAGGAGCAGCAAAACTTGAAAGCTACATTTGAAAATTAAAGTGTAGAAAGATCAGCGTGTCTGAGTGCTATAGATCAATGTTTGAGAGGGAACTTCCTCAAACTATCTTCATCTTAAAGCTTGAAGATGTTGTCTCATAAATAAGAGAAGTCTGCTACTTTTACTTTGTACAACAAAGCCAACTATGTCAAGAATGTACATTTATGAAGAAATAGTAGAGCAAACGGGGTATTTAAAAGTTTAAATAGCTCAGAATCAAACCTTCAAAATACTTCTCTCAAATGTGGATTACTATTTTGTGAGATGTACCCTCCTACTGTATCAGAGATCCCTGTGCACATGAATTATCATGAAAGAATAAAAAGGTTTAAAAACTTTGCTTATACATGCTTTTGTTTGTTGACAGTTGATACATGGTGAGATGTACCCCCCTACTGTATCTGAGGTCCCTGTGCACATGGTGTATCCTGAACACTTCCCCCCAGAGAAGCGTCTGGTCACTGGTCATGAGGTATTTGGCCTCCTGCCGGGCCTCACCATGTACGCCACCATATGGCTGAGGGAGCATAACAGAGTCTGTGACATCCTGAAGGCAGAACATCCCACCTGGGACGATGAGCAGCTCTTCCAGACCACCAGACTCATCATCATTGGTGAGAACCTAGATAGGTTTACAGTTTAAGTACAAAGATGGTGTCAGGATCTGCAAATCTTCTTTCTCTTAGACAGATTGGAGCATTTCAACCTACAGTATATCGACCACTTTTAACAGGTTTTTGACCAATAATAGATTTGTAAAATAATATCTTAAAAATGGATCTTTACAGATTTCTTTTTTTCAGTACAGTCCACATAGTAAGTAAAATTGTTTTTAGACTTACAATTGTTTTGGTTATTGATTAATCTGCAGATTATTTTCTCGATCGATCAATCAATTAATTGTTTGGTGTATAAAACATTAGAAAACTGTGAAAAAATTACTTCATCAAATGTCTTGTTTTGTCTGACCAACAGTCCAAATCCCAATAATATTTCATTTATTATAATTTAAGACCAAGAAAAGCAGTTCATTCTACCATTTGAGACCTTGGAACTATCACACTTTTGGCATTTTTGTTTAAAAAATGACTTGCATGATTAGTCGATTGCCAAAATAGTTGCCTATTAACTTTAGTCAATCAACTAATTGATTCCCTGTTGCATCTCTAATTGTATGCACAAATTAACAGTTCAAATTTCCATCTTGAAGTTTCTTTAAATGTTTTTTATTTCAATTAAAGTTTTCCTCTGTGTGTGACATGAAGTGATGACATTTGTTTTTGTCCCCCAGGAGAGATCCTCAACATTATAATCGAAGAGTACGTGCAGCATCTGAGTGGTTACCTGCTGAAACTGAAGTTTGATCCCGCCCTGCTCTTCAGCGTACGTTTCCAGTACAGCAACCGCATCGCTCTGGAGTTCTGCCACCTCTACCACTGGCATCCACTGATGCCTGACAGCTTCCTCATCGACGGAGATGAAATCCCGTACTCCCAGTTTATTTACAACACCTCCCTCATCATGCACTATGGGGTGGAGAAACTAGTTGATGCCTTCTCCCAACAACCTGCAGGACAGGTAGATAAGTACCGTCTTCTGATTGTATACTATAATCCAGTGTTAGAGTTACAAATGCAGTTTTGTTAGCATTGTTGCTTTTATGGATGTAAAGTTAACAGTCGTCAAGTACTGTACTTAAGTACACTTTGATGTACTTGTACTTTACTTGAGTATTTACATGTTACTTTATACTTCTACGTCACCACATTTTAGAGGCAAATATTGTACTTTTCACTCCACTACATTTATGTTTCAGCTATAGTTAGCCTACTAGGTACTTTTCAAATTAAGATTTTACATAAAACACATACGATGAGTTTATAAAATGCATTGTTTATTGACCAGATGTTTCCAACCTATTTGGCTTTTGACCCCTGACAAAAGAGGCAGTTGAGTCCCCTTGTTATGCTTCAGATATTTATCTAACTTCTCAGATGGTTTCATTTAAATAACTGCTCAAGTCCCAAAGAGGTGAAATGATCCAACATTTACAAAAAAAAGGTTAGAGAAAAGTCCAAAGAAGTAAAGTACATATTTGTGTAATCAAGCTTGTTTTTTTGTCTTCTTTCCTGCCCATTTAATAATCTAACGTTCCCTCAGATTTGTCATGTGACATTTTGAAGCGGCCTGTCCCTGAGAACCACTGGACAAAAAATCCAGCTGTATATAAAGTATTTAAAACTAGCTCCACCTCGACCAGCTACATCAATAAAATATTAATACTTCCATTAATACTTATGCATTTAGGCATCAGTATTAAAAGATGTGTGTGTGTGTGTGTGTGTGTGTGTGTGTGTGTGTGTGTGTGTGTGTGTGTGTGTGTATGTGTATGTGTATGTGTATGTGTATGTGTATGTGTGTGTGTGTGTGTGTGTGTGTGTGTGTGTTCGACTCTGACCTGCGGTCCTTTGCTTCATTTCATTCCCTCTCTCTCCCCTTTCATGTCTTCATCTGTCCTGTGGAAATAAAGGCCTAAAATGCCGAAAAAATTATCTTTAAAAAAAAACAACAAGATAATGTAATTCATAATAATATGTCAGGCAAGGTTAATTCTTCTGCAGATCTACTTTCTTTTCAGATCTACAGATGTACTTTTGATACTTTAAGTACATTTTGCTGAAGATGCTTTTGTACTTCTACTTAAGTAGGATTTTGAATAGCACTTTTACTTGTAATGTAATATTTATACATTGTTGTATGGCAACTTTTACTTAGGTAAAGGGTCTGAATACTTCCAGTGCCTCAAAGAATTGATTTCAAAATACTTTTACTGGTTTATACATCACTAAACGGTTTAGGGCCAAAATACATTTCTGATCTGTTACTACATTATGACCCACCCAGACCTCTCAGGTCGTCTGGGACAGGTCTACTTGTTGTCCCCGGAGTCAGAACTAAACAGGGGGAAGCAGCGTTCAGTTTTTATGCTCCACATATCTGGAACAAACTCCCAGAAACCTGTAGGTCCGCTGCAACTCTCAGTTCTTTTAAATCTAAGCTAAAGACCTATCTTTTTGATGTTGCTTTTCTTTAAATAATCTATTTTATTAACTTTAATTTCTTATACTGCACTGTAACTTTTATTATTATACTGCACTATCAATTTTATTCTTGTCTTTTAATGTTTTTAAGTTGTTTATTATTGTTTTTTAATTGTTTTCTAACTGCTCTTTAATGTTTTATGTAAAGCACTTTGAATTGCCCTGTTGCTGAAATGTGCTATATAAATAAAGCTGCCTTGCCTTGCCTTGCCATCACTGAAGTAGACACAGTAGATACATAGATAGATGACAGGAAGTCTTTGACTCTTGGTGGTTGCATTTGCAAGATGTCTTCACTGATACATAAAACCTTGTTATCAAACACCTCTAACCCCCTGGATGCAAATATTGATAATAATACCAATCACATAGCAAATTATGACATTTCAGAGTAGCTTAACTCGCCCCAAAGATAACGGACATATAATATATACCATAAACCTCTAAATAAAGACAGAACATATTATATAAGAAAACGCTTTTACATGACTCGTCTGCTCTAGCTTTAATTGCATAAATGACTATCTGCTCAGGAATGTATGTCTGTCAGAGGATCTCTGGTGCAGTCCACAGTGATGGTGAAACATGAGACAGGACACGTACTGTATTTACCATGTAAGAACTAAACCACTTAATTCATCCACATTAAAGCAGATGTCCCCTTACAATCACTTCCTAAAATAAAATTACAGATACTATTCTCAATTATCTGTCAGCAGCATCATGTGAATGCAACTCTTCATTTCGTTTTGCTGAGAATTAAGTGTTAAAGCTTTAGTGCTTAACTTTTTGATATTAAAGGTGCTCTAAGAGATGTCACACGTTTTTTAGGCTACAACATTTTTGTCACATACAGCAAATGCTATCTGCGAGCTGCCTGTCCCCTGAACACACTGTAAAAACATGCGGTCTCTGTAGACAGCCCAGGCTCCATAAATGGCAACAAAAACAAACTGTGCCAACCTGCACCACGAAACATAACAAACAGTCTTCCAGCGTTCCAGCCAATAACCATCAAGGATTTGGGGGTGGGGCTTGGGGGGGTTAGTGCGTGGAAGCACGTAAGGGAGGGAGAGGGGACAGGATGAGGAGGAGGGAGGGGCGAGCTAGCCTCATTTTGTTTGAAAATACTTTGAACGTCAACAAGAAGTGCCGTCACCCAATATCGCTTAGAGCACCTTTAATGAACGTCCGTTACATTCAAGTCATTGCCAAATGAGTTGCTACAAAGCTAATTAAGACTATCAGCAGTGTTGGTCATCTTACTTTAAAAAAGTAATTAGTTACAGTTACAAATTACTTCTCCCAAAAAGTAACTGAGTTAGTAACTCAGTTACCACATTGTAAAAGTAATTAGTTATTTACCTAGCAAATTAACTGACTTTATTTTTTATGTTCTATAACGTTATTACGTTCTATAACATCTTTAACGTCAAAGATGTTGCTGACCCGAAAAATCGAGCGTTGCTTGTTTTAACAGAGTGGCTCCGTCTCCTTCGCTGGAGCTCACGCTAGCTGCATTTGGGGTTTGGTTTGCAGCAGCAGGTGGGTAGAGCAGCCAAAAATTTTACTCAAGTAAAAGTACTGTTACTTCAGAATAATATGACTCAAGTAAAAGTAAAAAGTAGTCATCCAAATAATTACTTGAGTAAGAGTAAAAAAGTACTTGGTGAAAAAAACTACTCAAGTACTGAGTAACTGTTGAGTAACTGAGTACTGAGTAACATTCCCTGATGGGTATATTTATGAAATATATAGATTTTAATGGGAGGGAATTACATATCGGCTATTTGTCGGCTTCTTGAGCCGTGTGTCGCCAATGCGCACAGTGGTTTGAATTATGTTTTTTATATTTTTTATTTGCTCTCACGATCGCTTCCACTGCCAGGGTTGCAACTGAAATAATAGACTAAAGCAACGGCAGTTTATGGAAAGCACAAGTGTAATTATGGTCAGATGTTGTGCCTGACTGATGGGGAAGTGATATTGGTAAGCGTTGTGATGTAGGCTAGCCTACGCATCTACAGCGTCGCCTATTTTTTTGTTTACCAGCTGTCCTCCTGTTTTAGGAAGCAGCGACTGTATTGCGTTTTGTCTGTAAAACCGTGTCTGTGTTCTTCATATTTATGTAGAATTATAGTCTGCTCTTCTTATGTAAAATATGTGGCTATTGGTCATGTTATGCAAACATTGCCTCTTTTATGTGAACATGCGCGGCTGTTCCGCCGATTGGGAAACCCTGGGTTGATTGAACTAGTTGTTAACCACCGTTATATATGTCAGTGGTCGTGACACAGCTTGCGGGACCGCGGTTGTTAGGTGAGGTGAAGCCGGGTAACTGAAATAAATTCCAGGACATGTTGATCTGGCCTCTGGGGTGTTCCTCCTCATTTGTGTCTGCATTGCTGTGCATTGCTGCGACTGTAAAGCTAACCCGTCCCGCCGATGAGATTGAGTATGGTCACGTGACGAGACTGCACAACTACGTTTGATTGGTGAAACACAGCCACGTGGTAGAGCCTTTAGCGGAAGTCTCTCTCTCTGTCAAAATAAAACATTAAAATGAGGCGTACGTGGGGGATAAAAACAATGACGCGTAGAATACCAAAGAGGTAAAAAGAAAAGTAACGAGCTCATTGTAGCCTAATGTAGCGGAGTAAGAGTACAGTTTCTTCTTCACAAATCTACTCAAGTAAAAGTAAAAAGTATAGTGATTTAAAACTACTCCTGGAAGTATAATTTTTTCAAAAGCTTACTCAAGTAAATGTAACGGAGTAAATGTAACTCGTTACTACCCACCTCTGGTTGCAACGATGGGAAAAGTAATTAATTAGTAATGCCGTTAGTAACGCCGTTATACTTAAACACCGTTACTCCCAACACTGACTATCAGCTCCAAACAACCCTCTCTGTTTTTCTCTGTATGGCTATGCTCAGAAGATAGTGTCGTCCGGTGACTTTCCTACCCAGAAAATAATTGCCTCTTCTGAAGAGTCCATCATGTTTTGTTAAATCCTCCATGTCCTTGCATACTAGCAACTGCGTGAAGGAGGGGTGGGGGCTGTGCGCAATCACGGAAGGCTTGTATCATGTGGACGCACCGACAGTGTTGTTGTCATTACTTATAATTCCTCATGGGGGCGACAGAAACTATGCACTATAGCTTTAAGTGTTGTTGCCTGCCAGGCTACACGTTTGTTCGACATCTGGCTGACGGTATTATCATTAACAGTTCATTAAATAACATTGCAGTAACTTCTTTGTCTGTGTTTCAGATAGGTGGAGGTCACAACTCTCATGCAGTAGTGCTCAAAGTGGCAGAAATGGTCATCAGAGAGTCTCGAGCAACACGTGTGCAGCCCTTTAATGAATACAGGAAGAAGTTTAACCTGAAGCCATACACATCTTTTTATGAATTTACTGGTAAGCAGGAATAATATTGTAACTAAAACTTGGTTCTGAAAATGTTTTGTATTCCCCCCTTGCAAAACTCTGTTGCACGTGTATATTTGTTAATAGAGCAATTTTGACTTCAAGCTAATTTAAATTGGATTAAAATAATAGTTGTATTTATATACACTTTTCGAGCTTTAGCACAAAACATAAAACAGTAGATATACTTTAAATAAGTGAAATTTGTTTAGCAAACTATCTTTTGAAGTGGGTAAAGGAAAACCACATTTACACATTCCACATTGTAACATAATAAGATAATAGTAAGGGTATGAATAACAATCTCTGAGTTAATTAACAGCCGTTTTCTCTTTTCCAAACAGATGACATAGAGATGGCCAGAGGTTTAGAGGAGCTCTATGGTGACATAGATGCTCTGGAGCTCTACCCCGGCGTCCTGCTGGAGAAAACACGTCCTAACAGCCTATTTGGTGAGAGTATGGTGGAGATGGGTGCTCCATTTTCCCTGAAAGGCCTGCTGGGAAATCCCATCTGCTCCCCTGAGTACTGGAAGCCCAGCACCTTTGGGGGAGAGACGGGCTTCAATATCGTCAAAACTTCCAC
The DNA here is from genome assembly GCF_004354835.1 of Perca flavescens. NCBI lineage: Eukaryota > Metazoa > Chordata > Actinopteri > Perciformes > Percidae > Perca > Perca flavescens. The sequence goes on from NC_041335.1 coordinate 27,437,023, forward strand.
TCTGAAGAAACTGGTGTGCCTCAACACCAAGTGGTGTCCATACGTGGACTTTCATGTTCCACGAAAAGAGGAGGACACAAAACCAAGAAAATCACCCACTGAACTTTAATGAGTTTTATGAGTGAATGACATAGTTTGCATTTAAGCAGGTCTACCTCCAGAAAATACAGCTGACAAATTCCATAATTTCCAGAGAATGAAAATTCCTCTAGACCTCGGAGAAGTATTTTCATTTGCTAATGATTGCTTATTGTATCGCTATATCTTCTTGAAGACCAACAATTAAATTGCATTACTGTACAGATGACCTGTTCAAAGAAGATAATGAATTCACTGTATTTTAAATTGCCAAAAATAAAAGTAAGAAATAGTTCATGAATTATAAGAAGTAATGATCTGCAGACAGTTATTATTGTTGCATATTAGGAGAAACCCATGTCGTTTAGGTCAAAATTACATTCAGTCAATGTTTATAATCTGTACAAAAGAAAATGTTGCAATTCAAAATTAAAAGTTGGCCACTCCACTGGGGCATTGGGGGTTTAAGTGCTTTGCTCAACAGTGACTCATCTTGCATGAGGCAAGGGTGCAGATTTAAACAGTCCAACTCTGTACTGTAACAACAAGGACTAGATCCCTCACTGGCTTCCCACATACCCGGAGCCCTCATGTTTTCTCTCCCCACAGTTTTCCTTGGATTAGGATGGCACCTAAATCATGGTCGCAGCTGTTGCCATGGTCCTGCTAGGTGCCCTGCAATGCTGTGCTACGTCCAGTTACGCCCTGAAGTGCCCTGCTACGTCCTGCTATGTCATGCTATGCCCTACTACACCCTGATAGGCCCTGCAGTGCCCTGTTACGCCATGAGCTACTACAACAACGACTACGTCATAGTTCAATTATCTTTATTGTGAATATAATTGCCACTGTGCATCACACCCCCAACCAGCACTGGCAGACAACAGCCCATCTGTAATCCTGTAATAAACATCTGTAAAGTGTCATGAGATAACTCTTAATAATAAAATTGAATTGAATGCTGACTTTGCCAGTTAAGTTGATTGAAATGGCCAAAACAGACAAACCAACAAAACCTGTGTGTGTGTGTGTGTGTGTGTGTGTGTGTGTGTGTGTGTGTGTGTGTGTGTGTGTGTGTGTGTGTGTGTGTGTGTGTGTTCTTGTTTTTTTTCATGATCCCCAGGGGATTAATCCCACTGTCTATAGTGACATTTGTTTTTTTGTCTAATGTCTCAACTATAGTTGTGCTAATTTTCAAATGTTAGCATGCTAACATGCCAACACACTAAAAGAAGATGGTGAACGTTATGCCTGCTTTACATAAGCATGTTAGCATCTTCATTGTGAGCCTGTTAGCAGGCTGAAATTAGCATTTAACACATGCAGTGCTGTGCTTACAGTACAGCTGCAGGGATACTTCCAACAGGGTCCTATGTTCAGCATGTGTGTCTCTTGATATTTCAACATTGTACGTGATACTGGTAAGGGCTATCTTAACAGTAATAATATTGAAGCTAAAATTGGTTCTGAAAATGTTTTGTATTCCCCCCTCTTGTACGTGTATATTTGTTAATACAGCCATTTTGACTTCAATCTTATTTAAATATAAATAGATAAAAATAATTGTTGTATCATATAACACTTTTCAAGCTTTAGCACAAAGTGAAACACATTCAATACATGTAGCCATGCAAGCAGGTAACAAAACTCAGCCAGCAACACTGAATATAGCTGTTTTCTTGAAACATACAAACCTATAGCAGCAAAAGGAGTGAGACAAAAAAATAAAATACAATCCAGGGAACCAGGGAAACATGAATTAAACATTTGACCTATAGGAAAAACATTGCTGAAAACATTGAACCATTTGAAAGGTCCTCTTAATATTGATATTGAGCTAGAGACCATAGGACCCTGGGAACATAGACACGCTCCCCAGCAGCACATGGCTGCACAATCTGTCTAGTTACATTTTTTAAATTGTTACATTAGTTTTAACACATTCAATTTGAATTAAGAAAAACCTACAGTCACAATACAAAATGACTAAATGTGATGTGTGTATTTGAATTTTAACACTAACTGACGGATAGTGGATGCAGATGCAGACGTTGGTGGTGTTTCACCTTGTAGTATGTATGAGAAAAGGGATCACACACTACTGTAGTTTTGCTGTGATGTGGGCTGCATGTGTACATTTTGTGTTTACACCTTGTTGTTAATGTGCACTGAGTGGATGTGCACTGAACACACTGTAAGGCAAGGGTCTTCAACATTTAGGCCAAGGACCCCTCAGGTGAAAAAGAGAGCAGGGACCCCTATATATAAATTGTATAAAACTGAATTGCATATTAAACTGGGCCTACAATAACATGTGGGGCTGCCTAAAGCCTTTACACATACCTGTTTAATGGTGCATACAATACTAAGCTATTTAATTCATAATTGTCGACATGTTCATATATTTATTCATCATATTTTCATGTTAAAATGTGGAATCCTTAAGCTTAACTGTATCTGTGGATGGCTACCTTATGGCTACCTTACCTATAGGCCAGTAAGCCTATCATCAATGTTTGTGTGTAAATTTAAAAAAGATTTATCTTTACAAATAATATTTTGGATTCATGTCAATGTATTTTCATTGTATGGCCCCCCTGCAGCAACTTTGAGGCTGCCCTAGGGGTCCGGGACCCCCTGTTAAAGATCTCTGCAGTAAGGAACAACAGATAAAACTTAAATTAATTTGTGTGTAGATTGCATCAGTAACCATTCATGTAACTTTGGTAAATTAGTGAATTCATTATTAGTATTCAAACAAAAGGATGATAATAACTAACTATAAATAACGAGATTAGAATTTACTACCGTCCCTACATTTTTGTAAAGACACATCTAACTTAATTACACCAAGGTTATACTGGGTAAGGTTCATTTTTACTCCATGGTAAATTATTTATTTATATGGCATGTGTAACTGAAATGGTAATGTCAGAAAAGTATGGTTATACTGACCTCTGTGGGTTAAATGTTTTAAGATTGTCTAGATGTCTAGTTTGTGCCCAGGTGAACATTTCAGCTGCTATAGCAACAAAAACAATATTTCCAGCCTGTGTTTCTTGGCCTAATGAAGACATTTTGACATGTCACAGTAAGAAAATCACAGGTGACAATAATAAAATGAATGATGGCTGAATTCCATATAGCTGCTTCAGTCTTAGGCTCCTGGTAATATACATCCTGGCCCCTGTTACACTGTCTTGCCTCACTGGGGTATTTGAATAGAAAGGATTCAGCAAAAATGTTGTGATTAGTAATACCTATACTATGACAAGTCAAAATGTCTGCTGTGAAAAGGCTGTTTACTCTACAAAGAGTGATTCAAAACAATTAACTAAATTCTATATAGGATGTTATTTTTACTAAACGTAAAATAACATCTTATATAGAATCAATGTTACCTTTTACACATTTTAAAATAGATTAAAACATTTCTACCCTGTGCAAAAGAAGACAAAAAAACAAATAAATTGCATTTCTACTAAAGTGCAGGTGTGCAAGTCTCTGTATTACATTTTTATTAAATAAATTATAAAGCAACTGAAAACACTCCAAAAGCAGAAATTATCCAAAACAAAAAAGTATAATAAGTTGGTACATGGTAAAAAGAAATTCTAAAAATAAATGCAAATTGAAAGCCCTCTTAAATCCCTGATTCAAATCTATCTTGTTAATTTCATGTGTGAATTCAGCTACTTATTAACCAAAACTTGGCAACTTGTTATTGCATTAGTGTGTAGTTTCTGTCTCCCCCATGAGGAATTCTAAGCAATGACAACAAAACTGTCGGCGCGTCCACATGATACAAGCCTTCTGTGATTGCGCACAGCCCCCACCCCTCCTCCACCCAGTTGCTAGTAGCCAAGGAGGACACGGAGGATTAAAAAAAACATGATGGACTCTTCAGAAGAGGTAATTATCTTCACTAGATTTTCTGCGCGGGAAAGTCACCGTACGACACAAAGTTCTGAACATAGTCATACTGAGAAATACAGAGAGAGTTGTGTGAAGCTGATACTCTTAATTAGCTTTGTAGCAACTCATTTGGCAATGGCTTGAATATAACGGACGTTCATTAATATCAAAAAGTTATGCTTTAATTTGTCAAGTCTTCTATTAATCATATTTTACAGTCCAATATAAGACCAAGACCTCCATGCAGGAGTTCCACTATGGGAAAGCCTACGAGGATTTAGGGCAAGGCAGATGACTTGAAGGGTTTGGTCTCTACTACTGCAGTTGGTTTAATTGCATGTGCCTGGCCAAATCAAACTAAAACTACAGGCATGGCTTTATACCTGAATATACCAAAGAATCCTCTCTCTTTTTTGGAATGTGGGTGAACTGGCCCTCTAAAGTGGAATGTAGAATGGTTCAGTAGAATCCGAACACATCATCATGATTCTCTGCTTTGTTAGTCACAATTCACCTGTTGACTACAAGTTAGACACACTGCTGGCATTAAGAGAGGACATCTTCAGGATATGGCTTTATGGTTCGGTAGTAATCCTCCCCGTGAGGATATGTCTGTTGAAGACATCGAAGAGGAGATTGAGGAAGAGATTGAGGAGGAGATTGAGGGGGAGATTGAGGAGTTAACAGAGGAAGTTGATGAGAAAATAGTGGAGTTTCAGGAGTATGCAGAGGTAGATATTATGAAGGAGGTTCAGGATCAGCCCTCTGTCTACAACAGAGAAGACTACTCCTACAGTTCCTTCGCAGAGGTAAGAAATAAAATTACACACACACAAACACACACATACACACACACACACACACACATCTTAACGTGATGGGATCTGCAAAAAGTAACATATAAGGAGTAAATATACATAATGTATGTATAGTAGAAAAATATTCAAAAACACACATCTGTTCATGATTATTATACCACAATTGTGTTAATTGTGTACAGCTGCACAAGCATATAAGTAAATTAAATATGTTAGTGGATAAACCTCTTGATCGTTTAGTTTCTAAACACATTGTTCAAGAGAGAACATCTTAATTAAAAAGACTGCACATGTACTACAAATATCCATTTTTTTTAATTTGTTTAATGTTTTACAGACAGAGGAATCTGAGATATCTGAGAGATCTGAGAAATTAGCTGGTCTTCACAAAGCTCTAGAAAAAGAGAAAAGAGCCAAAGCTGCTCTTGAAGAGGCTTTGAGGAAGGAAAAAACATCCAAAGCTCAACACAAAGGAGCCCTGAAGCAGGAGCGAAAAGAAAAAGACGCTCTTGCCAAGGCTCTGAGGAAGGAGCAAGCTGAGAAAAACCGTCTTCGAGTTGATATGGAGCACATGAAGGCACAGGTGGCTGATCTCAAGAAGTCACAGAGAGAGCAGCAGCGGAGAAAAGCAAAGCTGAAATCCACAATCACCGGAATGGCTGCTGAGCTCGAAGAGGACAAGAACGTGATTGAGAAGCTCCAGAAGGATCTGGAGGCGTCTTCTTGTCAGCAAGAAAAAGAAATCGCACAGCGTGATCAGGTGAATTGTGCCGAAATCAAGGCACTAAAGGATCGCATCATTGAGCAGTATGATGAAAGTCTAGAAAAAGACAATCAAATTCAATACCTGCATCTCAATCTTCAGAATCTTCAAAGCAATATTGAATCCAAGGACAACATGGTTTCCTCACTGCAGCAGAAAGTGAACCAGTGCGCCTCAGATCTCAAAGAGGAACAAACTAAAAAATGGTCCCTCCAGAGGAATTATGAAGCCGCTGTCTCCCAGCAGCAGAAGGAAGCAGAAGAACTAGACCATCTGACTCATGAGAACCAACAACTCGCTTCTGAAAAAAAAGGGCTGCAAGGTGAACTTGAGGCTGCTGTAAATGAGCGGCAGCTTCATCATAAACATCTTCAGGAAGCCAGAGAAGCTTGCAGCAGACTTGAGAAGGCCATTAAGACGGAGAAAGTTTGCTTCTCGACAGCATATAACAAGATCCAGATCCTAGAGAAGGAGCTCTCTGAGAAGAGTCTGGCTTTAGAAAAGAGCCAGACTGCTGAAAGATTCTTAAGGTTGCTTGTCAAAAACGAGAAGAAGCGCTATGAGCAGTTGGTTTTAGTAAAGCAGGCTGCAGTTGAACCTCTTGCAAGCCCCAGCAACCAGCTGAGAGAAGCATCTGCGACCTCAGACCGTCTGATGTACGACATGCAGACTTTGAGGATGGAGAATGCAGACGTTAGGGCTAAATTCAACGTTATGGAGACAGAATATGACAGAATAAGATCTAAATTCTGCTCTCTCTCTGAGCGCCATGAAGAGATGATGTTAAAGAATAATGATATCATCTCTGAGAATAAGTTGACCATCACTAAGCTCCAGTTCATGGTAGATGGGTTCAAAGAGCAGCTGTCAGACAGCAAAGCGAGACAGGCAGAACTTGAAGATGCCTTAAAACAGGACCAGAAACAAAACCCGGAGTTACAGCAAAGAGTTGATCAGCTCACCTCTGCTCTTGAAAAAGTATGGACCAGATGTGAGAAGCACCGCGTGGAACTCAAAGAGGCTTTGACAAAGCAGATTGAAACAATGGAGGAGAAGCAGAAGTTGGCCGTGGCTCTGCAGAAAGCTCACGACAGCTACGCCAGGCTTCAGGAACAACAGTCAAACTATCAGTACAGACACGTCAGTGACACTGAGCTCAGACTCAACCAGCAGAAAACTGCCCTGGATGAGAGCGCAAAGGCTCTACAACATCTGCAACGAGAATACACACATCTGGGAAGGAGGCACAGTGACATTAATTCTGACTATTGTGAGCTGCTTAAAACTCACAGTGCCCTCCAAATCAGATATGAGAGGCTCAGCTATGCACAAGGTAACCCACGACCAGAATTCAGCCCACCTCTGTTCGCAGTAAAACCCTAATGTTTTGGTATACACGACATCTATTTCCAGTGGTGTAACTTAAGTAAAAGTACCAATATTACAGTGGTTACAGGTTCAAATCCAGGTCGTTCCCGAAACGACCTGGATTTGAACCTAGAACATGCATTTCTGTGTTGAGTTTGCATGTTCTCCCCATGTTTTCTCCGGGTGCTCCGGTTTCCCCCACTATCAAAAACATGTACTATGTTCTCCAGTCAGTGCCCTTGATCAAGGCACTGGCTCAGATCTGGAGTTGGTCCCCGGGCGCTGTGATTGGCTGCCCACTGCTCCCTTGAGGGATGGGTTAAATGCAGAGAATAATTTTTTGTGGGAGTTTTTCCTGATCCGAGTCAAGGGTCAAAGGACAGAGGGTGTCGTGTGATGTACAGGTTGTAATTTTGTGATTTGTACTGGGCTGTATGACTGGAACGTGAAGACTCTCAATCCAGGTGACAGGAGATGGGAAGTTTGTTTTTTAATTCTTTTAACACTTACTCAAGAGACTTAATCGGCTTTACAGACAGACCTCAGTCTGATGCAGCACACCTTCCTTTGAATGTGATATTCTTTGTGTGTGTGCAGTACTACTAATGTAAGCAATGTCATAAAAAATGTGTTTAATAAACAATAGTTCCAACAATCTCACCACAAGGCCCTTTTCGTTGCTTTTCTGGAGAGTTTTATTATATTACATACAGGATTTTTCTCCTGTTTCCAATTTTAAGAATAAACCTTGAATCTCTTGAACTTATGCCTGATCTTCCTTTTAGTTCAGTTGCACATGGCACAACGTAAATCTTGATGATTGTTTAAATGGGTGGAGATTGGTGACCAGCAACCTGAGAAGACGTGGCAAAACAATAGCAGTAGATTATTTTAACGTACATATTTTTATCCATATGCCTCATTCCCAAACATGTGTGAACATATTGAAACGGACTGTGCAGGAAATGAAAATGCACCGTATGATCTCCGGTATGGGCCTGCCTTTCATTATCATATTTGATACTGGCACAGTTTTTACTTATCCACTCCTACATTTCACACAACCAAAAAAAATAGAGATTATCAGGGAATCAGGTTATAGTTAGAGCTTTTGATAAGGTGATAATGTGTGATGTCTGTATTACATGCAAAAATATCACTAAAGACTTTGGTAGTATTGTCTTAATGTTTATTGATCCAGCCCCTCGTATTCTCCTTTGGTTTTAAGAAAAGGTGTTAACAGTCAAGTCGCTTGATATAAGAAAATTAGCATGGTCACTGAAACAAAAAAAAACAGTATTTTGTGACAAAGTAAAGTATCCTTAGCAGTTTCACTAACAAAGTCAACACTGTACAACACATTAAGTCTTACTGTAGGCCTACTTGAACTAACTAATAACCAATAACACAATATGAATCAGAGTGAAACATGTGATTCCTATATAATTAATTAAAAAAAAAGAATACTAAACATTTTCTCTTTCATGTTTCAATAGTAAAATTAAGAAACGTAGAAACCAAGACTAGTAGTTGTATTCAGAAGTAACCTGCACTACAGTCAAACTGTATAACATGACAGTAAATAATGTAACCACAAGGAGTAGTACAGAAAGTGCTGTACTAAAGCCATGAAATACACATTCACACAAAGAAGTGGATGCTAATACAGAATATGTTAGAAATAGTTCATCAACACCACTCATGTCTGTGCGTTAAGTACAGAGCTGAAGTCAGGAGGCAGTTAGCCTAGCTTAGCATTACAACTGAAGGCAGGTAGGTAGAGACATCTAGCCTGGCGGGGGAACAGCAAAACACAGTATGTGAGCATTGTTAACTGTTGCGGGAGTGAACGAAACTCAAGTCACGTTTATTAGTTGCAAACCGATACATTCAGATTAGCGTTCACCAAAATGAGCACGTTCAATGAACACTTTTAGTGCATTCATGCACAGTACTATTAATTAGTGAGTTCAAAATGAGTTGGTAGGTAGGCTACATTTGACATTTGACAACATGTTTCCCCCTGCCTCCAGTCTTTATGCTAAACTAATCACCTCCAGGCTCTAACCCCATACTTAAAGACACAGTAAATAAAAAATAAATTTTACAAATTCTCATCCTGTGCTAATTGTTCAGTTATTATATGCCAAAAACATGTAAAAAAAAAATCATTTAAAATGTTTTTTCATATCAAAATATTTTTGATGGCTTATCTTGAACTTGGATTGGTTACAGTATATGAGGATGTCTTGGACTTGATGATCTGTAGCTACTTACACTGATGAAATCGGGCAGCTGATTGGTCATTCTCCTGACTATTAACTAACGGGGGACTGAACACAGGTGCTGTCACTGAAGTGGAATTAGAGACTGAATTGATATGAGTGCTAGTGCCTACTGCCATTGAAGCAGTGTTTGCTGGGTAAAAGTGGACATCCACTGCCACCGTAGTAAGGCCCAAGGAGACATGGTGAGAAAGGAGCAGGGGAGGGTTGCCATGTGAGATGGTGAGGCTGTGGTGGATGGGTGCTACACATGCCTCAGCACTTTGCAGGGTTAAAGAGGAGCGCAGGCCCTCCTCACGTCTGGATGGTGGAGAGGGGGAAGGTGAATGGGAGGGTAAGGATGATGGGGGAGGAAAGGCATCCTGGCATTGGCTGCAGTTGTCCCCTCTGTTACTGGTCCAATCCTCAGCACACTGCAGCTGGATGCTGGGCTGCGACATGCTGCAGCCCTTTTCCTCCTCCAAAGAGGGTTCAATCTGAAATAGTGTAATGATAATAATGAAAACATAATGATCATTTATCTTTTTTGATAAAATAAAGGGTAACATGACTGGTGGCATCATGATCATGGTCATCAGTGGTTTGTAATTCTAATTACACATCAGAAAACAAAAATGTTGGGGAAAAGTGGCTCGTCCAATTTAGCATTACACTTGTATAACTTTCAGACTAACGATGGGTAGTTAAAACAAAAATGTATCAAAGTTATTGCAGCATAGCCAAAAGTATCATAATTTTTATTGCCTTTATTCTTCTTATTCTTCCCAATCTGGCACCTACTGTATATGTTGGTTGTAGATTTGGGTGTTATTCTAAGAACATTTAATGTAGCCCTGAGCCACTAGCCTCATGCAGAGATAGCGAGTGGCTAAATTGGTCAGCTCGATTCTTTCTAACCCCCAGATTTTTTTTCATTTTCAACTCGCAGTCTTCAAGCCCAACTGACGCTGACTCAATTGACAGTTGATGAGATTTTTCTGATTTTGTTTTCTTTGCTACCACAGTGCTACCTCGTTAGTGTAATTTGCTCATGCCCAGAGGACCAAAATTCCCTCTAAATTCAGACAAAAAATATCCCTGGACACATCTTTCACCCAGTCATGTCATATGTTTCTGTGTTATCAAACCTTTGTGTCAAGAATGGGCTCAGGATAAGTCTCTACAGTGACTAAGTGATCGTCTAGAGTGGGCTGTGTGTCCTCCTGAAGATCCTCAAATGTAGGCTCCATCTGCTCCGTGATGACCAGGCTCGGTCCTGGAGGTCGGGCTCGGGTGTCTGATGTGTTGGGGCTCTGCTCAATCACTGCCACACAGTCATCGTCTTCAAAAGCTCTATGCAAGAAACACAGCACTTTGGTTTCCTGCATCTTTTACAAAGAGGCAAAATGGAAAAAAACTTGCAAGGCATCATCTCATGCATTTTTTTGGTCCTGTATAATGGTGTATTTACCTGTTTTCGTATGTACGTCCTGCAGCTCGATGTTCAGTGTGTCGTATGGGGACCCCTAGATTCCTCTGAACTGTCAAGGACATTTACATTTTAAAGGGATAGTTTGACATTTTGGTAAATATGCTTTTTTCGCTTTCTGGTTGAGAGAAGATTGACACCACTCGCATATCTTAAATAATAATAATATAATATTAAATGTGAAGCTACTGCGAGCAGCTGGTTAGCGTAACTTGACACACAGACTGGAAACAAGGGGGCACATGAATTATAGTAAACACTTATTTATAAAAGTTACCTTTTAATTAGTGAGCATTAGTGGGGCTGGTAGGCAAATTTAGGACCGAGCCAGGCTAGATGTTTCCTCCTGTTTATAGTCTTTGTGCTAAGCTTAGCTAACCGGCTGTAGCCTTATATTTAAAGGAACACTCCACCAGTTTTGCAATGCATCTAGTATAACATTGTTGGACTCACTATGGACAGTTAAAAAAAAAGAATAAAAATTGATGCAACAGAAACCTGCCGCCTATATTACCCACAAGGCCCAAACAGCCAAAAGTTCTGCCATTATGGAGTGTTATGCTGGTGAACAGCTAATCCCTCAAGCGGCTAGCCTCAAGCAGAGATGAGGAGAGGGCTACCTAGTTCTGGTGAGCTCACTTCTCCACACGCCCAGATTTTCAAACTTGTAGTCTTTTTTATTTATCTGGAGCAACAAAATACTCTATACAATTTTTCTTTCAAATATGCAGTAGTTTTCCTAAAAAGCTGTAAACACACTTTGATTTCTAAAACCTGTGAGGTTCCACTTTAGAAACAGACATAAGAGTGGTATCAATTGTCTTATCTAACTCTCCGCCCTAATGCGAATAAGCATATTAACTAAAATGTCAAAACAATGCTTGAAGAATAAGGATTTTCTGAAGTTTACCATGCTCAGAATGTGAAATAGTTGTGCTGACAATTGATGCGGCTGAGGATCTCTGACCTGCTCTGCTTGTTGTTGCAAGTTCGTTCTTCTGGACCACTGAATAGAAGGTAACAGTGATGAAGATGAAGGCCAGAGATACACCCACTCCCACCACGATGGGAATGTCATGTTTCTCCAGCACAGGCAACCATGATGGAGACTGCTGCGTTACTCTAAAGTGTAGAAGACAAAACTTAACGTCAAATCGGTTATGCTTTCTTTTGTTGACACTGTACAAACTCCATCTTCACAATATCTATCACTCCACCATATTTTATTTTGACCTACCTGGGATCATTGCTGGTCATAGGGGATTGGGAGGTGTTCCTCTTCAGCCACTCTGTAAGCTCTGTGTCATTGGATGATTTATCTGACTGAACTGGGTCACCTTGCTGGCTAGTATTTAGCTGTAACTGATCAGACACATTGACCTGATGGACAACAGGAATCTCAGGGTACAGTGTTGAAGGATTGGATGTCTGATGTATGGTTGAGATTGAAGGCTGGATTTGAAGAGGATCTCTGTGTTGGAACGGAAAAGTTTCTGTCTGTGGTAAGGGAGCTTGGGAGTGGAGCAGTGGATGTTGTGTTGGAGATGAAGATATGGTTAAAGTTGGTTTTGCGGGGAAAGGTTGAGGTTTTGTGACTGGAGAAGGTGGAGGTTGTGTAAAAGGCAGATCATGTGGGATTTTTGATAGCTCAAGATGTAACTTCGGAAAAAGACTTTGAGTAAATGATTGTGGAGGATCAGATTTAGTTATTTGTGAGACGGTTGGTGAACGCTGCAGATGTGTTTTCTGGTGGAGACGTTGACTTTGTTGCTCAAGTTTGGTTTGAGGAATCTGGGTTGAGGTTGGCTCACGGTAGGATTGGTAAAATTGACTTTTTGTAACCAGTTGGTCAGTTGGAGTTTGGTGCAATTCAGCTTGTGAAACAGAAGACTGGGTGATTGAATACAAATCCAACTTGAGAAAGCCAAAGGGTCCAACAACTGGAGGCTTTGACGTCTCAGTGAAGGGTTCTTTGATTTGACCGGCTAAAGACACAGCACGGAAGTTAGAGCCCTGAGAATGAGACTCTATCAACAATTCGTCGCTGACTTGATGTGATGACTGCAATTTTGTACGTGATGATGTTAATGTCAAATGGGATTGACTTTCACTGAGTAGATACTGAAGGGTTGAACCCAAAGCTTCACTGGTGACTACGGATATCTGGCTGTGTGTTATCGGTGTTTCACTATCTGAAATCATAAGAGGATCACTAGTCAGTGGCAGTTGGGTGTGGAGATCTACTGACTGGAAGTTCGGATGTGGAGGAGGTGGTAACATAGGAGGCTGCATCTGTGTGACTAATGGCTGAGTTGGATTGGTTGTTGGCTGATTTAGGTGGTGATGTAAAAGATAGCCAAGTGATTGTTGTGGCGTCTTTAGCTCAGCCACTGCTCCTCTTGAAAATGTAGGCAATGTGGTAGCACTGTTAGTTGTTTCATCACAGTGTGATAAAGAGCCTGGAAATAGTAAAAGAAAATGTTTTATTTACAGGAAAATGGGTTTTATTGCTGTAACATTAAACTCACCAAAGCAACGGCTTAATCTTGGAGCACAGCAACATTGCTAAATGTACAACAAACAGAGCAGTTTGTAGAGAGTTATCAGGTTGTAAACAAGCCAACAGTGTTGCCTGATTAGCTTTCAAGTGAGAGCACTTGAAATTTTGCTTACAAACCCTTAGCTTACACAGGAAATAGCTGTTTTAGCTTGCTAACGGTAGTGCTTGCTCGGCTACCCCACAGATGCCCTTGGCTTGATCCTCGCCTTGTAGGTCGTAGCAGCTGATCAAGACAGTTTGCGTTGCAATTTTACCATCGGCTTTTCGCCTCAAAATAATGTTGAATTACCCGGGGGCTTTGTTTTCAGCCTGTATGATTGTCTCTCTTTTCGCTGTTGTTGCCAAGTTGTACCTATTTTTAGTGATGTTTTTACAAGATCTTGGCAATTACTCTCACGAGTAGAAAGTTATCATACCCTATAGAAGGTTTTTTAAAGTACATACATGTGGCCTCCTTATGCTGTGCCTGAACATGTGGATGATGTGTTGTCTCAAGGTGTTGCTCAGCCATAGAGTCACTGGATTGGGACACTGGCAGATCTTTACTAGTGTCGGTGCTCTAGAAAATAAGAAAAAGACTCTTAATTTCAGCACAGGTGTAACATTTGACACAATCAGAAATGAACTGAGCTACAAAACAAATATCAGAGCAGTGATGTTGCCCATTGACAATGGAAAGTCACCACATGTAAAGCGTGCACAATCTAGAATAATTTACAGCTTCTGGACAGAGACAGCACAAGAAACCCCAACATGGAATCTGCACACTGATTTGGAAGCCAAAGCAGTGTCACCACATAAGCCTCAACAGAGATTTTTTACAAGGTCATTACTCACAGCAGACAAAACCAGTCTTGTCTGCTTGTCTCTAACAGCTGGACGATGTTCAGCTTAGGACAGAGGACAGCATGAAAGACAATTAGCAAGAAAAAGAAACTTGTGCACATGGGGTCAAGAACGCATCTTGTCGCATAACAATGTACTGTAAGTGTACACCTCAAAGTACATGTAAAAATACCTCATGTAATGACAGCACGCACACTAACACACCCACTCTGATTATACTGTGATAATAAGACAAAATATGTTGATGTCAATTTTTAGTAATATGAAGTATTTTTCACTCTGCAATTAAAGACAAAGTAATAGTGAAATGATAAGCAGATGTCGACATACCTGTGACAGTGAGGATGCTACGTCTCTGATGTCGTCCTGCCCGGTTCTCAGCAGTACAGTAATATTCCCCTATGTCAGAATACTGCACACTGGAAATATGCAGCGCTCCATCTTCTGCACAGACCATTAGATATGAAGTCATAAATCACATCCAGTTTAAGTACTGGTAGAATAAAGTTCATGTTTGCTGCTGAAAAGAACTTCTAATGAGAACCTGGTGAAAAACTTAATGAAAATAAACAGCTCCAATCACACTTTGGACTCACCATCAATGTGTCTGTGCTCAGTGGGACTGATGGGGGACTGTGTCTCTGCTCTGCCCCTAGTCCAGGTATATGTGATGGGCTGAATCCCTACAGCCCTGCAGGGCAGGACCGCTGAAGCCCCGATCCTGCAGCTCACTTGACCTACAAGGGTCACTATGATGGGACTCACTGAGATGAGAAGAGGAAAATTTTGTCATATTTTGCATTGTATGAAAAAAAAAGGCATCCTCACTTCCCCTTTATGTGCCCTAAGATCAAGAAAATGAAATTGGCATAATTTAAACACAATTATATCATTATTGTACCAATTTCAGCAATATAATAAACTTCTATGACATGTGGCAAGCATTTTGTACAAGGAAATACAATTTTGTGCCACTTGATGATTGTTTTGTGCACAAAATGCACTTTAATACGATGTCACATTGTTTTTTTTAGAAGGTCTGTAAGGTCCAATGTTGTATAAAGTGGAGAAATGCAATGTATTTGACTTATTTTGCTCCCACAAAGACTACAGAACAGATGTTCCTCTATCAAATAATCCAACAATACTGCTTTATTTAAATTACCAGCAACTCTCAGCATTGCTGTCTTATGGCTGTGGCCCAGAGTGTTGGAGGCCTCGCACGCATACACTCCCTCATCATAGCTCCTGGCTGAGTGGATGTAGAGAGTGGCATTTTGCAATCTGTATGAGAAAGATGTAAATGGTCATATATTACAAGGCAGTTGTCGATGCACTTCATGTGGTTTTGCTAGTGCAGCAACAGTGGTGGTCAAGTATTGTAATTAAATACAATTGTGAGGTACTTGTACTTTACTTAAGTATATCGAAGTTATATTACTTTATACTTCTACTCCACTACATTTCAAAGGGAAATATTGTACTTTGTACACCACATTTATTTTACAGCTGTAGTTACTTTGATTTTATCACATACCCTCACAGGTGTTTTCAGTTATGTTGCTTATTAGACCCATGTCCTTATAATAATGATAATTGCTCCACACCTAGTTTTTTTAAAACTTGTATTACATGATAATCCTTGAAGGATCCAAAATCTAACACTCTGAAATAGGCTATTTTGTACAGTAAGTACCTTGACTTTTAATACTTTTAGGTACATTTTTAAAGGTCCCATGACATGGTGCTCTTTGGATGCTTTTATATAGGCCTTAGTGGTCCCCTAATACTGTATCTGAAGTCTCTTTCCCGAAATTCAGCCTTGGTGCAGAATTACAGCCCACAATGAGCTTTTCCTTAGGATGTGCCATTTCTGTGTAGAGAGGTGGGGGCAAGGTGGAGGGTGGGGGTGTGGCCTTGACCAGCTGCCACTTTGCTCGTTTGAAAGCCATGATGTCTGTCTTTCATGGGTGGGCCAAATTCTCTTGGCGGGCAAATCAGAGAAAGGGGAGGTAATCTTACTCCTTATGACCTCATAAGGAGCAAGATTCCAGATCGGCCCATCTGAGCTTTCATTTTCTCAAAGGCAGAGCAGGATACCCAGGGCTCGGTTTACACTTATCACCATTTATAGCTACTGGGGGACCACAGGCAGACTGGGGGGACGCATATTAATATTAAAAAACCTCATAAAGTGACATTTTCATGCCATGGGACCTTTAATGGTAATACTTGTGTATTTTAACTCAAGTAGAATTTTGGATTACCTTTACTTAAATAAAGGATCTGAGTACTTCTTCCAAAAAAAAAAAAACCTGTCTTTCCTTTTCAATAAAAGTCACAACACATTAACGTACCCCAAAATGATCTTGCCTCCAGTCTGCTTGGAGTGGCCTCTCTTCACCCAGCTGATGGAGGGCAGAGGGTGACCGGACACTTGACACTCCAGCACCACCCGAGCACCCACAGGCACCGTCAACATCTGGGGCCACAGTTTCACTGATGGAGGGGCTGCCAGGAAGAGAAAAAAAACAACTCTTATCATACACATAGATGAAGCAACCATAATGGTGGGTTTATTGTAATGTAATACCCAGCACAGTCAGGGTTGCTCTTCTAGAGGTGAGAAATCTTTGAAGGTGGATGTTGGAGGCCCGGCAGAAGTAGCTCCCACTGTCATACTCCTGGACACTGCAGAGAATAAAGTCAAGACACGCGCTTGTAGAAACCTTGAAAGCCTGAAATGTGGTGATGATCAAAGGAGTTTACATTATTATTAGGAACAATATTGCATATTGTCATGCTCTCAACTACAGTACACCGATGTACAAACTACATTTTTTAAACACGTGTCTTTAAACACATGCACACACACACACACACACACACACACACACACACAACACACACACACACACACACACACACACATGCATGCACACACACACACACACACACACACACACACACACACACACACACACACACACACACACCTGTGGAAGAAGAGGTCTCCATTGGGCAGCACGGTCTCATGAACTGACTGAGTGAGAAGTTGGTTGTTTTTAAACCAGGACACCTGTGCTGCTGGTCTGCTGTATGGAGGCCTGCAGGTGACTGTAACATTTTCTCCTCTCTTCACTGTCAGGTTTACAGGATGCTGGACAAAACTCCAGTCCATCTCTGGAAACACAACATGTGCGTCACTTATTAAACCACCAGCATCAAGGGTCATGTCCTGTCACTCACTTAAACTCACTCACTGTTAAAAATGCGACATTAAACAATTTAGTTTACTGCAGACATTGGCACACAGTACCAGCTGGATGGAGGAAGGCTGGCTGTGACTTGATTGACTCTTTCTGGTTGGATGCTTCACAGTGATACGAGCCCTCATCCTCCCTGGTCACGTTCCTGGAGAACACATCCAGAAATGAGGTTTTACATTCTGTCTGGCAGGAGTATAAAGGCTCCAGACAGCCTGAATCACAACTGGTTAAAAATGTGATATATAAAACATATTCCTGATCAAACCCAATGCAATATACTGTGTGCATCATTTTTACAGTGTTAGTTCTTGGTTCATCATTACAATTTGACAATAAAGGATTAATATTCCTCTTGTCCCGTTCAGTGTTGGACCTGAATGTGAGCAGCTGTCCATTGTTCTGGAGGCTGAACGAGGCCGAGCAGTTCGACAGGAGGCAGCCGTCTTTGAACCAGTGCACCATGGGAACAGGGAAACCACGAACAGCACAGTGCATGGAGACCTCTGTTCCTATAGCAACAGTGATGTTGTTAGGGCCTTGGATGATCTGCAGCCTTCTAGGGACCCCTGCAAGGTAGATTGACAATGCTTTAAGATATCAACGCCACTGCAGAATATATATGTATTTAAGTCGTTTAATGTAGCACTGGGTTTTGAAAAAACTAGAATCAACATAATTGGGAATGGATCTTTTTCTTGCTTCCAATTAGATATTTTATATTGAGATATTTTCAATTAAAGCAGCATTTTTTGTGATACTAAGTGATCTGCCATAGTGCAGTAACGGCTTTGAAGAAAGAGGAATTAAACACATTTTTCAGTGACATTGGTGTTTATTTTTGATGAATCCGAAATGAAGGGATTTGCTGGTTTGAATTGACAAATGTAAGATTAAAAATTTAAAAAAACTCACCCTGCACAGTTAGTTTAGCTGGGTTGCTCTTCTTGTCGATGTTCAGTGAAGGATTGTGTGTGACACAAATGTATATCCCATCATCCTCTAATGTTACGTTGAAAAGATGCAGAGTGCCTGAGATCTTCTTCTGGTTACCCCCTCCATACTCACCCTGAACATGTGAACAACACAGTTTGAAGCATGCAGTAACAATACATCTGGCCTGGGTCAAAAGGTACAAAAGAAATGTTTCCCACAGGCAAAGTGGTATTCGGAGCCCTTCTACTAAGTTGTTCAAATCCATTAAATTGATCAGTCCAAAGCTGCACCAGTGCTCACCTGAATGTGTCTCCCTCTTGTGACTAGTGTCCCATCTTTAAGCCAGGTGATGCTCGCTGGAGGTGTACTTTCCCCTGACACACACTGGAAGAAAACTCCCTCTCCTTCTCTGACTGTCTGGTCCTGGGGACTGAAGAAAACATCCTCCAAACCTGGAACACACAGCATAAAAGGAAATGGATGATGAATCACTCTGTTGGCACTATGCAAGATGTTTAGGGACAGCAAACATTTAGTGGTTGGACTAACTTATAATAAAAAAGGTACTTAGACTAACCCATTTGGGATGAGACTGCCAAGCACGACAGGATGAGTAAGCAGAGGTGGGAAGTCATCTGCGGGAGCCTCCAGATGGAGACACAGACATGCATCCTACTGCAGAGCTCCCTGAGAGGCATGAGGAAACCACCATACAGCATCATCCATGGTGTCAGCTGGGAAAATGTGCACACATAAAAGACAAGGCAGAGTTTGAATTTGAAATGTGATCAATTTCAACCCTTACTGGACTTGCTTTTTGACAGCTCTGTAGTGTCTAGTCCTAATCAGGCAATTGACACACTAAAAATTAACCCCAAAGCACCCAGAGCACATCTATAACAACATTATATGGCATAAGTAATGAGCCGTTTAATGCATATGGTCACATATCAGACACAGAGGTACACAGAGGTTGAGATGCAAAGAAGAACTGTTGCATCATGTTGAAAATGACATGTTGCATTGTTTTGATGAGTTAATGTTTTTCATCAGCTCTGCACTGTAGCCACACACCCCGGTGAGCCCAATATGAATACTTCTATTAGAAAGCAGTCAAAGAGATTTTGGTCATAATAATTTTTCACATACTAAATATGACTGGGTTCAAAATAGAGCCAATTTAGGTAAATATAGCACTGTTGCATTTTTGTTCATATTTCTGATGGGTTATTAATATGGTTATTTTGACCCAGTGTTACACACACAACAACAAGTTTTACATTAAAACTGTCACAAATTAATTTAGTAGTACAAAAAGATGTGCATTTGACATTTAGAACTGCAATACACATATTGACAACAATCAGTAAAAGGTAGTGACTACACGAGCTAGTAGTAGATTATAACAGTTTTCAACCATACTGGCTATATTTACCAACATTTTAACCCAGTGACTTTAAGTCTGCAGCATGATGGGAAAATATGTGAAAATGTTAGATATTCTCCGCTGATATGATACGACTTGATCCCTCTTTTTTCTCATTAACACTCACTGCATTACCACATCTTATACAACAACACCACTGAAGCTACCGTATGCATAGATTCAGTTTGATCAAATTTATTCAGCAGACGATCTCGTTCTCGCTCTCTCTCTCTCTCTCTCTCTCGCTCGCTCTCCCTCTCTCTTCCTCTTAATCCCCTCCCCTCCCTTTTCCCCTTGCTTCATTCCCATTTTGGTTGTGAGTCTGTATCACCGCAGCAAGCTCAGCTTTGTCCGCTTTAGTCTCTTGAATTGGCCCAGACAATTTATAGAGCTCACACTGTGGCCCTCCACTCAATGAAAGTGACATGAAAAGAAGCTTTGTACTATGAAGATCAGTTATTGGTCCTCTGCAATGAAAGCTACCGCCTGATCACATAGGCTTTTATGATTCTCAATATGGCCGTGTAAGGGCTGATCCTTCATTGTTTTAAACGTGCCCCAAATTTTGCGTAGGCCTATGCAATGCTGAATTTATACTTATATTATATTATAGATATTGATATCAAGAGGCTCATTTACTGTCTCAAGATAACTCTGTTATGATTTGATACTATAAATAAAATTGAATTGAATTGAAATTTATGATTAAAATTAAAAGGGTTAAAATTGAATGTGTAATGATGAAAGTTAAAAGGCTTGGTGTGCTTTGCAAGAATGTGAATGCTGCAAAGAGAGCAGGAAAAACTGTATTATCAGATGGAGACTGGATATGAGTCAGGTTTCAGCCAAATGTAGCACACATTTTAACAAAAAATTCCAGAAAATCAGCAAAAGAAAATGCTAATTCTTTCATGCACATATTAGGAGTTGAGCATATTAAGAGAAATGGCTGGAGACACTAAAGAACTAATCTAAAGAACGCCAACCAAACCTCAAACTGTGGAGAACCATGTAGAAAACATGATGATATGGCATCTATGTTTGCTACGTGATTTAACTTTTATTTTTTGAATTTCTGGTGTTTCCACTCCGGCATTGAAAATGGGTACAAAAACAAGTGGATGGAAACTCACTTATTGTTGTGTAGAAATCTGTTGTCATATTAATAATAATAATGATTACATTTTTTACAAACAATATGATTTGTTCTTAGACAATATCATCTATCTCTAAATTAGATTAGAATTATATTATATTACTAGCAATCATACCCAAAATAGCCTATTGAAGTTTATAGTCATAAATATCACCACATTTTATAATTGTCACCTGGCCCTATATGCATATTATTCTTTTAGAGGACAAAAGAAATTACAGGTTTGAAAAAAGGTGTAAAAATAAATAAATAGTGGAAATAGCGAAACCAAACTCCCTCCAGTGATGACATGCTTGAAAGCTATCTAGCTTGTGGCTGGTTATACTCACATAATGTTAAGAGCCTGTGGGTGTGTATTTGTTTGACTCACAACAGATCATTTACACTGTTTAGCATGTCATTACGCTGTTTTAGCCCACATACTGACTCATATGCTCTTTCTTTAAATACATTGTCAAACGCATTTTACAATGTATTTAATTTTCAAAGGCATAATATTGTCAAAGGCATAAATATTCATTATTTTCTATTTACCAAATTGTATAAAATAATGAGTGGAGATGCTGAATTTGTATCATCATTGAATGCAATCCAGCCTATTGCATTGTCCTGTGTGATACTGGGACAAAATGTAATGCTTATCATGTTGTTGTATTTCTCCAAAAGTTGTTGTAGTCTTCAAATAATGCAAAAATATTAAAATAAAATAAAATGTCACTGTTGGGTCAGTCTCTGGCAGGTACTTATAAGGAAGTGGTTGCCTGTAAACGCGACTAAGATGGGCTCCAGCTCCAGTGAATGAGCTGAATGTATCACTTCAGAAGTGGTCAGTCATCTGCAGATATAAA
Organism: Perca flavescens; assembly: GCF_004354835.1. Classification (NCBI taxonomy): domain Eukaryota; kingdom Metazoa; phylum Chordata; class Actinopteri; order Perciformes; family Percidae; genus Perca; species Perca flavescens. The sequence goes on from NC_041335.1 coordinate 27,458,756, forward strand.
TTCTGTTTGAGCGTCCATAACCTGAACCTCATCACCAGCATTAGAGTACTGTTCAACTGAAAAGCTGAAACTATTTTTAATTCTTTAAAGCAGATCTCCATAAAAAAAAATTTCATTCATTGAAGGTTTTGCGTTTTGCGATTTTGTCTTGTTTTCACAATTTTCATTTAAATGTGGCACTATTGCATTTATTATGTTATTATGTCACTTATTCGGTTTGTATTTGTTAGTAGTACATATTTGAAATACTGTCTTTTGTCTTATATTACCTGTAAACCTCATCTGGTAATTATTTTTCTTTGTTTAGTTGTATTGTATAAAGGGTACTCAGAAAAACATTTGCAAACTATTAGCTTCTATTGATTTGAAGTGTCTTTAGTCTATCCACACTATTACTACAGTTTAAGCACAGCACCAAAAATGAATTAAGCACGGTATACTGCTTGCGTGCATTCAATAGATAAGCAAGAGAAATATAAATTCAGTGCTGGTTTCTATTAAGTGCATTCCGTGCAACTAAATGAGAGCTGCTTTTGGATGCTTTGCATGGTTGAAAACAAAAAAAATATTAACAGCTGAATAAATACAGCACACTACACAGAATGATCAAAGGACTACTACTAAACTAAACATTGTATGCTATTTCGCAAGATATTAATGTTGCAACACTTTGTTATCCACTCCAAAGAAAGACTAATGATACTTACTCTTATGTGTCCAAAGATTGTTTCTGTGTTGCTTTGTTTGTTTGCAATCAGTCCATTCGTCCTCAGTCAGTTTCTGTCTGTCTGTAGTCTGTGGACAACCTTTTTACTCACGATGCATTTGCAAAGCTTCCAGCTGGGAGAGAGAACAACAAGCAACAGCCGCACGCATGTGCTAGATAATCTACACCTCCCCTTCACTCACTCACATACACACACCCACGCACACGCACACACACACACACACACACACACACACATACACACGCAGCATTCTTATTCAAAGCCAACAGCTGTAATTAAGCACAAAACCCATAATTGTGTACTGTGTTCATTATTTAGACAGTAAACAGAAGCAAAAATAATAAAACACTCTCAATGAATTAAAATGTGAAGCTAAACCTCCAATACAGTAATTGTAGTGAGGGAAGAAGCATGACATCATAAAATGTGTATCTGTATATATACTACGTGTAGTATGTGGACACATTACACACGTGATTTTTGAACACATCATTCTTAAACTGTGAAGAATAATCTGCTGCTACAACCTTCACTGTTCTAAGAAGGTTTTCCACATGATGTTGGAACCTGGCTGCAGAAATTTAGCCACAAGAGCAATCGTGAGGTCGGATACTGATGTTGGGCAAATTAGTCAAAGTCCGGTCAAGTTCTTCCACACCAAACTCTGGAAACTATTTCTCTATCGACCTGGCTTTGTGCGACAGGAAAGAGCCTTTCTCCACACGATTGCCACAAAGTTGGAAGCACACTGTTGTCTAAAATGCGTGCGGCATCATTGTGTGCTGTATCATTAGGATTGACCTTAATTGGAACTAAGGGGTCCAAACCAAACCATGAAAAATAACCCCACAAAGGTACACAAAAGCATGTGGACTGGGGCAAAAAAGTGTATATTGTTCAATTTGATGTTGGAATAAACTTATATTACAGCATCATTAAATGATCTACAGCTGAGAAGATGTGTCAATTTTATCTGTAAGTAAATGTTTTAACTGTTTCCTCTTAAATCTATGTTAATGGAGGGAAATAATGACTGCTGCATCAACACTCCATCAATCTATGGAGAGCATTTCAGGACAAGCATTTAAGAAGGTGGCCCTTTATGAAGGTAAATGTCACTGTAAAATATGTCTATCCTAACAGGTTACTCAACTCATATCAAAATCATTTTCTTAAAGAACTCTTAAACAAAGCAGTTGTAGCTGCAGCTGTCCACTTGCTTGTTCTTTCTCAGTATCACACAATCTTCATCAGCAGATGGAGTCTAAATGTTATTGTTTAAACACACAAAAGCAAAAGAGCACCACCATGAAGTTCACATTTGTGGTTCTGAGTGAAATATCTCAACAACTATTGGATGGATTGCTTTGAAATTTGGTAAAGACATTGGTGTACACCCTTTAGGACGACATGTAAAATGGTTGTCCTATGACGATCACCATTATTAGGTCAAAATCTTAATTCACAATACTTTTTAAAATACCTGCAAAACCGATCTTCCCATCAGCCTCTGCGGCACTTTGTGTAATTAGCAAATATTAGCAAGCAGCTAACATGCTAAACTAAGATAGTGAACACGGTAAACATTACACCTTCAAAACATCAGCATGATAGTATTATCATTGTGAGCATGTTAGCATGCTGATGTTAGCATTTAGCTCAAAGCAGCACTATACCTTACAACCTCACAGAGCTCCTAGCATGACTGTAGACTAGTCTCGTTTCAACCATAAAGTGACCTCTTTTTAAGAAAAAGGGGTAGAGGAGCACATAAAAAAACGGATTCATGCAGTGGCTTCTATTTCACTTATTTACATGCATGGCTACAGCTAACATAGTCTTGCCACATGTCTGCTGGGGCCAGATGAAGTCCTTGCAAATGTAAATTGACAATCCATTCAGCATAATCAAATGGAAATTCAAGTACAAATGCACCGATTTATAATCTATGCAGGAAGGGTCATTTTAATTAAGCAGACAAAGACTGATTTAGCAGGCGAAATGTAACATTGTTGGATTCAGGACATCAAACACATACATCCACCAAAGGAGGTGTAGTATCAGAGTTCTCCCAAATAATCTGTGTTATATAATAAAAAAGGTTTTCTTTGTGGTAGACCCATTGACTCTTGTCAATGCTGAGAAAAGGTGCAATATAGAAGTAATTGTTGACATACTGAGATATATAGATTATTATATAGCCTATTATTCTTTCACGCCACATGGATGTAGAATTCTGTCTTCTGACTGCTGGATATCCTCGGCCTTGTCTCGCATATGCTCTTCAGCGAATCCTCAACACTTGTGAAATGTGACCATTTTACTTTTCACATATATTTCAAATTTGTATCCTTTATATTCCTTTTTTTTCTAATCCTTAAAGTCTTTTAGCACCACCTTAGGAACATGTCACATTGCATTCCACGAGGAAATAAAGCTAATCTTAACAAAAAAAATAAAAGAATTAAAGAGATTTATTGTCAACCACAATTACATACCTGACGTAGGGAGAGAACATTTACAGCAGATATAATTGAAAGGTTCAAATGAATAAAGGAAATGTGAAATTCTTAGATTTTCCAGAGATTGTGCCAATAGAAACCCTGGCCCGTTCCTGCTTTCAAATTCATAATAATAATAACATGTACAAATACTTTCCTGATGTATCATAGGGACTCTGATATCCATTTGGAATTTAATTGAGCTGAAAAATGTCTGCATTTTGGAGTCACAACAGCAGCAGGAGATTCAAAGAGATGAACGGTGAAAGGAGGAGGAGGAAGCCTGGAGTGATGAAGATGGGCTGGGCAGCTCCATGCAGCTTTGCTAAACAGAGGGTCTGCTCCAATGTTTGGTGAGTCTCAGCACTAATGCCTGGAAAATATAAGACTGTTGTTGGGACAAAGACATAAAAACAGGATTTGTTTCGTAACGTCAAACTTCACCTTACCGTGTTGGGACCATTCCTTCCAGACGTGCAGAAATTCAGTGTCATTTCCCCCCCCAGAAACTGTGTTAAATGAAACAAATGGCTATTCAGAACTTCCATTCTAAAAATGTACTACATCCAACAAAGAGATGACTCTCTGCTCTTACCTTTGTGTTCTGTCAGCAGATGTCTTAAATCTCTGAGAGCCTGGGTGAGGTTCTCCAGTCGATGCTGCAGGTGGACGTTCTCTTCTTTCAGTGTGTTGATGGTATCATGGAGCTCATAGGCTGAGCTGCAGCCTGAAAGCTGAGAAATCAACCACAAAATAGTGGTGACTTGCAAGATGGAGAGCATTGCAGTAGTAATCGGATGTCATTCACTCAGCTAGTTAAATCTCCTAATGTTCACAGTCCTGTTAAATCCGCCTGAAGCTCCAGAATGTTTCAAAATCAGGTGGAAGTGGCAACGTTATTCAAAAGCTGGCCTATTTCTGTGTCCGAATTGATTCAATGATGTGTAGCTAAATGCTCTTGCCTGCGGACCACTCTAACAGATCAATTGTTCTGTTTTGGATCCCAGAGCCCAAATTAGAGAGACTCAGATAGAGTTGTTTACGGGTTAATACATCTTCATTTTTCATCATTCTTCATTCAACTTTCAGTGAGCACACTATTTCAGACACATGAGCCAATCACAAATGACACAAAGGGGATGAAAAGCACAAAGGTTCCTTTTGATAAATAATATATTTTCCTATGTATATTGGACTGAATATGCAGATCTATTTATAATTACAAACCATGTTTTATTTTGATATGCTTGTGTTATTTACTTCGTTTATGTTAAGTGTTATTATTATTATTATTATTATTATTATTATTATTATTTCAATTTGTTTTTAATTAATTTTTCTGCATATTTTCATGTTAAATTCTTCTGAGAAATAAGACTTTTTTTAAACAATTATTGTCATCATTATTATTATTATTATTATTATTATTATTATTATTATTATTGTCTTCTATTTCTAAGAATAAGTATAAAAAGGGGCTAAAATAAGGTTAAAACCATTAAAACATTTACAAATGACAGAGGAGTTATTTTATATATATATATATATATATATATATATATAAATAATGTCAGGTTTCGTTGTATGGCACCATTGCAAAACGAAGGTTAGTCCAAATAAAGAAAGCAGTTATTGATTGTTTGTTTGTTTGTTTGTTTGTTTGTTTGTTTGTTTGTTTGTTTGTAGGGTGTGTCTGCGGCGGAAGTGCTTCAGAAAAATCTCGTCATCATCCGGGTTACTTCTGGTCACACAGAGAGGACCCAAGATGGCGACTCACATGTCGAGGTATAGAAGCTGGAGTCGTGTTCAAAGGTAATGCACGTTTAAAACAAATGCTCTTAAATGGTCGCCAGACTCGAGTTAAATACATGGAAATAATATTGTGCAGCGTCATAACTTTTCTACGTCCTCATGACCCAAGATTAGCTTACACGGTTAGCACGATGCTAAGTGTTAGCTGTCAAACTGTCAGGCTGTAACGTTAGTCTCTATATGTCACTGTCAGGATGGCTAATGGGTTACCCATTACTGGGGAAGATTTGTTTCAAATATCTGGTGGAAAAAATGTTCGGACCTTACCGTCAACACATTTAATCACGAACAAACCTCGAGGTGTCTGTTTTAAACTTCTTCATCGGTTCTATCCAGCAAAACATTACTTGCAAAGACTAAAAAATGGCATTGACATTGATTGCTCTTTCTGTGGAGTTGATCGTGAAACAACCATATACTTAGACTGTCACTTTTTTTGAAAGACTTTGCCCAACATATCTGCTGTAACATTTCGGTCAACTTTTCTCTGCTGTGCAGAGACGTGCTGATTGGTTTTTATGATGTCTGCCTTCTAGAACAAAAACAGTATTACACCATCAATCTTTTTGTTATCTTGGCAAAATTTCACATTCACAAAAGTAAATTCTGTAACAGAAAAGCTCTACTTAAAATCTTTATGAATGACATGCTACAATACCTACAAACTATTCAGCACTTTACAAACCCTGAAGCCTTAAAGACTCTTGATATTTGTAAACTTATGAACTGCTAAATTATTTATTGTATTTCTCGTCATATTTTTTGTTTTCTTACTCTTTCATATTTTATATACCTCATAACTCCTGGTGTATATGAATTTGGGAATTTGACATTGTACTTGAATTGCAATAAAGACAAATAAATTAAAAAAAAGAAAATAATTAACCACCAATATTTTAGAGATTGGCAGATGAGGAAGTTATATTTTTGGTGATTTTCTTGGTCTTTTCATTTTGTTAGACTTTGATGAACACGCTGAGCTGAATGTTTGTTGATAGTTTCAATATTAGGTTACGTATTTGGATCAAAGTTTGAGAAGTGCCAATTCAGCTTTAATTGCGTGTTAATTTCAGATTAAATGGCTTTAGTGTTAGCCGGAGTATTTTGGAGTCTGATTCTGTTCTATTGCTGTGTTATATATGGTGTTATACTATGTTACTTACTACCTTTCATTTACCATGTAAACTTGATCTCATATCCCATACTTTATCATAATTGGAACATGTTATGCTATATTATGTGTTACACTGATTTTGCAATATTAATTAAACTACTGGCAACTGAGTGTAACTTCTGCACTGTTTATTCCTTTGACACCAAATTGTTTTTGCACCACTTAACAATGCATAACAATGTAGAAAGTAGAGATGAGCAACACGTTTAAGGAAAAAAAAATAATCAAATGAGTGTAGGAACATAATGTTGCTGAGAATAGGTTAAAGAAACCTTGTTGTTGCCTTGTTGTTCTCAAAGGTTTGGGATTGCAGCTTACAGAAAGTACAGCAGTGGCGGCCGATACCCAAATATCTCCCTCTCTGCACCGCTGCCTGGGATCCCCAAGCCAGTGTTTGCATCTGTACATGGTCAGGAAAAATATGAGACCAAGATCACTACTCTAGAAAATGGCCTCAAAGTCGCCTCCCAAAACAAGTTTGGTCAATTCTGCACAGTTGGAAGTAAGTCGCAGCAGTGATATGCAAATTATAATATCCACTTGTCTTCAGGATCTGGCTGAAGTTTGTTTTCTTTCTTATTTTTAGTTTTAGTAAATTCTGGATCCAGACATGAAGCAAAGTATCCGAGTGGAATAGCTCACTTCATAGAAAAACTCGCCTTTTCTGTAAGTAAAACAAAGTAAAAGACCACTAAATTAAAGTTCAAGGAAGTTGAGGTGTGTAAAGTAATGTTGTCATTTTTTTTGAATCTTTAGTCCACAGCTCAGTACGGGAGTAAAGATGAAATTCTCCTCACGTTGGAAAAACATGGAGGGATATGTGACTGCCAAACATCAAGGTATGTAGGCTATTAGCACAAATCCTGTCTCAATGTTACAAAATGTAATGTTTGTGTATTACTACCTTCCATGTGTGAACTAGGCCTTTCTTCTGTTGTAGAGTATGTGTAAAAAGCTGTTGTTTGTGTGATATATTGTTCATTTTGCTGCGCAGGGATACCACCATGTATGCAGTGTCTGCTGAAGTTAAGGGTCTGGACACAGTGGTCAGTCTTCTCTCTGATGCTGTTCTACAGCCTCGCCTGCTGGGTACGGCCATTCTTATTTGAAATGACAAATCCATGGGCACTGTGCCAAATGTCTGTCTGTCTCCACTGCCTGTCTGAGATGATCTGTTTGTTTACATGCAGATGACGAAATCGAGATGACCAGAATGGCGGTACGCTTTGAGTTAGAAGATCTAAACATGAGGCCAGACCCTGAACCTTTACTCACTGAGATGATCCATGCTGTGAGTCGCATCACTTGTTTAGATCCTCCAACCCCAGCTCTCTGTGAAAGTAAACAAATTGATCCATGACCCTTTTAAAGGAGCACGCCGACTTATTGGGACTTCAGCTTATTCACCATAACCCCCAGAGTTACATAAGTCCATACATGCCCTTCTCATCTCCGTGCGTGTTGTAACTCTGTCTGACGCACCCAACGCTAGCCTCGTTTAGCACAGATCCTGGAGTGGCGGAGTGATATTACTCCAACTCTGAGCGAACTCCAGGCGAACTCTCTGCTCCTCACCACGGGGGTTCTCAGGTGCTGCTAGCAAATCACTCCGCCCAAGTAGCAGAAGTAGCAGTGCTTCGCCTTTCTGAGAATATAGTTCCCAGTTTATATACGGTTAGAAGACTGCTGTGTCTCATGTGACCTTGTTATTTGTACACCCTGTAACTATACAAATCACAACATGTAAATAGGAACATGTTGGCGTTATTTTGTCACTTATTGGGATCAGCAGGCTAGATGGAGCCGGTTACCTCCAGGATCTGTGCTAAGCTAGGCTAGCGGTGGGTGCATCAGTCAGAGTTACGACACGCACGGAGATGAGAAGGGAGTGTATGGACTTATCTAACTCTGGGGGATACGGTGAATAAGACAAAGTCCCAATAAGTCGGCGTGTTCCTTTTAAGCATCAGGGCTGTTATTATGTAGCGCCGCTGTAACTGATCAGTTAATCGATAAGTATGCTGTTGATTAATTGCTTAATCGTTTAGTATGTGTAATGTCAAAAATAACAAAAATATACCAGGCTTTATATCAACTGCAGTATATTTTCTGTCTGAAACTGAATTTATAATAATATGAAACAAAGAAATGCAACCTAATTTAGCTTTCTCTGGAAAAGAGGATCTGTAGCAATGTGCAGTACAAGAAAAGTATGGTGTTTTTTGAAAATTAAACCATGTAAACCTATTCTGATATTCTAAATACAATTATGAACCTGAAAATGAGCATAATATGAGCCCTTTAACAATATTGTAACGTATGGTAATTGTTTGCTTCCAGGCCGCATATCGAGGAAACACAGTTGGACTGCCTCGCTTTTGTCCTGTAGAAAACGTGGACAAGATTGACAAGAAAGTGCTTCACAGCTACCTCCGTAACTACTACTGCCCCGAGCGGATGGTGCTGGCCGGAGTGGGCATCGAGCACGAGCAGCTGGTTGAATGTGCCAGGAAATACCTGCTGGATGCGAAGCCGGTGTGGGGAACAGGTGCCGTGGCCAACGTGGACCTCTCTGTAGCGCAGTACACTGGTGGCATCGTCAAGGTGATTTCTCGGTCGTTTTGTTTTATTTGCAGTTGTAAAACGGCCAAAAACAATAGTAACATCTTCTTCTTTTCATCTGCTAGATTGAGAAGGATATGTCAGATGTGAGCCTTGGCCCCACCCCGATCCCAGAGCTCACCCACATCATGATCGGCCTGGAGAGCTGCTCCTTCCTGGTGGGTGTTTGCAGTGCCTGGCTATATCCTGAAGAGTCTCCATATCAGGTGTCTGATGCATGTTAGCTTCAAGCTTCCAAATAAAAAAATAAATAAAAGCATTTCTCTTCACAGGAGGAAGACTTCATCCCATTCGCGGTGCTCAACATGATGATGGGTGGAGGAGGCTCCTTCTCTGCAGGAGGACCTGGAAAAGGCATGTTCACCCGCCTATATCTGAACGTGCTCAACAGGTGAGCGTCTCACACACCTCCATTCAGCATCATCAGATAATCATAAGTCACTAAAAATAACACCAGTCAGTTTCACTAATTGCCTTAAGGTTTTCCTTATATAGGCATCATTGGATGTACAATGCCACCTCCTACCATCATAGCTATGAGGACAGCGGTCTGCTGTGTATCCATGCCAGTGCAGACCCCAGACAGGTTGGTACAGGTTCAGGACTGCACGGTTCAAATGTCTCATTGTACCTTTACATCCAAATATCGCATTTTTATTTTATTTTTTTAAACCATGGCAACAAAAAAAGATGGCTCTTTTTGTTGATGTTTGTGTAGAGTTCTTATCATTACATACGTTCATCTCCAGGTGCGAGAAATGGTGGCGATAATAACGAGAGAGTTCATTCAGATGGCTAGCAGCGCAGGAGAGGTAATAGCTGCGGCAACTTTAGCAATATTAATTATAGTTAAAGAAACAAAGGCGGTGTGCAGTTCTTGGAACATTTTTCTCATCCCTGTATGTTTAGATGGAGCTGGAGAGGGCCAAGACTCAGCTCAAGTCCATGTTGATGATGAACCTCGAGTCGCGGCCGGTTATTTTTGAAGATGTTGGTCGCCAGGTTCTCTCCACAGGAAAGAGAAAGCTGCCACATGAACTGTGTGATCTAATAAGTGAGTACTTAAGATAATATCGCAGCCATAAAATACCTGTGTAAGAGGAAAATTTACATCATAAATTAAGAACTAGACATAGGCTTATTTCGCCCCTGTTGTTCATTCAGATTTTGACCTTTCAACTAATAATTTGCAGGCAACGTGACCGCCAGTGATATTAAGAGGGTAACCACTAAGATGCTGCGCAGTAAGCCCGCAGTAGCAGCTCTGGGAGACCTGACGGAGCTGCCCTCTTACGAACACATCCAGGCCGCCCTGTCCAGCAAAGACGGACGTCTGCCCCGCGTGTATCGCCTCTTCCGATAGAACCCCGTGGCCATCGAGCCGGGTCGTCACTGGCAAACGTCACTGTAAATAAACTGGACTGGATTACACTAGTGTTCCCTCCCACCACAGAACTCAACACAGCTCACTGTGGGAGGGGACTAATACCCGGGCTCTCGGCTGAACCTCCGAGAGTGGGGATTTTAAAGAAAAGTTGCATTTTACTCGACAGTAACCCTAGTCTACATACACAGTTGGAGTATCTGTATTTGTTGTTTGTGGGCAGGAAAGCCATATTTCATTATTTACCAGGGTGGTTTGCAGGAGTTTGGTTTTAAAGGGACAATTCACCCCAAAGCCAAAATTAGTTAGTTTTTAATTTGAAAACCGGTTACGTTTTAAGTTTATGAATGAATGATATTACACTGTGAAAGTAAAGCAGCATATAGGCAAGAGAAGGGGCGGCTAACGTCCCCAGCAGTGTCTAAACTGTTATTTTTTTAGTGAGCTATTATTTTTCTCTGCTTGCAAACCCTCAGCTCTCCAAAATGCACAGCGCTCCACATCGATCCTTCTCTTTTCATAGAGTGGATGGATCAGAAAACAGTTTAAAATCTTACAATTTATACAACACAGCACTTCATAGTCTCGCATCAGAGGCACGGAAGACTGCACAACCCGAGGGATTAACAGATTAATAAAGGCATCCTTGGAAGTTTTTGGATAAATGTGACAAACCTCACAACTGTAGCAAATTTGTCCTCAAGAAGATTGAAATCATAGTTTCTGTCATCATTGTGTCAGATGTACTGTAAAGAGATTGAAATCTAAAGTGAAATCTGTTATTTTTTTTGTACTTTTGTGGTTGTGTTGATGCCCTTGCAAATAAAAAATATATGATTATATTAACAGGCTAAATTAGAGGAGTAGTTTGATTTTAGGAAATATGCTTATTTGCTTTTCTGGCAGAGAGTTAGATGAGAATATTATGTTAAATTTGTCCCTGAAATATGAAGCTACAGCCAGTCGGCAGTTAGTTTAGCATAAAGAGCGGAAACGGCTCGACTGGCTCTGTAACTAAATCCGCCCAGGAGCATCTCCAAAGCTCACCTCGGCAAGATTTTTTGGGGGGCATTTCAGCCTTTAATGGAAGAACAGATGGATATGAAAGGGGAGAGAGAGGGGGATCACATGCAGGAAATCATCTCAGGTCGGAGTCAAACCCTGGACCTTCTGTATCGAGGCCAACCCAGCCACACGCCTTATTACATCTTATTTGTTTGATCTGTACAAAAACTGAAGCTCCAAAGCAAAATTCAGCCAACAAAGTGTTTTCAAACATTTATTACGGGATGTTACATCATAGGTGACATAAAAATATGGAGATAAAGTTAAGAGGTCTTGAGGAAATCAAAACAAGACCCACAGGCACTTTTCTTTTAGAGCGTACTGCTCTTCATGCTGGGAATGCAAGTTCATTAATGTAGTATACAGTTTATAGTATATATGAGGTTACACAGCAGTGAGATGAGAGGTAAGGCATTGAGTTACAGTCTGTTATAGTATTACTTGGCCTAATAAGAGAAAAAGTAGTGACAGGTGTTAACAGTGTAAATAATTATTTTATAGGAAGTGAATAGCTGTCAAATACATTTGATCTCCCTGAAATGTAACAGTAGCATGTAACAAGTATTAACAACCTCCTGACTAGTGTTCATCAATGTCTGAAATGATAAATTCAATCTCCCTTCTTCAGTCATATTGTATCTCTCCTACAATACATTAAACTTAGAACACAGGTCAAGTTAAAATGGACCCAGATGCCTAAATTACATTAAAAAGTGCACCTCAATGTGCCACCAAAATTGTTTGTTAAAGTGCTCATATTATGCTCATTTTCAGATTCATAATTGTATTTAGAGGTTATATCAGAATAGGTTTACATGGTTTAATTTTGTTCAAAAAACATACATATTTTTGTTGTACTGCACATTGCTGCAGCTCCTCTTTTCACCCTGTGTGTTGAGCTCTCTGTTTTAGCTACAGAGTGAGGCATCTCACTTCTGTACCATCTTTGTTGGGATACGCAGTAGCTAGGTCAGCACAGCTAGCTAGTCAGTTGAAGAGTATGAGGGAGTGCCAGGCTAGCAGCTAGGTGAGCATTATAACGTGTGCTTCAAAGTGATGCACGTTTGTCACGGAAGTAAAGGCTGGACTACAATAGAGCTGTTTGGAGCAGTTGGTCAACAGTGTTTTCTGTTGGAGATGGTAAGTTCCTTTGGGGTGGACTTTGGGCTTTTTCACTTTGGAAGCCTATTACATGCACAATAAAGGAAAGGGAAAACGCCAAAATGCATAATATGAGCACTTTAAGCTATTTGATGACAAATGTACAAGGCATTAAAAAACACTGATTTAGCATTCAAAAAAAAAAAAAAAATAACATTGTGGTTCATGATGCATTTAAAACACCTACAACATTTTTTTAAATGAATGCAGTTACACAGAGCCTTTAAGGTTAGTCAGTTCACACAGGAGCATGTGACTGAAGAGTAAACCGTGATGGCAGCTCCCCGAATAAATAAAGGCCAGACTGCTGCTGTGTCTGCAAACCTCTCTCTCTCTGTGTTTCTGACCTCAAGGTCCCTGCCCTCAAGTCCTGCCAGCCGCTTAACCCACGCAGACAGTTCCCAACAATGACCAACAGAGGGCGCACTCTGCTCAGTTACCGACCAGCACCGGGCTCTGTGTAATTAAGACAACTCTGGTTTCCTTTTGGTCCTTTTCTGGTTTCACATTCCACGTTCTGGCACAGTTCAGTCCAGTCCAGTCCAGTCTGGTCTGGAGAGTTTGTTTTAAGGGTTTAGGAGATGGTACAGATGGCGCTGCTACTATGGTTCTTCATGGCCTCCCTCCTCTTCAGCTCTCTGGTGATCCTCCTCCTAATTCCCTCCAAGTACAAGCTTCTGTCAAACTGTCCCGCACCGAGGGGAATACTAAACAACACAATCGAACACATTTAGTATGAGACTAGCAGTATGTAGCACCAGACTTATGAGGTCAAAATAAAGAAAAGACAAATTCAGTATTTAAATATGTAGACAATTAAGAATCTAGAAAGATTAGAAGATGAAGATTCTTACTGCTCAGCATTAGAAAATGACTTCTTGCAAAACGTATTTGCAAGAAGTTTGACTCTTCTAAACTAAAACAGTACTTTGCCAGCTGCTGAGATCATTCACTTTCTAACTGTATTGGAACAAAAATGCACTTCTCACTGTGATGGGTAGAAACTCCCTATTTTACCCAAACCAATTTAGTTTTCAACTGTGGACGATGCTACAAGAAAGCATTAAACATATTTAATAGTAAAGGCAGCTTCATAAAGGAAAGTTATATTGTGCATTGTTATATGGGTGTCATGAAAGGCACTTTAAATAAAATGTATTATTATTATTATTATTATATTACACTGAACTCAAATTAAGCTGGTTTACTACAGTTGCAAAAATGCAACTTCAACTTTTCAATGTAAACTAATCTTTTTAGTTAAGCTATGTTTTTGAAACGGCAATGGGACTCACTTGTCTCTGCCTGGCCTGAGTTTGACCTGGAAGACGCTGATGACGGGCCGATGGTCTGAGGTCTTGATGCAGGAGCAGCTGGTGTACTTGACCACTTTTATGTCCTCAGCCTGCCTGCTCCTGAACAAGATCCTGTCCTGTGAACACACACAAGAGAGGTTTCACCCTGCTGAGAGCCGCAATAAGCTGACTTAACCTGCCCTGGCCAGTTTAGACTTTAATTAGAGCAGCTGAAAAGTGTATATGAGTGCTTTCCACCAAATGTCTGGTTTTTTGTGGCTTGATTTTCTTTTTCTTCTTACTGTGTACGAAGGCGTTCTCTGTTTAGAAGTAGTGTCGTAGATATCACAGCCGACGTCAAACTTGTACGTGGGGAGGAAGTGTATTGGTGCCTCTTGGAAGCCTTTAAAGATTGAACCTGGAGGGGAAATACACAAACACAACAACATACTTTCCAAAAACCTTCCAAAACGTTTAAAGTTTTTAAAGAGATTTAGCCACTAACATGCAAGCATACCATCTTTCATTTCCTTAGAGAGCTGGTCGTGCTCCAACAGAGGGCCCATATCGCCGCCTACTGTGCGGTTTATGATGGTCTCCACGTCCACCCGGTCTTTACTCAGCCGAAAGTTAAAATCTCCAAACCAGAAGACCTGATCGAATCTTGTTGTGACGTCGGCTACAATTACAAATGACATCTTGTGATCATCAACTATATAACTAGCCATTATTCCTACCAACTTCAAAGCTTTAATCCGAAATAAGTAGATGAATAACAATACATTCTATTCAGCACTCAATGGCAAGACCAAAGCTGGGACAAAACAGATGGTCATGGACACAAAAACTTGTTTAGAATTCTAATCACTACAGCTAAAAACCTCTCTGAGAAAAAGAAGGAGCAATTTGTTAAAAAATGTCTGACTGTAAGCTAACAGTTACAATCAGTCCTAGTTTTATTTAAAGAAAATGTGCGAATAGGGTAAGGCTACAACATAAATTGTGAATTTTCAAGAATCCAGTGAAGGAAATTTGTCTTTTTGTAATTACTTCAATGCGTAAAATATTATTTATCCCATTGCCAGAATATAACATGTTTCAGAAACACCACCATCATAATTGTTTTGATTTTTCACATCTTTAAGACAAGGAAACGTACATGGTGTGGAGCGGTAGGGGTTGGTGTCTGGAAGGCCTTTGGGAAGAGCTAGAGCCTCGACGATTTTGTTGTAATCTAGTACTCTCTCGTAAACTTTGGCATCTCCAGCTGGAATAACAGACACAGAAATTAGAAACACATAAAACTGCCTAGCCATCAACGCTGCAGTTTAAATGCAAATATGTAATACTAAGAGCAGACGTAAAAGCAGTTATGGTGAGTGTAATAACTAAAACATGCCTCTCATAGAATGTGTAGACAATGTTTAATATTCAATGGACATGCCAGTATGCTGAAGTAAAAATTATACCATTACCGTTTCTTCTCTAGGCGAGGAAGAGACAAGTTGTCCTTCTATGTTGCCACATCCCACCTAAACTTTAGTACAAATCTCCAACCAGTCCTATCTACAGCCATCCTGATATTAGCCTCATGCTATAATAAATCACTGCTTCCGTCTGCAGCCTCCCTAACTTTATGGAAACCTGTTACTCACAGGTAAAATGGGATGTGATGAAGAGGAAGGAAGTGCCAAAAAAGGTAAAGGCGATTCCCACAGCCCCTTTGGTCTTGATCTGAGAGATGATCCTGGTTGTGACTGTGGCATGCTCCACCTCTGTGTGGGTCAACAGGACAAAATGTTGTGGTCAGTGTCAGAGGCTTAACTGTGTAATCAGTTAGATTCAAACACAGAAGCATGTGCATCTACAGTGTACATAAAAGAAATATGTCACCACATCAAAATCCTTTTATCTGCAGACTCCTCTGGCCAATATAATGAAGTAGCATCTAATGCTAACATGCTTATTCAAATATGCCATCACATAACTGCCGGCTAGATGTGTAACCATAAAACAGATATAAACATCTTTAAAAAACCTGCACTACGCACACGTTCTGCACGCAAGGAGCGATGTAGGAGGAGTTGATTACCTGAGCAGAACCAGATGAGGTCTCTTCTGACAAATACAGTGAGATACAAAACGCCATGTGATGCTGCGTACAGCATGACATAGTAAGGTCCCAAAGTCTCCTGAAGACGGGTCTCCCACTCCCTCCTGCACACACATGTACACGCAGAGTCACATACACAGAAATATAATTGACTTTACAGCACTGATAGTCGTAATAACTCCCTTTTCTTCCAGTAATGATGTAAACAAAACACAACATACCTGTCAGGACAGCCCTCCTGGACCCCAATAATATAGAAGTCTTGTGCAAATGCGGAGTCTGTTGGAAGGAGGAGATCATCTAAGTTGGCTGGAAGCCCCTGAAAATGATAGAAACTTGGTCACAACTCAGTTGGTAGTGGGTAGTAATACGACTTTAAACGGTTCTTGGTCTGTGAGACGCTGCAGAGCCATGATTACTTACGTACCTTCTCTCCCTGCATGTTCCAAGTGGCTATGTAGATGCCCACTCTTCTGTCAGGGAAGTGGCGGTCCAGCTCCTCGGCCCCAAGCAGGGCACCGCTTCCCAGCACGCTGCCCTCCAGAAAGCTCCTGGAAAATACACATTGGAAGGACAATTAGCACTTCTAAGGGTAGCCAACTTGCCATGTAGGATGCAGTGTAGGAAAAAGCAAGGCCGTTGTCTCTGATGTTACGTCAATAACTTAAAAGTAAAAATTATTATTATTATTCCCTTCTGGGCACTGACTGTGTATTGAGACTATAGACTATGCTCATTTTTTTGCCGCTCCTGCTGTCAAAAACTGTACTGAACAAGCATCTCCTCTGATCTTGTGCTAATCCTTCTCCCCTCTGTCACCTTCCCTTTTTCTCTTAAGAACATGAGGAATGCACATACAATGTAAAAATGCCTGGAGCTTTGGTTTCAGGACAAATTAACAGTCTCTCGCTGATGCTTTAACACATACTCCTGATAGTGAACCAAGCTCCAGATGCGCTATGCTAATCATCTTCAATCAGAGGGCACAATCAATACTAAAATGCTTGTAGTGGATATATTGTGCTGTGCCTGAGCATAGAGCTGGGCAATATATCAATATTATATCGGTATCGTGATATGAGACTAGATATCATCTTAGATTTTGGATATTGTAATATCGTAATATGGCATAAGTGTTGTCTTTTCCTGGTTTTAAAGGCTAAATTACAGTAAAGTTATGTAATTTTCTGAACTTACCAGACTGTTGTAACTGTTCTATTATTTGCCTTTACCCACTTAATCATTATTTCCACATTACTGATGATTATTTATTAAAAATCTTATTGTGTAAATATTTTGTGAACGCACCAATAGTCAACACTATATCGTTGCGGTATCGATATTGAGGTATTTGGTCAAAAATATTGTGATTGATTGATTTCCTCCATATCGCCCAGGCCTACCTGAGCATAGTACTTTCTTTTGAGCAATTTTCTTTTGTTATAAGGATAAGGTAGTTAAAGCCTGGCCAGACCTCAGACTGACACGGTACTGAAAAAGTAAGCCATATGTGCTATTGCAGCACTGCATTATTGTTGCAAATGATTGAAAATGATGCACATGAAGTTTTGAATTTGCCTAGTTTTATGTTGTCTCTCACCTATATGTAAATAAGGACATACGGTACCCTTGAAACAAACCGGCTTCTAATAGCCTTCTCTCTTTCCTTCCGGTAAGAGTAAGCCTTACAAAAGAGCCTTCACATCCAGCCTGAGGGATAACTCCAGGTACATCATCTACATGGTCATGATATGCCTACTGTACCTGTTCCTCACATCCTGGGGCCTGATGGGGCTAAGCACACTGTAGGTGGATCTCATGGAGTTGACAGAGGCACTATCCGACCCCATGTTCTCCAGAAGCCGGCTGTCGCTCAGGTTCCTGTGGAGTCTCTCCCCGAGTTTCTCTCTGGCCATCATGGCATAATCCAAACAATCCCCGTCAATCCTATTAGCTGCCCTTAAAGTGGCTGATGCAAAGCTCTTCCCCAGAGCAGGCAGTGTCCCCGTGGGTTGCACCGGAGACAGACGCACCTTGCTGGACCTCGCCCGGTGGTCTGTGGGGTCGCTCTGCTGGCTGGTGGGCCTCCTTTCATACTCGGAGAGACTTCTCCCTCTGTCCCGGAAGACTGGGGATCCCGTTGTAACAGCGGAGAGCTGTCTCATATTGGAGTCCTGGTCATTCCTGATGGTGGCAGCACCGCTGAGAACAAACCCATCTGGAGCTGGGGCTGTTTGGTCCTCTTTAAGAGAGTCTGTGGAGGAGCCAGTCCCAACTTGGTCACTTAGACTCTCCTGGCTGTTTCTTAGCCTCCTGGTTCTCACAGCCTCCTCCACTGAGACACTTTTTCTGGACTTTGACAGCCTGGGCAGTGCGGGTGGCCGAGGCTGGTATAGACTGATCGCTCCCTCTGCATTTCTGTCAGTGAGTTTAAGGGCATCGTTGTGTTCCTTGCAGGATTTGGCATCCACTAAAGAGGTCTCGAGTGCCCTGCTGTCACTGACAAGTGAATCTCCTTTAGCAGGAGCCTCACAGGACTGATGGAGGAGGCTGTCCTCTCCATTCTCAGTCATCCTCTCGTCATGCCTGAAACCAGCTGTGGTCAGGTGGATGGAGCTTTCTCATTGCTAACTAACATACACCTTAACATATAGGGCAGAAAATGATTCAGTCAAATGTTGACCTTAAAACGACTTAGTTCAGCCATGCTAACCATCCGTTTGTTGTATAATCTGTTTCTGCTTATTAGCAATACATACACTAATGGCAATTGTTACACGTGCAACATTAGTTGGACAATAAACGTTAACTATAGCTAACGTTAGTTAGCTAGTTAGCTCAAGAAATACTAGCACCGTGAGCTAATTATGCTAATGTTAGCCTTGGCGGTCTAAGCTAGCTAGAATCCAAGGCTGAGTCGAAATAGTTTTTTTCCCCAATTTCATCGCTTAACTGAAGCTCTGCAATTTCTGCTAACTAACGTTAATCATCCAGCCAACAAGTCACGTTTGAATATAACCTATACTGCTAACATTAGCTAACGTTAACCATCTAGCATAGCTAGTAGTTACAAGCTAGCTATAATATAGCTGTCATAGCATAACAGTAGCGATGTCCAGGCTAGCTCAGCTAACGTTACAAACAAACGTTTATAAGATCGTATAAATAATTAGATAATGTTGGTAGTTTCCGTCTTATATGGAGCTGGTTATTTCACTGTTATCGTTGTGAAGTAAAGTTACCTGTGGTTTAGCTACTGATGTTTTGAGTGGCTAATTAAAGAGTAGCTCAATTACTTCCTTAGCAACGCTTGACAACAGATTTTGTTACCAAGACAAGAGGGTCAGGAAAGAGAGGAGAGCAAAAGTTACAGCGCCCCCTCTGTGCAAAGAAGTGAAAGTACATGCAACTCAAATTCTTGTAATCTACCTGCATGTTGTGCATTCATCATACATGTATCCTAAAAATACTTGGATTAACTATTGCAACTGTGCTGGTTCTTTGCCTCTCTGATTAAAAAACAGTATGATGTCATACATTGTTTTCTTGCATTAAAATCACGAGGTGTCAGTCAGAGCATAGGCTAAATGTGATACAGAAATGCATTTACCAGCATGGCATCATTTTTTGATTTTTGATAACCTAAAAAAAACCCACTAAACATCATCCTCACACTTAAATCATTATATGAATTAATATATTTCATAATTCATACATTTTAGTCTTGCAAAATGCATATTGGGAAAGTAACATAAAGTGGGCCAAATTCTCCGGACGGACAAAGCAGAGAAAGGGGAGGTAACCTTGCATCCTTATGACCTCATAAGGATGCAAGCAGCATATAGATGTCTTATTTTTTTAAAGGAAACCTTTTTTTATCATTTTATTTCCATTTTCCTTTTATTTAAAGTAATGTTTTCATTTAAGCTATTTAATTGTCACCTCATTACTGACCTCTGTCTTATGTACCCACACATCACTGGTTGTAATACATGAATCAACCTCTTACAACACTTTTTTTGTGTGCATTAAAAAAACTAATTTTTCATACAAAGGTACACAATACTATTTTTTGCCATGATTAACTTTGAGAAAATAATTTTTACTATGCTTTTACATCTATGTCTATCACCGGGTGTTATTATGAAACTTACAAAAGTAAACATACAAAACCATGCACTAAATTCAGACTGTCAGCACTAAAAAACAACAGAAAAATGCTGTTGCTGAGAAAACAGCGTATAGTATGTCACAATGAATAAACAACATGAAGATATGACCTCTGATTGTTAACCCTTTCACCCTTTCTGTGCCCCCCTGCACTCTACCAGAAACAGCCACTGAAAGGATTTCTGAGCCCGCTGGCCCATGGAAATGTGGACAATCCCTCCATATTCTGTGCATTTCTATGGCACTGTTGCTGGCTCAGGGGGTTTAGACAAAAGGGCCAGTCTGTGGGTCAGGTATAAAAGCAAAGGGTTAAACCAGGTAGGGTACAGTTCAGTGCAAGAGCAGCAGCAGTACCAGCAGCAGCAGCCCACTGACCAGCAAAATGACTTCCACTGGAATGAACATGATGAGCAAGGTAAGCTCTCTGATAGTTTTCAATTTTATAATATCACTAAAACTAAATGGCATCACATGCATATTGCCCATTGGGGCTTAAACACATTGAGATGTGTGCTGTTTTTACCAGAGATACTTTAAAGCTCATATAATCAATGTGTTTTAATAATAACAAATCAAATGACTGTATGTGTAATGTGATAAAAAAAACAAAAAAACACTGAGAATTATCACTGAACTTTGCAGTTCCCCTCAGCTTGAAGAACATTCTTTGAGCTCATTGTTTTTGCTTTCGGGCCTGCGGGTTGACTGTTTTGGTTCACTCTCACACCTCTTATGGTGTTATTTTTGGCCACAGCATGCAACTGTTTCCATTGAAAGAGCTCGAACAACCCTACCTGCCCATGCAGCGCTAAAAGTTGGTGAAGACCATAAACAGAGCTACAGTTAGAGTTAATAATATGCCTCACATGTGCTTAACAAAGCCTTTCCTTCTCTCTCTCTTTCAGATCATCTTCTACGAGGAGAGGAACTTCCAGGGTCGTTCCTATGAGTGCATGAGCGACTGCCCCGACATGTCCTCCTACATGAGCAGGTGCCACTCCTGCAGGGTGGAGAGAGGCTGCTTCATGGTGTACGACCGCCCCAACTACATGGGAAACCAGTACTTCATGAGGAGGGGCGAGTACAGCGACTACATGAGCATGCTGGGCATGAGCGACACCATCAAGTCCTGTCGCATGATCCCCATGGTAAGATCTTACACCTGCCTATATTTACTGTAGCTGACATCTCTAGAAAATACAATATCTTTTTTTTGTATATCAAGCCTTATAGAACTCATGTTGAAAATATGAAATGTTCTGTGTTAAACCCACTCCTCTTCTGCACCACAGCACAGGGGATCCTACAGGATGAGGATCTACGAGAGGGAGAACTTCGGCGGTCAGATGTATGAGCTGATGGATGACTGTGATGACATCATGGGTCGTTACCGCATGTCCAACTGCATGTCCTGCAACGTGATGGAGGGCCACTGGCTGATGTACGAGCAGCCCCAGTACAGAGGCAGGATGATGTACGTGAGGCCCGGCGAGTACAGGAACTTCATGCACATGGGCAGTAGCAGCATGAGGTTCATGAGCATGAGGCGCATCACCGACTCCTGCTATTAGACTCTCTTAGCACTGAATAAAACTGTCATAACCTAAACTGCTGGTGTGTTAAGTATTTTTTTTTATTCTGCGTATGCATACTTCAGACACTTTACACCAATCAGAGCTGCCAGACCTCTATTGCTGGCAGTAATCCACAGGGAATCCCCAAAGAGAATGGTTGTTGACAAAGATGTGAAGGTTTCTCATTTTCATTAAATTATTCACTCCTTATTCTCATTTCCCAATCACATTCATAATCAACAACTTCCCAATCTGAAGTCTCCAATCTCTTGGCAGATACACGTGCTGGATTGTGGAAAGCAATCTAATACATTACATTGCACCATTTTAGATTGAAGTTTCTAATTCGATTTTTTTTTGTTGAAATGTGTGTTACCTACACACATTATACCGTATGACTATTTTTGTTCGTTATATATATAGCATACTTTTTTTTTTTTTTTTTTTTTGCAATGCAAAAGTCCGGCACCTAACCCCTGGTAAAAAGGCAAATTTTCATTTTTACACTTACGTACGGATATGACATGTTAATTAGTGAACTTTAGAAGTGCTTCTAGGTGAATTGTGTTACCTTTGGAGAATGCCAGGCTAGCTGTTTCCCCTGGTTTCTATTCTTTGTGCTAAGCTAAGCTAACCGGCTTGTGACAGTGCCTCCCAGTGCAATACAGAATCAACTTAAAAATGATTTTAATAGTCTTTAAAACACTTAATGGTTTGACAGCCTTGTATATTACTCACTTAAGTTCAGTCAGAGTTGTAAGGTCATCAGCGAGGATGTTCTTGTTGGTTTGTTGTTTTGCCTGGCCTGGCCCTCTGTCCCTGTCTCCAGCCCCTCGTTCACTTCCCCCCCAGGCCATGTACTCTCCTCTCACTCCCCAGACCTGCTGTCCTCGGACCATCCACTAGATGCCCTCACCCTGACATCCCCCATTACCGGCCCCTTTCCACACAATACTAAATTGCTATGTTGCAAAGTTGCCAAGTGCTTATATGTTCTTCAGTAGGTGCTCCAGCCACTGTAACTGCTTGTCTGTTATCTGCCTATATGTCTGTTTGCCTTCCTTCATTTTGACAATATATCACTGAACTGTCCCTGTCCACCTCGACTGTTTGTGTTTGAGTCCATTCCGCCTTGCACTCACAAGCTGTGGCAGGTGGTGGTGTTCTAACTGTACATAGAATAAGATCCAGATTTTCTTCTTCCTTTTAGGTCAGATGTAGTAGAAAGAATGACTGTGAAGGTAGATTTCCATGTGTTCTGTGCAATGAGGCTGTTCACCATCTGTGAAGCCTTTTGATTTGCAGCTGAGAAGTAGTGTTGCATCCTGCTGCCTCCTGGTTATAAAATAAGGTTTGTGTCAGCTGAAATCGTTGCACTGAGCTGGAGGAAGTTTAGTCTAATTCTGAGAGGAATTCAAACCGTTGTGTCCAGTGTTTACATAGCAAACTTGGACATTGTCACATAAACACTAGCTGAGTTTTCTCTGATTATATTAACACAACTCCAATTTGGCTTCAGGCTTGTTTGGAGTTTTTATGAGATGTAAGATGTAAGAGCATCTGGGTTTGTTTCTGCTCGACTGCATGTTTCCTTTAGTCCTAATAGGAAGACAATAATAGAGCAGTCACACAGGTAAACACACAGCCAGAATCTGGTCGTTTTTGACTAAAATCACTTATTACACATATATGGTAACAACATGCAAATAGAAAAGAACTGGGTAAGTCTTACCCAGTAAGATTTCAAAGGAACATTTAAAGTAGCCATGCTAATGGCGATGGCAATATCGGTCCACCACCTTATTCCAAACTGAAACATTTCAACAGCTATATGGATTTGCTGTCAAACTTTATACAGACATTCATGGTGCCTACAGAAGTAAACCTACCGACTTTGGTATTCTCCTAACATTTCCTCTAGCGCCACCATGTTGACCTTTATGATTTTAATTAGCACGTCTCAACAACTATATGACAGATTGCTATGACATTTGGTACACACATTCATATTTCCTGCAGAAAGAATTCAAATAACTTTGATCCTCTGAATTTTCATCTCACTTAATCAGTAAAATATCTCAGCATTTACCGGATGGCTTGCTTGGCACAAAACGTTGTGAAATATCTCAACAACTATTAGATGGATTATCTATAAATTTGGTTAACATATTCATGTGCCCCTCAGAATAAATTGTAATAAATGTGGTGATCTTGTGACTTTCCATCTGGTACCATTTATGGTATTTATGGTCAAATTATTTGTTTTTCTGTCCAATACTCTGGATTATGACACAATACCTGCAAAGCTATGACATTCCCATCAGCCCCAGCTATTTCTTGTGATTTCAACATCAAGATACACCTTAATTAAACTTTAATTAAAAATATATCTACATATGAAATATATATGTATAAATTACTGCCTATCTCCTACAAGATAGGTACATACATATAGCTTTTTGTCACATGCCTCAAAAGAGGATTATAGAAGCACGTCTCTCTATATTTTTTCTTTTCTTTCTGACTCTTCCTTTCTTTCTCTTTCCTCTCTCTTCTTCCTCCAGAGAACAGCCAATCCAGGGAGCGAGTAGGGAATCGATGCCCTGATACGAGATTCAGCCTAATGAGGATCAGAAACATCTTAATAAAGACGCATAATCCACCACTTAATCCCTCATTACAGAATCATCTGCATTCACTGGTCCTGCTCCATACCGCCGCAGTGACAGCACATTAATGTCCATTGTTCTTCCTCGCCTCATCTTTCACCCAGGGCTACGTCTCCTTTTGTCTCCCCTCGGTGTCAGTTATATTTGATCCGCTCTCATTAGACTTTCAGACGAGATGAGCAGAAGGGCCTGAAAATAGTGCTTTTGTATGCACTTCTATGTTATCTCCTGTCTGAAATGGAAAATGAGACATATGCTTAATGAGTAGGAGATGGACTGGGACCTGCCATCCGACAGAGAGAGATAGGAAAATATTGTGGGGAGAAAGTGCTGTGACCGATACTGTGAGAGGGCACACTTTCCAGGCAATGTCTGTGTCAGTGATTATAGACTTCAGAGAGTGTGAAAATTACTAAAAAATAAAGTGGGACAGACGGATTAAAGTGTGATGCTGAGCCCTGGAAACATTCTGTGTTTTAGTTAAGTGCTGCATTAACACAAAAGTTGTGGAAGTTTTACCAAAGTTTAAAAACAAAGTATATTCAAGTTAATATAACCATACATTATGACCGTATTCTTAGAACACACAGTACATCCATCATAGTTGAAAGATTATTCTTGTCATGAACCCATTTCTTTGGTCTTTGCAAAATGAAGAGATTATGTAAAATCTCTTCATTTCTTGAGCTTCTACTTTTCAGTAAAGCAACATGGTTTCGGTCCTGTGGATGGATATAGTTAGTATCAAAATTGATACAAAAGTGAAGTTAGCCCCATCCAGACACACTCCAATTTAGACTAACGAAGGAGGGTAATATAGAATTATGTGTCGAGCTAGGAGCAGAAATCTCTTTGCCATTAGCTGTGAGATGATCCTTGTGAGGGTTGGATAATTAGCCCCATGAAGGTGTGGAGAAGGCTGATTCTTTAACCCACACTACCCCTCCCTCTTCTGTGTACTGAGGTGAGTAGGAGGTGGAGGTGGATAAAGCAAAACAAATAAAACTCATTAAAGGTACCCGCATGGCTACAAATCCCCCTCTGCATTTTCTAACGCACCGCAGACATCATTAGCTCTGGTCAAAGGAGCTCGTTATGAACGCAGATCAAAGCCCACTATAGTTCATTGTCTTTTAACCAGAGGCAGGATTCTCAAAATCAGAGCTCTCTTTTTGGCAGATTTCCATTTTTTCCTCCCTGATCTCGGCCAGTGGAGACCCAGAAAATCACTCTACATAGCAAGTGTAAATCTTGAGATAAAAAAGTCTAACTGATTTTTCCGAAGATGCTCCTGCGGCATTCTCTTGTTGTGAGCAATGGAGTTAATATTTGATGTTGGAAAATAGATGAGGGGTTCTTTGGTTGTTCTATGAAAAAAGTTTGGTAAATACTAAATGAAAGATGTTTTCATGTTTAATGACAACTTCAAGCATCAAGAGGCCTGATTTCCCCCTTTTTTTTTTTGCCAAACTACTTGTGGCTATCTGTGGCCAGTTGACCACTTTGGCCGACATGGTTAACCAGTATGTTAGTATGCAGGCGTTTGTATTTTGATCAAAGCACTGTTGTGATTTTTCCATGTCTTGTCGATCTTGTGTCATAAGTTGACCCTGTGTTTGTGTTGCTGCATCCTTTATCATTTTTGTACCACAAATGACGACCATTATTCAACCAAATCCAAACGTAAATATGAAACTTGTATCTTTACCTTTGTTTTTGCATAATTGTTTTGAGAATATCTTGTTTATGAGAATGCTGCCAGCTGCCAAACATCACTGAAATATTGTGAAAATGAATTGCTTCTGTTATCACAAACCTATGATATCAAATGCTCAAATACTGTGGATCTCCTTCTCATTTAAATGGCCGGACTGGACAAACATGTACCGACAGTTTATCAGTTTAAGATTGAAACAGTGTATTACAGAGGCTGAATCCTCCCCAGAGGTGATGTTTTGCACCAACATGCTGGGTGTAATCCACACCATCTCCTGCCTCATTTCACACACATTTGCATTAGTTATCCGCTGGGTCCCATCCCATCCCCTCGGCCCCACTGACTTTGCATGTAAGGGCTGTGTCATTTTTTTTCCTCAGGTATGATGGCCTCAATGCACCCTGACAACTTGATCTCATCTGTGCAAATTACTACATTAACATCTCATGTTTCCCTCCTGCTTACATGCAGAGGCTGACTTTAAAAAAAACTGTTTACATTAGGCAGAAACAGGGGCAGGTGCAGGGGTTTTCTCCTTGGGGCAGCTTACAGTTGTGACGAGTGTAACTGCTACCAGACAGAGAGGGAGAGAGAGAGCATGTGCCAACAAATGCTGAACTAATTACACATGATAGCATCTGCAGTCAACAGACAGCAAGCACACGTTACAGGCCTTAGGCTTTTGGGCAACGGGCTGAATGAATGACTGCAGCCAGCCGTGACCACATCAGGCACATAAAAACCCACAGATCAACAACAGTGATTGTAACAAAAATGGGAATAAACATGCAGACATATCACACACCCCTGTCCACTGCTTAGATTAAGGTGGCTTTGTTTCTTATGAAGAAGAGATTACAGCTCATGCCTGCATTTACTGACTACACAATGTGTTCTGCCTTAAATACACAAACAGATGAGAGTTTGGCAACAGTGGAAAAAGTGCTGAGATTATTTGAGTGAGTAAAATGGTGGAGAAAAGGTTGTGTGGCTCAGGTCTTATCTTTATGGCAGCACCTGGAAATTGCTTGACATCCTCCTACATCCATATTCTTAATATATGTTTACAATCTATCCTGATTTTACATATTGTAATATTTCTATTTTGGTCTATTCTGTACACACAACATCTGGAGGAGCTCCTCAGTTGGTTTATTGGTGTTTTTTGCCCCCAACGGTGCCTTCCAGGCAGTGCTGCCTGGAAGGCACCGTTGGGAGGCACTGGTTATGGTTATGGTTAGGGTTAGGGTTAAGGTTAGGGTTAAGGTTAGGGTTAGGTGCCTTGAAGGCAGCGGTCGCAGCACTGCCTGGAAGGAGCAGTTGGGGGCAAAAAACACCATCAAGCCCTCAGTTGCTCCTCCTGAGTTTTTTTTTTTATTCGTTTCCTGTTTAAGGGTTTTTTGGGGAGTTTTTCCTTGTCCAACTTAAACGTCAAAGGACAGAGGGTGTCAAATGCTATAACGATGTTAAAGCCCCTTAAGGCAAATTTGTGATTTGTTATAGCCTATTGGGTTATATAGTCTACATAAAAATATAATTGGATTGACTTGACTTTAAGGCATTGGTGGAAGTAACAAATTACATTTACTCATACTAATAGTAATACATACTAAATGTAGTAATACATACTAAATGTAATTCCAGAAACAAAAGTCGATTTTTGTGTACTTTTTAAGTATTTTAAAAAATCGTTAATTGCTGCTTCCTGTGCTTTACTAAACTATTTCCTGCTGTTACTAGTCATCACTGATAATAACTCAGCTCTGTAGGAAGAATGTGGGCTTTGGCACTGCATGTTTTTTCCCTCTGTGTGTTTGTCCTCGGCTGCTTCTTCCCTTTGTTTGTTGCAGTTGGAAGACTTGTGAAAAAGAAAAAAACACTGGAATTCAGGCGGCTCGTAACACCAGATACCCAGGAAGTTGTGGATGGCGAGTGGATGTGGCAGCAATGGGAGAGAGCCAGGCCTTTTGTGAACCATTGTTCCCCCACACACACACACACACACACACACACACACACACACACACACACACACATCCATGCACTCACCCTAGCGTTAGTGGGGTCAGACATTGGCCTCTGGCCTTGTGATGGAGTGGCAAGTTGAGTGTGGTCATCAGCACTAACATGGATAACACTCCTGGCTATGACAACATATGAGAAATGTTTCTAAAGACAGTCAAGCTGCAGTCACTCAAAATGATGATTTCTGTTTTTTTGAAATGTGGATGAAATTAGTTATTTGCTTAGATATTTCAATCTTTGGTCCAGACTGAAATATCTCTCAACTAGCCACTAGTGTATGTGTTGTCTATAAAAAAAAAATTGTAGGCTAATATGCAATTTTCCTACCCTATGTAGGTTACTTTGACACTGCTATCCGTGCACATTGTACTGGTATTTATTTGTCATGGTTGTGTTCCAGTTGGACTGTGTGTAGGTAGAACTTGTATGTATGTATGTGTCTTGTATGTGTTTATACTTGCTGCACAGCTAATTGCCCTTTGGGGACACAAATAAAGTTGAAGTTGAGTTGAAGTTGATTTTGTAAAAAACATTCACATAGAGTAGGCAGGTAGAGCTTTTTTTAGTGAAAACAGCTGCCAGGATGCATTTGAAAACAAGGTTGATGACAGTGGTGAACCAAAACAGAAAGGTTGTGGACTGTGAAACTAGAGATGCTAAAATGTGTCATAGAGCTGAGTGAAGCTGCGGGTCATGATGCTCCGTCTCACATTAATGTAGTACTTTCATCCATTGCTAATGTAAAACTACTGACTATAGCAGCTTCAAATACTAAATTCCTTATTCGCTGACCCTAGCTGAGTAGCACATTTGAAAAGGTGAGTAAATACTTTGCATGCCACTCATGATGGACTATTTTCTGATGCTCACTTTTGCGAGATTTATTGTTCTGTCTATTATCTTTCTATTACCGAACTTTATCACTTTTATTTCCAGGACTTACCAATGTCCACTCCGCAATGCTCAAATGAGCAACTGAAGTAATTGAGGGAACTCTTTACGACCTGTGAGTCTGCTTTCCTTAACCTCTGACCTTTGTCACATTACCCACTCAGCAAGTTGAGAAGGTAAACACGTAGAACACCAGTAGCTAAGTTCACTTGCTGATAAAGTGTCTTATGTCTGCTTTAAAGATGTTTATCCACAGTGGAACCAGATATTTTCCATTAATACTGCATATTTTTCACAATAGAGAGCCCAAATTAAGAGTTAAGTATGTTTTAGTATCTTGATAGAATATCAATAACAACTGAAGTTGCACTTTAGTAACACATTTAAACATAGAAGGCCTTCGACTGTGGTCAGGCTTTTAATTTATATGCCTATAAGATCAGCCTTAACCAATAAATCTACGGCCGAGCTCTAAGTCAGAGGCGGCTGACTGGACCTCAGGCAGTTGTGGTGTGAAGGCGATGATGAGGCCCCGATGACCGGCAGTGACCTCTGACCCCTGTCCTTAGCCCAGGCCTTTTAATATAACCCCAGCAGATCAGCTCCATATAGTGAGTCAGAGAGGAGAGCCTGGATGAGGCCACTTTAGAGTAATTTAATTATAAGTGACCCTACGTCTGAATCCTTTGAACATACCAAACTTTATTAAGATGAGGATGATAAAAGGGGTTATTAGCAATAGCTTGTACTGTAAATTATACAGTTCATAATAAAGTGATAAAGTATTTTCTTTCTTTGAAGCTTGGCTCAGGTTTCAGAGTCCCTTTCTTAGTGTTTAAGCACAGTAATCATGTGGGAAGGAAGGTTTAAATTGTGGCTTTTTTGCCTTTAAAAACTTATCTACTTTATTTGTGCCCTCAGTGATACACTGACATATTATCAGTATCTGCGGAGGCTGTGGCGTGGGCCATGTTGTTGACACAGCTGCAATCTGGGTGCAAACAAACGTGTCCAGGATGCACCTCTCTGCTGCTTGCAGCTTCACGAAAACACAAAGACTGGAAAGATTTTCTCCCATCCCAATGTGTGAAACCTGGGAAATGTTATTTGACCTGAAAAGGAAAATGACTTTATGATGAGTAACAATTATATTTTGTTGGACCTGGAATAGTGTTGGAAATGATTTAAAAAACATCTTTTACTATGTTGATTAATCAAAATCATCATACGTTCTCATACTCTCTGTGTAGTACAAGACTATTTCCACAGTTTTTATACAATTATTATCATCAATAGTTTTCAACGGCACAGTAAGTGCTGCACTTAAGTACAAGATTATTGTACTTTACTTGATGATTTTCCTTGACAGCTGTATTTACACACTAGAAATCCCTCGTCAGAGTTAAACCAAATGTTTTTTATTTTATATATTACTCTATCTATTTGTAAACTTACATGTCACTATTTGTTACTGATTCTTTTTTTTTATATAATAATATCCTTTGCAGTTAAATTTTTGACAGTTTTAAGGTAAATCTTTAGTTTGTTGTGTCTAACACTGGGACAAAATAACCACATTTTAGTTTAGGGTAATTAACTCAATGTTAATTGTAAAAAACCATAACTCTAACACTGGGGTGCATTGTAGTAGCTTAAGTTAACTCAGTATTGTATCAGTGCTATATTAACTCAAACTAGGTTAACCCAGTGATTTTAGCGATTAAGATTTAGCATTAAAAAAAAAACTGGTAAAATCTTATAAACGTATTGCTGAAGATTAACCCCATAGCTCCCCACCTGTTTGGCTCATGAGCTCTTACCAGAAAACAAGTGATTGGTTATGTTTCACGTCTATGAGTGTTAGTAGCTCCACCGAAAAGACTTTTTCCCTATACGGTAGACCTCAACCTTTTATTTTGATACTTTAAGACCATTTAAGAACACACTTGCTGATAATATCTCTGTGCTTTAACTAAACTAGGATTTGAAATGTATGACTTGTACTTACATTGGAGTATTTTTATTATTGGAGTATTGGTACTAAGGTAAAGCATCTGTGTACACTATCCATTACTTCAACTGCTGATGCAACTACACAAGAATTCAAGACAGAAAGAAGTGTGTTTGTCCCTGGTCAAGTCAATACCTGCCATTGCCAGAAGGGGGCAGTGTTGCTGTTACTCAAAGTTGATCTAGAATGGGATTCTCCAATTCTACAGAGCACATCTCTTTCCCAAAGCCAAACATCTGAAACAAAACCTGACAAAGAAGACCAAACTCTGACCCTTTGTTGACAACAGATCTGAGATGCCGCTGGGATCTTTCTTTCTGCTTTGGTATCATAGTTTCAGTGACTGGGAAGCCCTGCCCTGTAGGCAGAAAGGTAGAGTGGAAGGCAATGTGGTGCAGATACTACCCTTTACCCTCTACCCCCCTTACTCTGTTCTCAAAGATTCAGCTTTGTGCGATTGTGGGTGTTAATGTACGCAGGGACAATGGTATCAGATGGGCGCTCCACAGAGACAAGTGTCCTGAGATCTATATTTAACACTGTATATCCCTGTGTTTTTTTTTGTTTGTTTTTTCAGAAGAGTATAGGTTTTCTGTATTGTTGTGTGTAGGTCAAGGGCTGGTGGGTGAGAGGACATTATTTTCTGTAAAGTGCAGGGACAGGTGCTGCAGGGACAGGGCATCCCCAAGGACCAATAGGGAAGAGCTCTCTCTGTATGGTGCACACAGTTTACATGTCTGTAAATAGAATATCTGAGAGAGGATGCTTCATGACAATACAGTGTGTGCAGTAAGGTGGTGCAGCAGCAGAAAAGTAGGTTATTGTCTCCAAACTGCTCCCTGAGGTGTTGTGAATAGAGATGTGCAGTAGGTAGGCCTATAATGAATTGCCAACATTTTTCGTAATTTAAAAATGTATCAAGCATTGAAATCCATTTATATGTTTCTAAGTGTGGTTGCCAGGTAAACTAACAGCCAAGAATTTGAGATTAAAGAACAGTGTTAAACATATTCTCATTTATTCCATTGTTTGCTGGGAATAAAGAAAAATACACCCATATCCTAGAAGGAAGATGTCTCTCAGGAGCCGAAAGTATCCGTTTTACAGTAACTCCTTTGCCATTTTTCACAGAGGATCTGAGGTCACTTCCTGTTTGTTATTCCCGATTGCTATCATCATGAATGGCCCAGCTGTTTTCCAACAATCCAGGAAGTCCTTTCTTAATTTGTTATGCCTCCATCACATCCTCTACTTTTTTCTAATTCCCCCCCAAAAAAACTGGCACAAAGTAACAGACTTTAAACATTGTTTATTTACAGATCACCAGGGAGCTTGGGGAAGAGGCCTCAAAGAAAGCTGCCTGCTGGTCTTCAAACCCAGAGATTTGGTCCCTCGGTGCGACGTCAGGGGCCGTGCTCTTGTTGCCATGTTTGATGGCATCGACAGCCACTCGCTGGGCTTCAAAGAGTAATGTGGCGGCTGCAGATGTGTGACTGCTCACAGGGTCCTAATCTGTTCAGAGGAGGGGGGATCCAATCCGGATCTTTTTCATCCAGCCGCACAGAGACAGGGCTTTTTCCAAGAGGCCTGCTGTAATACAGTGCATTAGTAAGATAAAGGCCTCTCCTCACAGCTGTCTCATGCTGACAGACTCTTGGAAAAACTGGCTTGGGGTGGATCTGGGAGGATCCTTTCCTCCTCTACTGCTGTATCTCTTCAACAGGTTTCTTTCCTTTCAAACCCTTGAGCTGGGCCTTTTTACCCATAAATCTCTCTTATCATTGTTATGATAAGGTCTCCTCATGGTGCTGGTTCATAACACTGTGCACTTAAGTGCAAAGCCTCAGTCATTTTTTCCAATTTTTCTCAGGCACATAAATGACCAAACACTATAAATCCTCACTCCCTTAAAACATTCAAAACACTTTAAGCTAAATTATAGGGTTTGGTATATGGCAACCAGAGATCCCTTATTTTTTGACATTGTTCCATGCAAAAGTACAATTTAAAGTTTATAGGATGCCAATATTAGGCTTCAGCAGTCTGACATAGTGGATGTCTTTCAAAGTTACAGTAATTTTAGCAAAAAATTTCCTCTTGACATTATTTACTTTCCTCTTTAGAATGATTACAACCAGAAAATCCTGTTTCAATGTTCATATATGTTTTAAGACATAATTAAACATATTTAACCTATTAGGCTATAATTTGAAATCCCAAAATTATCAATTTAAGATGCCCTTAAAAAATTAGTTTTAAATGCTCTAATTAACACATTACGTAGATTTTAAGAGGGCCATGACACCCTCTTCATTCACAGATTTATTTGACATATTGGCCATACAACAAATCCCTTATTTATTAAATAACGGTGCTATTAAGTTACGCTTTGGGTTCTCAAAAGGCCAAAGCCATTAAAAGCACCTTGATTTTAAAAGCCCATAATGAACAAATTAGATTAGTGAAATAGAAAAATGAATACAACTGTCGTTGCAGTATCAATTCCTCAGAGACGAGGAGACCAACATCTCTTCTAATTGGTCGTGAGGGTTGTAGTTGCTCCTGTCCAATGAGAGTCAGTGTTGGGTCTGTTGTATTTGTATTTATAGAGTAAGGAAGGCAGTGATGGATTGAAGTCAGTAGACAGGCAGCAGACGAGCCAGGACAGGGAGAGGAGGACACCAGACCAGGGAGGAAGGGAAGTAGTAGAGATGAAGGGAGGGAGAGAGGCCCAGCCTCAGACGTCACATCTGCCACTACAACTCCCATGGGGCCTCCAGGGCATGGGAACTTCTCTGGTCTCCACCCAACCCCCACCCCTCCTCTATGCTCCGACCAGTCCCTCCACCGGCCTGGGACCTGCTCTGCCTGGCTGGGACCCAGTTCTCCCACTCGTTTCCCTGACTTTGTTACACTACTGTTGTTGCTTTTATATATTATTTGTCTCTTAATCTTTGATTTTTCCTTCCTTTCTTTCTCTCGTTTTCTATCTTTCTTTCTCTACGACTACTTTTACAAGCCCAATCAACCACACTGATGATGATGATTCCCACTTACTTATATTTATGCAGATGCAGACAGTCTGTTTCTAAGGTGTGTTTTTATGTACACATTCATATGTTATATTTATGCATTTCCTACACATCTTTGCATCAGTTTGACTCTGTACCAGATTTGAAATAAATCTAGACCGTTTTGGTAAACTGCTATCCTGGAGATCAAAAGATTTTTGCTGGAGTTAGAAGAGAGAGACTTGTATGTGATCTTTATTGTAATTTACAGTATATTCTCTGGTGTACATACCAAGTAAAACACATGACTCTGAAAAGACTAAAGTTAGAGTTTTTAGTCACAGACTAAAAACTCTAAAGTAATAGTATTTTACTACCAAGACTTAAAACTAAGATAGTATGAAACACGTTTGATTTTGTCGGACGAAAACAAGACTTAAGACAGCTCAGACTGAGTTTTATGACTACCTTACACCAAAACGATTGAGATGACGGGAGCACATGCCAACTCCAGTAAGACTCTTGTGATTTCATTCTGATATTGGAAATTTGTAAACGATGGATGGAATCGCTTGTAAAGACATTTTGTGTAAGGTCAGCATTAGACACGTAAGAATATGTTTATCAAGATATTTATTACTGTCACAAACAAACCGGAAAGTACTTGTTTTGAAACTCACATTTTCATGTCTTGGTGCCGCCAATGTTCAAATGGTTTTTGAATAAATGCTCTCAACCTTTTCACACTGCTATGAATGAGCTCCAGCACTATATATATATATATATATATATATATATATGCACATCAGTTGCGAACAAAGTAGCTATTTGTGTCACATTGTTGCGTTTACATCCAAGTTTTGACAGTCAAGGTTACCATGCCACATTATCTCCTCTGCCTTTGCGTGTCTGGGGTAATACAGCAGTTAAACCCCTGCCAGCTGTTAACAATGGCATGCTGTGTGTGTGAAAGACCTCTGTGAAGGCTGTGTGTGAGTGTGTGCGCACATGCATGTGCAGCAGCTGTCGGCAGCATGTATGTCTTGCAACCAGCGGCCAAAACACAGCGGCCGGCTGCTCCCAAAGCTCATAGCAGCACGGCCGCCATGCGTTCACAGATAACTGCTGCCATTCTTGTAGACTGTGTCAATATTATTATAACAATACACGTTCCATACTTTACACTTTGGCCAAAAATATATCTGAATATAATGTGGGCTGGATTTATTGAACATTCTCTTTGACACATGCAACGTTCTTAACGTCTTTTATCTTTCAGAGTGGGTTCAATGGAGGAAAAGAAAAGGAGGAGGGCATATTAAAGTTAAGAGGAAGCATAAGTAGACACAATCAGCTTTCTGTACAGTGTTTGAATCTATTAATCAAAATACAATACAAACTCAATCAATGGAAACAAGACTAAGAGCCTACAGGCATGCTAGCAACTTTATGAAGCTTTAAGCTGAATACTAATCACGATGACACTACTAACAGGCTTGTAATTAGCTTAGTTTAGCATGTTAGCATGCTAACATTTGCTTATTAGCACTTTTTATTATACAGCAGACTCAGTATGATGGGAATATCATTAGATTTGCAGGAAATTTAAAGTGCTCATATTATGCTCATTTTCAGGTTCATAAGTGTATTTAGAGGTTGTACCAGAATAGGTTTATGTGGTTTAATTTTCAAAAAAATATATTTTTGTTGTACTGCACATTGCTGCAGTGAGGGATCAAACTTCTATTCCATCTTTGTTGGGAGTCGCACATCCGCAGTAGCTAGGTTAGCACAGCTAGCTAGTCAGTTGCAGAGTATGAGGGAGTGCCACTCTAGCAGCTAGGCAAGCATTATAACATGTGTTATAAAGTGACGCACGTTCGTCACAGAAGTAAAGACTGGACTACAATAGAGCTGTTTGGAGCAGTTTGTGAACAGTGTTTTCTCTGGAAGATGGTAAGTCCCTTTGGGGTGGACTTTGGGCTTTTTCACTTTGTAAACCTATAACGCGCACAACATTTTCTATAACACAATAAAGGAAAGGGAAAAAGCCAAAAAGCATAAGATGAGCACTTTAATTCTGGTTTGGACAGATAGAAACTTCGACCTGTCGGTGGTGATAGATGAAAAGTCATTAGGATTCATCTTCGGAGAACCATTAACGTCTGCACAAACTTTCATATCAATCTATCCAACAGTTAAGATATTTCAGTCGGGGCCAATGCGGTGGACTGACCAACTTTGCCATCCCTTGAACAATGCCTCTAGGCAATGCTAAAAATAGATAACCATGTCTGTAGAAATTAATTTGAAAAAATCTTGATTGATGAAATAAAGAAATAAATAACTCACTGGAGTTGTCACTTGCCTTTTTTTTCTTGATGGTTGTGTGAACCAGTTAACGGAGACGTGTCTGAGGTGTCCGACCCCCTCCTCCTCTGCACAGCTTACTTGGCAACAACAGCTGATGTTTCATAAAAGTATAATGTTACTTCTTGGACCACAACAAATTAACATCAAACAGATGGCACATACTTGTCTCTGCTCAGGTTTCACAAAGCCGTCCTGTGTCGCAGTGATGACGATAAACAAGCAGTGCCCCACATGCCAAAGCGTGGTTTGTCGCAGTCAGTCAACACCTGTGACTTGTTGTCAAACTTAAATCAGGTGCAAATACATTTTAGTGTTTTGTTTTGACATGTATTGTCGTATCAGATTCCTGGAGTTTAACCTACAGCATCAAAACAATTCATGGACGTGATCACAGCACAAGTGGGCTAAACTGATAAACGGACAAATAGATTTCTGTTTTGAAAATATGGGCTCATGTCAACTTGCCTGAAATACATAAGGTGTCACATTTAAACTTTGATGTATAGTGCAACAAAACCAAAGAACAGGGGATCAGTGTCAGTCTCTCTGTGGATTGACATGTGGTCTCTGGTCCCTTTTTTGTCAGTCATGGCAACCATTCATGGCATCCAGTCTGAGACAGACAGATGATGTGTTGAGAGGAATATTAAGCTGAGTCTTAGCGCTCACGACACATCTGACCTGACATCAGTTATTAAGGGTTGGTGTTTGATGAATCATAATACCATAGAACACAGTGTAGATCAAGGGCTGTTGTTACCATTGAATACACTGAGTTGAATTTGGAATTTTACAAATCTCCAAAGTTTACATACAGCACAGTTGAGATTTACACTTTTTTGGGGCACCTCATTTACAATACCTTAAAGGAACACGCCAACTTATTGAGACTTTAGCTTATTCACCGTATCCCCCAGAGTTAGATAAGTCCCTACATACCCTTCTCATCTCCGTGTGTGTTGTAACTCTGTCTGACAGCTCCAGCGCTATCTTAGCTTAGCACAGATCTGGAGGTAACTGGTTCCAACTAGCCTACTGCTCCAAATAAGTGACAAAATAACGCCAACATGTTCCTATTTACATGTTGTGATTTGTATAGTTACAGCGTGTACAAATAACAAGGTCACATGAGACACAGCCGTCTTCTAACCGTATATAAACTGGGAACTATATTCTCAGAAAGGCAAAGCATTGTTACTCTCTGCTGGAGGCTAGTTGGAACCAGTTACCTCCAGGATCTGTGCTAGGCTAAGCTACCGGTGGGGCCGTCGGACAGAGTTACAACACGCAAGAAGATGAGAAGGGCATGTATGGACTTACCTAACTCTGGGGGTTACTGTGAATAAGCTAAAGTCCCAATAAGTCGGCGTGTTCCTTTAAGACAAGATAAATAAGGGTTGACTTTGGATTTTTCAATACCTGCCCTGTGCTGAGTAGGCTGTCACATGTTTGTGTGTGTGTGTGTGTGTGTGTGTGTGTGTGTGTGTGTGTGTGTGTGTGTGTGTGTGTGTGTGTGTGTAAATATAACATGAATATTTCTTTGTCAGACTTTTATTCCTAGCAGTGTGAAGGTTTAACTTTTCACTTTCACTTTAGAAAATAAAACAGTTACACTTAATGTGTAACAAAATAATCTAAACACGAGTTTAGATTTTTGCAGTTAAACTGCATCTCAGGGTCTATTTTGTCTTTCATCAGCATCTCACACTTTGATAATTATGGGCTAAATTGTTTGAGTTTTGTTGTGCTGAATATAGCAGCATTTGATGATTTAAATATTCTTGAAAGAACTGCTCCATTTAAATACAACTGCAAAATGCAACTGTAAATCTGAATAGTTCAAACATTATAGAGATTGTCTTTAGGGGGTTAGGGGGATTTCGACCCAAACTAAATTTGGGTTTGCCTCTGTGTAAATATTTAAATTTTATGTATTTATCTCATTCTCATACTTCTCCAGTAAATCACAAAGAAACTGGTCACTCCCCATCACTCTGTATACCTTCACATTAAAAGCAACCTCATGCAGACAACTTTAACCGAAGCTGTTTGTCCTCAGTGTTATTTCTTTGTCGTCCCCCGTTTTGCAGTGAAATCAACTTTGGCTTCCTCCTGACAGGCGGGAACTGAATGGAGGGAACAAACTATTCACTTTCCGGATATTCTTACTCTCATACACAATTGTGCCTGAATTACACCTTATCACCGCAGGAACAATGTCCTCATTCAGGTCCCCGACATGCAAGAAACTGGTCCAGCAACAACAAGCGCACACACACACACACACACACACACACACACACACAAACACACACACGCACACACGCATGCATGCACACATGCACACACACACACACACACACACACACACACACACACACACACACACACACACACACACACACACACTTCTAATATAGGCCAATTTGTGAGGATAACTTTATCCATAAAGATTTAATGAATTTCTTGGAGGCTTACTGTAAGTTGACCTTAACCATCACTGCTACATGCGTTACTCTAACACTTACCATGGCCTTCACCACACCACCTTGTATGGACTTTACTTTTGGTTACCATTAGGCGGATAGGTGCCAACATGTATTTAAAATTTTAATAAAGCAAACATTTGTAGAGAAGAAAAGTAACATACTAAAGGGAAAACAAATGAAATACGTTACTGTAACAATATGCTATATTATAACGATATGTTCTTTATCAACATTTTGCAACGTGTTAGAAACATTCATTAAAAACATTTCTTCATTATGTAATATTTTTTGTTTTTGTATGTAATTTGTATGAATAAAAGTATAGTATGGTGGTGTAGTGTGGTTTACATTTGATTTTTATTTATTTGAGTAAGACAAAGTAACTAGTCTAACAAAGAAACCATGGAATAAAATTGAAATAAGGAGTTACAAGTAACGTACATTTCACATTTAAGTCAATTTGTTGTCGGTCTCCTCCAGCATGTCTACAAACAAGCCATGTCTGTATGAAGTTCAATAATAAAAACAATACAAAAAAGTAATAGGAAAGTATGTTGCCTACATGAGAGAGTTAGATTGAGCAGATTGACCAGGATGCTTTAGCAAAACTGACATCATTTAGTGCAGAAAGGTAAATCTATCCATCCATTAGCTGGGTCGCTGATGATGGCCTGGGCTGTTCTGACTGTAGAGGAAAGTCTCAAAACCTCCTTAGAAAACCTCCTGAACCACTGTTTTTTTCTCCATCTGTCACCGCCCGTCCTCTGGGGATCTGTGGCTTTTATTAACTCACAACATAAATGCTATTAAACCTCTCATTTGTCACAAAATGTATCCTACACCTTCCCATGAGCTTTCAGCTGAACGACATCTCCCATGCTGACCTATCAAACTGGGATTCAACAATAACCAATGGGAGATGAAAATTGAGTGAATGCTCCTTTAATGACTGGGCTGTCTGGGTAATTGGCATGATGGGCAGATGGGCCTCGTGTTGATATCAGTAATGACTGTTACAGGAGATGGTGTTTATCTCAGTCACGTGCACCCTCCTGCTCTTTGCCCTCACATAGAAGGAAGGGTGATGCTAATTGATAAAAGGGATAAAAAACACAACAGGGGGCATTGAAGGCTGGAAGATCAAGAGAGACTATGAAAAAAAGAGACAATTTAAGAAATAATCCCAGAATGAGAGATTGTGAGGAAAAATTTAAGCCAATAAAGAAAAACAACAAGAATGAGAAGTAGATAGGAATGAAAAGGAAAGGCTGGTGAAGAGAGTGAACCACAGTAATGCATATTGTGCCTCATCAGTAAGCCCTGTGTCTAGCAGAGGCAGCTGGGAGTTTGGCAGCTGTTCAATCCCTAATGAGCGACCATCTCCCTGACCCTGCCTCTTCCTTCTCTTCTTCCCTCCATCCCTCAGTTTAATAAACCCCCTCAGTCCGAACCTCCAGTCTCTCCTCTCCTTACTCAAGCCAGCGCTCCGCAATTAGGAGGAGTACCAAACATAATTGCGATGAAAGGACGAGAGCCTGTGTGGCCGGCGTCGCTGTCGGCTTGACTGTGTCAGAGCCAGACGCCTTGTTGTGCCCAACATTATCCGTCCGCGCACAGTAAAAGCCCTTGTTCCTACAGGAGACCAGATAGAGAGAGGCAATGACCAATGCACCCAGAACAAGAGGAGGCTTGCCCTGCAGAAGTCTGCAGTTATTTAGGGTCTGTACTTGGGGACATCGAGCAGTGTGGCTGACAGTTTCACCATGCAATGATTCATTGGTCTAACATACGCTCTAAAATGACAATTGTTCACAAACTACAAAAACAAGAACTTACATTTTAATGCAAAATACATGTTCAAAAGTGATTATGAAAAAGACAAGTTTATAATTTGACCTGCCAAGTAGTTAAAGGTACAATATGTAACATTTCTGCTTTAAAATGTCTAAAAATGACCATACATATGTTATATATTTTTATGAGTTGTGTTCTTACACTATCCTAAATGTTTCCACCAAATGTCAAACCCAGAGAAATCTGTTATTTTATTTTCAGACACGGCACGTTTCCTTTAGTCGCCCGTCAGTGGCGTCATATAACCTTTCACCCTCCAGTTACTCTAACTTCCGTCAGAACACTGGCACCAAGATGATACGTTCAGAAGTAATTGTAAATCATACAATGTCACAGAAAAAAAATACTTGTAACCGTAATACTGCTTTTTTTTTGCCATACAGCATCATTTTGTGATTAATTACATCCCACTTTTTATCACAGTAATACAACAGAGACCTTATCTATTTTGAAAGTTCAATATCGATACCAGCTTGACGTTACTACAATGTGCTAACGTTGATGCTAAAGCTTTGTGGGTAAAATTGAGGTTACAACATCGTTCAACACGCTAATAGTTATTTTTAGTATGACTGTTTCGACCACAGCTAACAGGACTGAGCTAACCCACGAATAACTTCACTAGTAACGTTAACGTTAGCTGTATAGATAGACTATTAATCTAATGCTAATTTAGCCAAAGTAGCACACCCCGGTCTGTCTGCGTCACTCCCCCGGCGGGAGACTCAGTCGGGATGACAGCTGACAACAGCCCCGGGACATATAGCTAGCTAGTTACCGTTAGCCCCCAGTCAGCTATCAGCCAGCTACTTTCATTATAGCAACCCCCACCCCCCCCCCGGCCAGAACTTATCTCCAGTGCCTGGTGTTTACGACGCTAACGGCAGTTTAATTAAACGTCGGGAAACAAACCATATCAGACCCAGCACCGAGTCACAACAGCGGCCATCCATAGCGGTAGCTAGCTACATCTCCGTAGCGTTACCGGTGTATGTGCCGAAAATCTCCTCCCTGCCGAATTTCGCCCCCCTTCGCGTTTAGCTGTCTTTACGGTTAGCTAAATTAACCCGACAAAAGGTGGGTTAATGTTGAAGTTAAAAAGTTAAAACCCGGCTTATGTTTTGAAAACAATGTTTAATGGGGCCTGCAGCTAAATTTAATCAAGTAACTACACTAATCAGCATTTGAGTGTCTCACCCAAAACCTAGGTTCTTAAGAATTAATCAGGTCATGTCTGACATTTAGCATATGAAGAAGACTCATTGTCCCCACAGGAAAGGTAACTATTGTTTCTGGTTTTGGGGAGCCACTCCCTGCAGGGCCAGACATGATTAGAAAAAAGGAAATGCAAACTCTGTAAACTTGAACAGAATCGGCACTACCATGTGAAACAACCTTTGTCTGTGACCTGGGGTAAACCTAAAATCAGAGGTGTGTCTTTAATCAGAGACCCACAATTCCACAGGAATATAATTCGGAAACTGAGGTGATTTCGGCACTTCAATCTGTGACCCCGACAGGGGAAGCACGTTGAAGTCCGCTGTTTACAGCGTATTGTTTGTCATGTCACATGACTGTTCTTCTGTGACTCCGCAAGGAGAAGCATGAGATCAGTCCGCTGTCAGCTGCAGTGTTTTATGTTTTATGTTTGATTGTGTTTTGTCTTGTCGTTTTCATGCAGTTTCATTAAACCTTTTGCTTAATTTTCAATTCGACCCCAGCTTCTCCTTCCTCCTCCAGAAATCAGAACGAATACGTCTTTTAGATAATTCTTAACAAATCCCACAACGTGGATTTTTGGAGGATGAAAGAAAAAAAAAGGCGAAATTGAAAAACTGGAGTGTGACTGCTGATCTCTAACACAGGGCCCGAAATTGAAAGGTGAGCCAGAACCTGTTTTTATCGAAAATCTGCAATAGTTAATTTAGAAAGATTTAGGTGGGAGAGATCAGCAGCGTCAAACTCGTAAGTCTATTAAAATCTGAAAAGGTAATGATAAAGTAATGCCCAATTGAGAACACGTTGAGAGCGATAAGTCAAAAGAAATGTATGTTGTTTGGTGTTATTTGTACTGTGTGTGATTTGTATGTGTTAAGCTAAAAAGCCTGAAAGAGGGTCCATGGTAGCCTAATAAGTGAGAGTTTGAGCCGCGTGCATATTAGAAAGTTCGTGAAAAAAGACGACCAGGGTGCATGTGTACATTTTAAAATATATGAGATTGTGAAAAAAGTCGACCTGGTTTAACTTGTATAAATTTTGAGTTTATGAGATTGTGAAAAAGTCGACCTAGCAAACCTGTATACATTATTTAATTTATGAGTTCTTGAAAAAGCAGACCTTGTTACGCATGTTAAATTTTGTAAAAGTCAGAGTCATACTCTGATAGATGGGTACATGTGTAGATTTTAAAGTGCATGAGTTGAACTGGTTTTACTTGAATAAATGTTGAATTTATGAGTTCGTGAAAAAGTCGACCTAGTGAAACCTGTAGGCTATACATTTAGAATTTATGAGTTCTTGAAAAAGCAGACCTTGTTACGCCATTTAAATTTTTTAAAATCCGTACAGTTAGAGTTCTTTTCCGAGTTAGACTCTGATAAATTTTAAATAGAAAGACCGCGAGGGCGGCAACAGAAAATTAGTTTCTGTGAAGGCACGGAGGAAAGATTAAGACTTTTTCAAAGCCAACTTAAACAATTGTGGGGACGTAGGCCCTGGAGAAGCTACTTTCGCGGCGGCGGAAGAAAGGCGTCAGTGGAAGACCCCCCAGTTCGTTCTCGTGACCATAGCATGGAAATAGGAAAATCAATTTAATATAGGTATAGTCGAATTGTGTAAAAAACACTTAGGTAATTGTACAGAGGCCTACTGTAAATATTTTGAAATAGAATTGTGTTGGGATTTGAGTCCGCGGTGATGTGTTGTGATAAGCTAGTGTAAATATGACGGAGTTTGCGGAAGGTGACTCCTGTGTTGGTTGTGACAGTAACTAACTCATTTTTGTAAATAAGATTGGTTTGTGGACGTGTTGAGGTTGCGAGCGCAGTGTGGTTATAACTTCATTGCAAATAAGATAGGGTTGTTTAAATTGAGAGCGCGCAGCTCAGCGCTTGTGGACTAATTGTGGATATTTGTTTGTGTTGAATTGATAGCACTGATGATTCCATTCCATTTCATTTTGTTTCTGTTTTA
The DNA here is from genome assembly GCF_004354835.1 of Perca flavescens. Classification (NCBI taxonomy): domain Eukaryota; kingdom Metazoa; phylum Chordata; class Actinopteri; order Perciformes; family Percidae; genus Perca; species Perca flavescens. The sequence goes on from NC_041335.1 coordinate 27,502,587, forward strand.
ATTTTGTCATTGTTTCATTTTTACAAAGTCAGGGATAGACGATTTAACATCATGGCAGAACCAGTCACGAGACAACACTACCCCATGCGGCACCAGAGACAAAAGAGGACCGTATAAGGGTAGACCAAGAGGATTCCCTGGCTGCTTCACTTGTGGGCAGCTTACACACTGGGCCAGAGATTGTTCTATCAGGGGTCCCCCAGCACAAATATCTTATGGTTACAACAGACAATTGATATGTTTACAGACAAACAAGAGCCTTGAATTAACTGAAGAAAACATACAGAGAATGCAGGAACAGGCAAGCCTCTGTGAGCAAAACCAGTGGCTTTTAAAAGGTGCCTTTGTTTGAATTTACACTCTCACCGATGCAACTCCCCCATTCTACCTGGGAAGAGAGTACAATGGGGGGTGGAGATAAATGTAGAAGTATGGAAAAATAATTTGAGGTACTTTAAGCAATTTAACATTAGCTACAATTGTAACAAAAAGAATTTAAGATTCTTAGGGGGTTTTCAATGGATAATTTAGTAAATGCATATTTGGCATTTTGGGCATTTTGACTAAAAATTGGTTTGTTTTTCACTAAAAATGATAAATAACAGGCACATGAAGATAAATTAATTATATGTTTATGCATTCTAATCTTACAGTAGCTAATCTTTTCCACTATTTTGTTTTGTTAGTTTTTATTCTTTTTCATGTTTCTGATGATGTCTCTGAGAAATCATAGGGTTGAGAGAGTCAAGGTAGTAGTAATTCCATTGATATTTCTTTATGATTTGTTGATTTTTTTTTTTATTTTTATTCCCTAGTTTGTAAATATTTGGTTAAAAAATAAAAAATGGGGGGAGATCTGAAGATTTGTAGAAACTCCTGTGCAGGCCACACAGAAGTACTATGCAAATCTTCTTCTCAGGGTATTACATGTGGCACAAAAGAATGACACGGGACTTATATAGAAATTGATTTGCTCAAAAAATAGCAATTTGCTGATCAAGTTTGTTAAAAATGTTTGAAGTAATAGTAAAAGATGAATCACGCAGCCCACATTCCCTCATTGAGAAAGAAAATTGTGGAATTTTTATTTTTTTAGTTTTTTGTGTTTTTGTAATTGATGATGTGTACTGTATGTCTACAATGGGCTCATGACTTTTTGGGATCATTTATTGTGTTATGGACTAAAGCTTTTTGCCTATTGTCTTAAGGACTTTGGAAAACACAGATGACAAAGGAAATTTCTCCTCTATGAGAAATTAATGGACAAATCAAGGACAAACTATCAATAATATGGCTTTTCGCAAGGCAGTGTGTTGGCATGTCAGTAATTTTATTCATAGGTGAAAGCAGCCTCCAGATTCCTGCTGATGAAGTCATTCAGCCTGATGACTACATCTGATCAAGGAGATCATGGAATCCAGGACAGATTCATGCAAGGTGCTGCTGGACACCAGCGCTGCAGTGGAGTGGGAGAGACGCATCACAAGGAACCAGGTTCACACTTCAACTTCAAGCCCAGCAGAGTGCCTACAGGAACCCAGTTCATCTGACCAGACGCTGACGGAGAGCATGGAGCATCACTGCTGCTGACTTGCTGCGTGGTTTCCTGACAGAGCAAGGAGACTGGATCCCACCCCCTGACCCTGGGCCTGCTGACACACCAAAAAAGCTAAGGATGGCTTTTTCCTACAGGATGTAACGCTTGAATGCCAGCACAGTAAGATGGACACCAACGCCAACAAGGGGAGTGAGGAGAATTGGGTCAGCAGTAAATCCACAAGGAGACCTCTGATCTGTCACCTTCATGTTTCAACGGTTAAAGGGCCAGAATGCTCAGGAGGATAAGAGCATTTTTTACAGCAGCTGCAGCCAAGCTAGGCGCGCAAATGTGACGTCAAGAGTGCGCCATAGCCTGCTAAGGTTTTTTGGTGACGTTGCCGCCTGTGCTGGGTGCATGAGAATGAACCAGCAGCGATCTGAGATTTTGTCCCAAATTTTCAGATTGGACAATATTGAACAAGGAACTGTCAAAATCTGTATTTCAGACTTTTATCACAAGTCTGCATCTTTCACTACAGAAAGGACATTGATGAAGACTGTTTCTTTGTGCTCACTCCATCTGAACTGACAGCATATATTGAAGTGTGTGTATATCAGTTTTTAGCTCTTTTGAGATTAAGATCAAACCTAATGCATTTTTTCCTTGAGCCAGATAAAAGATATTTTCTGCCATAGAATAGATTTCAGCCCACCTGATTGCATTACAGATGTGAGACAAGTTATTCCTTGTGCAGTATTTGAAGTGCAGTGTGGAAACTTGAATTTGGTTTTGTTTTCTTTGATTTCTAAGATGTTTTCCCTCCCATTGTTTTTACCTGGTCAACAGCTTTAATATCTTCTGATTTAATTAAGTGTTTCTGTTTTTGTTTCAAATGGAATGCAAGTCACTAATCACTGAGTAAAACCAGCGAAACATATTTTGTTAAGAGAAAATAACCTTCTTGATACAAGATATGGAGTCAGATAAGATGAGGTCAGAGATGAAAAATAATTTCTTGTATAAATAAAACACATTTTGCTAATGTCTACATTTTTGTTGTATGTTTATGTAATGACATTGTTTTCATTAACATTCATAGTGTTTTCACACCAAAGGTGTGAAAAGTGAGGGATTGTTGAAGTTAAAAAGTTAAAACCCAGCTTATGTTTTGAAAACAATGTTTAATGGGGCCTGCAGCTAAATTTAATCAAGTAACTACACTAATCAGCATTTGAGTGTCTCACCCAAAACCTAGCTTCTAAAGAATTAATCAGGTCATGTCTGACATTTAGCATATGAAGAAGACTCATTGTCCCCACAGGAAAGGTAACTATTGTTTCTGGTTTTGGGGAGCCACTCCCTGCAGGGCCAGACATGATTAGAAAAAAGGAAATGCAAACTCTGTAAACTTGAACAGAATCGGCACTACCATGTGAAACGACCTTTGTCTGTGACCTGGGGTAAACCTAAAATCAGAGGTGTGTCTTTAATCAGAGACCCACAATTCCACAGGAATATAATTCGGAAACTGAGGTGATTTCGGCACTTCAATCTGTGACCCCGACAGGGGAAGCACGTTGAAGTCCGCTGTTTACAGAGTATTGTTTGTCATGTCACATGACTGTTCTTCTGTGACTCCGCAAGGAGAAGCATGAGATCAGTCCGCTGTCAGCTGCAGTGTTTTATGTTTTATGTTTGATTGTGTTTTGTCTTGTCGTTTTCATGCAGTTTCATTAAACCGTTTGCTTAATTTTCAATTCGACCCCAGCTTCTCCTTCCTCCTCCAGAAATCAGAACGAACACGTCTTTTAGATAATTCTTAACACATGGTGACCCCGCGACGTGGATTTTTGGAGGATGAAAGAAAAAAAAAGGCGAAATTGAAGAACACGTCTTTTAGAGAATTCTTAACATAAAGCACCAAAACGAAAAGTTAAGATTACCGAAAAGTGAAGGGGAGATAATTCCGGGCAGCTGGGAGATGTTCTGCTGTTGCACAACAGGCATCGAACGTCCTGGCTCGCTATCGCGGAGATTTCCCCGGCAATCCCCACCCACACCCGTCTCTCAGCCTCGTTTAGTAGCTAGCTAGCGTTACAACAAACCCCGTCCGCCCCGGTGTTGAAACCATCCAAAAGGTGACATTGATATGTGAAATATTTTGTGTTTTAGCTGCTGGCTACTGTTAGCTTGCTGGCTCACTAGCTAACTGGTCAGCTACAGATAAAAATCTAATCAAGAAAAACGTAATTACGTTGGGGAAACTGCAGCTATTTTATTATAAAAACATAAATAAACGTAACGTGAATAAACTTGAATGGGTAAACTCGTCCGTGAACTGATGCATTCTAACCGGCAGACAAAATTACGAATCCCACTATGGCCACGCCAAGACCCGCCCTATGAAGCAGCTCGATTGGTTGGAGTTAGGCATTTCACCTTGAGTGGTTAGGGTTAGGGTTAGGGGATTGGTTAGGGGATAGGACCTGTACATGTAAGCATGGACGCCTGGCCAATAGTAGTGTGTGAACGCTATTGAAGGGCGGGTCTTGGCGTGGCCATAGTGGGATTCGTAATATCGCAACCGGCAACTAAGGTGTTTAACACTAAAAACTCCCATAATTCCACGCAACTTCACAACGTCATCAAAAGTCCAGTTTTACCGTCCATTGTTTTGGTTGAGAGACCCCTAGCGGCAGAAAGTTACATATTGTACGTTTAATACTAAATTCAACATGGCATATCAACATTAACTGATACAGTTGCAAACAGGTTTGAAAAGAAAATAGGGTTAGGTTTGGGTTAGGGTTAGGGTTAATCTAGGAATGTATAACACCTGAGACTTATAGGCTTGTTGAACAGAAGCCTTAAAAATACATCAAACTACCAAACTCAACCTGTTCTTTTCATTGTTCACTTTGCAGATTTGGGTGTCCAACAAGTATCAACTGCATTATTACTTGGCAATAGCATACCGTTGATACCTTATTTTAAGCCATTTTAAGTTTCTGGCTATTTATTATGTCATGCACTGAATCAAAGGCTGTGTGGAAGATCAGCAATGTATCCAAACTCTTAGGCTGCACTTTTTCATCATTCATGATAAATTTACAATGTTTTGACCATCGCAGCCCTTTGAATGGTTTTAACACAGGGCTATTTTTGGATTTAACACCGGTCAGCACTAAACGTAATTTGCAATTGCAATTTGGTCAACATCACCAGTAATATTGAGACCCTGCCAAACCTCTTTGTGGACTTTCCACAACATTTATGAGTTGACAAAATCAGCTTTCATCTGGATAGTATAGTTATCTAAAAGTCTGGGTAAAGCGAGATTCTACAAAATACTTGTTGAAATCATTTTGATAAAAGACTGTAAGCTGAATTGTGGAGTCGGACTGTTAAACTGTTGGGCAATGCATACATTGTTTTCCATTTATTTCTATACAGTAGCCCGTGGAAATAATTTGGTAGAGTTATGAGAGTTATGAAATCAATAAATATCAGCCTTCAACCACCCAGAGCACCTGATTGGATGATGTTGGCGCTGTTGGACATTCCAGCTCCAGCTCAGTGGTTCTGAATGAACAGACAGAGGCCACAGAAAGGCTGCAGGGACAATCAACAGTGGGCTCATTACAAGTAAAAATAGCCCGCTTTGTTTACAGTATGTATGTGTTTGCCTGCAGATGACTTACTCTAAATCTGATGAGTAGACATATGAAAGACTGTGTGGGACTGTGTTTTTTTCTATTGCTACACACCCAACAACAGCTGATTTAAAAAAAAGAAAAAAGTCTGTTTTGCAAAGTCTCAATGATCATTCTGTTAGAAGTTTAAAGGATAAACATGTTCGTGCAAAATGATACCAGCTGCTTGATGAGATCGTTAGCTGTCAAATTTTATTACTGCATGCAAATGTATTTCTGTAGGGGAAAAGTTTGTCCCAAAACACAGTCTAACCACAACCTGTATAAGGTAGCAGCGCCGCCACTGTGTGAATGTAAACATCAATATTATTTCCTCATTTAAAACTTTTTCCCAGGCTCCAAAGGAATTTTGTTCCTGCTTAAAAAAAGGAAAACAGATACAGAGTTGACTGGTAAACAATAGCCCATAACCCTCAGGCTTTTTCCTTTGTGCTACAGGAACGGAGAGGGGAAATAAAGCGTTTACTGAGATACAAGAGGATGGCAGGTGTGAGATGAACGATACGCGATAGTAGCAGGGTACCTGGGCCGAGAGAAAGTAAGGAGAGAAAAAACGCCAACACACAGCATCAGCATTTAGGCCTACAAAACAATCACATACACAGAGGGAACGTCATGTGTATGTGGGACACAGTGTGGGAAACTGATGAAAAGTTTGATAAGAGTTTGTAAGGCTGCTGTAGGTGTGAATCTCACAATCGCCTTTTTCCTGGACCTGGAAGTCGATTCCTTGGTTCATGGCAATAATAAACAGTGCATTAGGTACGTTGTTTATTCACTGTAATAAACAAACAACTTAAAATATTGTAAAACATGTGAAAAGCCCCCAACCCCTCTTAGGAATAAACCACCCAGACTGAAAGTGACACAAAGAGACTACAAAAGAAAAAAAAATTATAATAATTGTAGTCATTTTTTGTCTATTTGGAGTCATTTTGTGTCTCTTTTTGGTTGTTTTACTTGACTTTGCATCATTTTGTGGTTGTTGTTGTGTCTCCTTGTAGTCATTTTGCATCACTTTGTGGTCTTTTTTTATGTCATTTTGCATCTTTTGTGGTCGTTTGATTGACTTTCCAACAAGCCAGTTCATACAGAGCTTCTGATACTAACAGGCAAATTACCTATCACCTTCTTACTGAGATTGGGGGACACCAGGGGTGGCCAATTATGTTCTGCAGGGGGACCGTGCCACACCCCTGGCCTCGCCTCTGCTTTTCACCTTATCAGCCGCCTACCTCAGCTCTCTCTCTACGCCGCTGTATTGTGCCGTACTGATCGCAGCTCATTGCTGGAAATAACAGGCCATTTCCTGTTGTGTAGCCCACTCAAGACATCTGATTTCCACCTCCAGCCTTCTGCAGATGCTGGACAGCGATGTGAACTGAATCAACCAGGGACTTGAAGCGAGATGTGTTGTTGCATACCATAAAGCCATTTAATTTAATGAAGACTAGGGAGAAACTGTACAGGTGGGAGATTATCCTCACCAGAAAAAAAGTGTCACTAGCGGTTTGTTTGATTGATTGATTGATTGATTGATGGATGGATGACGGAACAATTATTTCAGTCACTGTCAATCCTGTATTTTCTATTTTGTCTCATCAGAATATTGCAGAGATCACAGTGGAAGCTATGAATTAGAGTATTTTAATGAATATGTCTTCCTTTGTTGATAGTAGGATAATTAAATTATGCATTCATGCACTTGGTTCCATTGGGTGCACTAATTTCAAATCTGGAGTCATTAAAAAAACTAACTTGGCCCCTTATTTAACCAGTAAATATTCTTGAGTCCTGGTAAAAAAAACAACAACATTGCAGCACAATGATGTTAAGTTGAGTAATGCAGGTATTCTGCGTCCATTCAAAGAATAAGCCTTTGTAACTGAAATGTGATGCCAGGTGGTTAGTTTAAGTTCTTAAACAAAATATTGACATCAGAAAGCCTCATCACATGTTTATACAATCACTGTGTCATATTTTCCCAAAAGCCCTGCCATAACATTTTGTGTTATGGCATTAAACATTTTATTTATTGCATCTGTGTGTACCCTCTGCCCTTTTTGAGGTCTGAACGCCTTCATCACATCATCATAATCTCGCACACATTTCAAGGAATAATGACTGATGTGTTTGAACTTAAATTTGTTGAGTGACAAATGAAAACCTCCAAAAAACATGACGTGAAGGATGAGAACGTTCAAGCTGTACACCTGACTTTCCAACAAGAGTGCATTCGCCTTGATTTTGGGAAAATACTTATTCCTTTTCAATGACCCATTGTTATGTTTTTCAGCAGTCCTCGTTTGGCTGAAAGTGATTCACACCTATTAGCAGTCAAAAGGTGTAATAAACCTTTTATTTCTCCAGAACTTTCTCACAGCTGTTGTTTAGGGATGAATGCCACTCAATTATGTAGTCCAGCTTCATTATAAATTCCCACAGTTGTAAGATTGTCTTGTCATGAGAGCCAGCCGGGGACATACAGGTCTATATATGCAGACTACTGTATTTGTCTCTGTTTGGACAGAAAGGATATTCAAGTACCCTGTGAACTGCATGGGAGCCGGAGCCTCAAATAGCTGTTTTCTTTTAAGAGCAGGATTAAGTACATAAACAAATAGTTACCAGGTCTATAATTTATCTGAATTTTTTTGGAGTGAAAGGGGAATTATAAACACAACTCAGGGATATTTTTTATCCCGCAAACCTACAGTAAGCTATAGGTGAGTCCTGAAAAAAAAAAAAAAGCTAAGGAGCTTAATTGCAGAAAACAAAACATTTACTTCCTCTGAACTGTGTACGTGCTGCTGGGGAAAGTAGGTGATTTTGTCGGCCGGGTACTGCTAAGAAGGAAGTAGCCACTCCGGTCCATTTTGTTACAATAGCCATGTTGTGATTTGTATCATGCTACTTCCTCTAAAGATGCAACCTGGAACTTTTTCGGGCAAATAGTTTTTTTTCACAGAAAACATTTTTACAAAAAAAGCACAGGAATAAACAATAAGATTATTGATCGCTGAATTTCATTTTAGCTGCCTCAGTTTGAGGGTCCTGGTACTATGCATGCTGGCTCACTGACACACTGTCACAGCTTACTGGGACACCTGAATAGAACAGAGCCATCATTGATGTTATTAGTAACAGTGCTTGGAAAGTCTGAATGTGTGCTGTGAAAAAGGCCAATTAAACCTCACTGACCCACAGGTGGGTCAGTCAAACCCACACAACTTTTATTTTACAAATTACAAGTTTCCAATAATAAGAATTTTAATAAGAATAATGAATTTTATAAACATCATAGCTTAAATGAACGTGTATATTCCATATTGTCAGACAATGTGAAGCAAGATGATTTTCAACCATAAAGCTACTTAAAGAGTTCTTGCGAGAGCACAATTTGAATTTGCTCAGCGAGTCACTCTGGCATTGAATAATGATGCTCAGCGGCGCCGCAGTAAACTGCCGTGACCCATTCTCTTAATACATCCATGCATGACCTAACGCGACACACACACAGAACATCGAAGGTGTGTTGTTGTTGCCACAGCCAGAAGACACATTTTGTTTCAAATAAAGCTGGAGGCAGCAAAAAAAAACACAGCTGGCTAAACTATTTAAAAATGGCGGGTTTGTTCAGGACACCCCCCTCTGTCGCTTTCACGTCACCTTTTGGTATCGCCTCAGCTCACTTGGAACCTCGATGAGGTGGTACTAAAAATAAGTACCTGTTAGCAGGTACCAGGTACTTTTTTTCGTAATGTAAAACCAAAAAAGGCGAGTAGAGTCGAGGCGAGTCGAGCAGGTACCATGTAATGGAAAAGCGTCATAAGCGTATGGGGCTCTGGATACGTCACCCCGTTGTTGTGATTGGTCGTAGTGTTATCCAATTGCGTGGAGTGAGACTTTCAATTGCATGCTTGGTGCCGCCCCTCGAGTTGGGCCATTTTCATTACTCAATGACAGACCCTTAATCATTCGGATTTGGGTCTGGATTTCCAGGCTAACTTAAAGGGGGAATAATGGATGTAATGGGGTTTAAATGTATGGAATAAATGTCACACACACACACACACTCCCTGTGTATTCCTATGTTGGAATTCTGATTTGTTGTGTGGTGATATCATTTAACTCAAATTAATTCAGGAATATGCAACAGCAACATGTAAGCACTAAACTGTAATAACTAAGTAAAACTAAGATCTGACACATGGTGCCGTCTTTAAGCCAGGGCCTTAAGATCTGGTAATAAAGACAGAGCCAGCTCAAGGCCCTAATCATGTCAGATTCCCAAACAAAAGAAGAATCATGAAAATGTGAACTGTCAGTTTTGGGCAACAATGAACCATTTTTCTCATCAAAAAGAAAAAAAAACTCTTCCTGTATCCCATGAGTAACTTAACCTGCTACTGTATATGGTGAAAAATGTATGTTGAGTGAATGAGCGAATGAATGCGACATGATAAACAGAAATGTAGTAATATAGAGGATAAGTCGCAGTGTTTACAGTAAACTGCTAAAACTTCACATGCAGTAAAATTAAATGAGATCAAATCTAATCATACCTCAGAACACTGTAATGTGATTTACAAAAAAACACCAACAAAGGCCCCCCACTCAGCTAAAAAGTGATCTCTTATAATAAAACAACCAGAGGTGTGTGAATTTTTTTCTATCCGTCACATCCTCGAGCTAAACCCCCTCAGGTGCTTCATTGTCCCACAGAACTCCTGGTTTCCTCGCTCTTTGTGTGGCACCGTGTCACTAGCTCCCACACACATTACACAGCAACACACAGAGTAACACTAATCCTCCTTCCTTCCCTTGCCCAAACTACAATTATGAGATTACTCTCACAAACAAGCAGTACACACACACACACGCACACACACGCACACACACACACACACACACACACACACAAATTATTGGGGCTTGCACTTATATTGTCCAAACTTTAAGGACTTGACTAATAAACCAGAAAGCATCAAAGGCTTGGGTAAACAGTTATTTAACAGCAAATATTTTACATATAAAGATATACAGTAAAGTGGGAAAATGAGTGAAGCAGTGAGAGTGTTTGTGTGTATTTTACAGACTAAAAACAGGAGATAAAGTCCGTTTTGTGAGAAAGACAGAAAGTCCCCCCCGGTCCAAGCGGTGACCTTGCACCAGTTAAGTCCATATCAGTAACCCCGGCTCACAGACTTGACATGGAGCTATTTCATTCCCATGACTGGGCTGCAGATATTTACCCATAATCCCACAGGGTCATGGAGCCAGTCTGTCCCAGCTGCGCAGCGATACTTTGGCCTTTCACATCATGTCTCTCTTGTCACTGGTACATCAGAAGAGAGAGGAGATATCACATGAGGCATCTTTCAGTGTATGGGCTGCAAGTAATGAAAAGAAAATGTAAAAAGAAAAGAGTATATTAAAGTAATTTGCGTAATATGTAATGATGTGCAACTATTGGGGAACATTTTTTCACCTTTCAAATGAGGATGAAACAGCGCTGCAAGGAGACACGCTGTCAGCTACAACACTTCTCTACTGACTGTAAAACGTCACAGCCCTGTAAATAATATGTAAGTTGTTAAAAGCATTGTTTATTTTTCTTGGCAGCAAGTTCACATAGAATCTGGTTATGTAATGTTAGAATATATGAAATTTGTCCATTTACAAAATTCAACATTTGGGAGGAAAATGGAAGCTAGTTCTTTATTTATTGATTTATTTTACTTAGTTGTTTACTTAACATCCATTGCTGAATTGTATTTAGCTCTACCTGATCTCTATAAATGCTAGTGTGGTTTTATTTGTCTTGTTAATAAAGTTCCTAAAAAAGTCCCAAAGCTAATGGACATTAGCACTAATTCCAACTATAGACCTGACTTTTCGTACCCTGTCTATGACAAAATATTTGTACCAATTACTTTTTATGGGTGAACATAATTGCTACCTAGTTTATATTCCATGGCAAAATTTTTTCAAGTACTGTGTTTTGTCCTGTTCCAGTAATGAACCACACCCAGACAGGTTTCAATAGCAGCTAATTTTTTACTCATACCTCTCTTTGCTCCATTTCCTCTCTGTCCACAATGTCTCAGAAAAAGCAAACGAGGGGTTGGGCTCTGTAACTACATAAAAAGAAAAGTAGGAATGCCAAAATTGGAGCAAAATGGACTGTGACTTGGAAAAGGTGACATATCTAACAAATTTGTTAGGTGGTGGCTCTTATTCAGCAGGAAGTGATTCAATGTTGGAGAATATGGTGCTTAACTGTGACCTCATCGTGCAAAATTTGGCAATGCTGAATGAGTTTTTGTGTGGCAGATATAGCTGACATATCTAGGCATTTCATTTGGCAAATGAACAAAACTACAACAACCTTAATCAAGATTAGACTTGTGCTTGAGTTAGTCTATATTTGAAAGCACATCAGGGTCTTGACTGGGAACACAACAGTCATTTTAAAGCATGTGAATTAAGTCTATTTTTATATTTCACTGGAAGTTTCTTGTTTCAATTTACAACTATGGAAAAAAGTGGATTAGAGTTGCTGAAATTGCCCCTGGGATTTATACAAGCCTGGACCTCTGACACATGGCACGGACGCGGAGTGTGTGGGAGTGAAATACTGACTGGTTGCTGAAATATTGAAGAGAAAACAGTGAATGTAAGACGGAAAGAGAGGAGAGGTATACAGCATGGGAGAGTGAATGACATCAAGATGTTAGGCAGAAACAAAGGTAAAAGAGGTTATAAGTGAGAAAAAGAAACTCAGAATGAAAGATGGACGAAGGAGAAGTGGAGCTACAGAGTCCCATGGAAAATCCTAATAAAGGAAAGGCCACATAGTTCCCAAGCACAGCCTTTTTTACTGGCTACACCTCAGGCAAGTAGCCTCAGTGTGATGTTGGGAAGCTAACATTCATCACATAATCCCTTTGAGATGCAATTGACCTCCTCACAACACAGTCTCTGATATAACTTTTTCCCAATAAACTACATGTTCTTACAAAAATTGCTTTTTTTGCACAAAGGCTGAGACTTTCACATGATGCAAGGAGTGGAATATTATTCTGTGTAGACGGAGGACATAAAGGGTGCTATGCAGATGGAGTCTCCAGTAATTATCAAATGTTTTAAGGAACAAAGGAATGGTGTTCTCTGCCTGGGAACAGTGGCTTGGAGGTGTGTCACACACACTACGCCTTAAGCCACAACAAGCTAGATGCATTCCTTTGAAAGAGAAATGTGCACTGTGGTAGCTTCTCACATGTTTCTGGAGTGAGCTAGCCATCATTTATCATATACAAAATAACAACTGTGCGATGAATGCGAACTTTATTGCACCAGTAAAAGCAGCTTGCCAGTTTATCCACTTAAGGCCTCTCAGGAACATCCATCCTCTGTATATAATTCAAGATAAATGATCACCTAATTTTACACTACTCGTGCAACATTGCAAAAAGCAGCTGACTGAATTGAACTATCACCGCTCATCGACAGAAGGCCAAAGTTTTGGCACTGATTTTACTGTAGAAGAAGAAGGAAAGCTAAATTTATTGTGTATCTCTGAATATAATAACAAAATAACCAAAAATATATTGTATGAAATTATAGCCTTCCAAAACAGCCCTATAAACATTTTTCTAATCCCAACATATTGTCAGAACAAAAAAACCCACACAACAGTAAATGTGGGAGGGTTAACTAAACAGCCCATTTGTCATTTTAAATGAGGTTTTGGAACGAGATGATTGGAGAAACACCATGAAAGAAGATTCACTGATACAAAGAAAGCAGATTTAAAAACAGAAAGTGAGTAATGTCAAAATGGTTGGTACAACTTTGTCTTTGGGAGTTTTATTCAACCCCCCCTGTAAACAAAAGGAGGAAGTGGTCCTGTGTGACTGGGACTTCCTGTTTGTGATTATATGTCCAAAAGCAGAACCACGGTCTCTGGACCTCCCACGACTCCGTTACACTCGGGGCTGGAGAACCACCGACCCGCTGCGTCTGGCTGTCCACACATTGTGCTTACGCAGCCAGGGCGCTACAATACTGGGAAGCAGCTGTGGTGGATATTAAAGTGACAAATGTATGTTGTTAACGGCATGCAACACACCAGCTATCATTAGTATAATTAGCTTAATGGGTAGTAGCACAGGAAACAGACCTAATGGTATCTTAACTTGTTGGGCCAGTAGTTTTAACAGCTTGACCCTATTCCCATGGTAGAAAGATTTGAGTGTATTTTTGTAGGAAGAAGCATTCAGATTCTTTAAGTCGAAGTATGAGGCTAATGCCTCATTCACCTTTGACGGATGGTAGAGATGGGAAAACACTAACCTATTCTAGTGATGGGCTGACACCGTAAACAAATGGGAAAGCCATACTCTAACTGTGATGCATTTATTTCAATTTCATTTATTTATTTATTTCTAAAATAAATGGATGCAGCAGAGTTATCGTTCCCATTCTTTTTTTTTTTTGAGATGGGAAAGATGGGCATCTTGATGCCTAGTAAGCACTCCCATAACTGGTCCACTCAAGATGAGTAGAGTTTTTTTGTATATTTGATGCAGCAAATTTGGGTTTAATTACACCCAACTATGGACTTTGGCTGATGTGAGGCGTTGTGTTTGCTTTGTGTGGATGCACTTCCGTTTTATTACAGTAAGTGCAAAGTCAGATATGACAGAGCCTTCTAAACAGTAAATACGACATTATTGACAGGAATGTAATTTACAAATCAGAAAGGTGTATAGGTATAGACCTAACCATCTACATCCACTGATGAAAACTGTGAGATGTAATTAAACCATCTGGAAAAAACTGGAAAGTGAACATGATGCCATGGTTCCGATTTTTTGATATACAAGAATTAACTTAAAATAGCTTTTTTTGGTTCTAACTTTTATCTACTAAAAATAACCACTAAAACCTTTCCAAAAATTAAGACTGAACTTCAGAGCAGAGTTTTCCAAACTATCCCAACATTACATTTGCTGCTACTCTCAGCAGCCACCTCCTTCCCTCAACCTTGCTACTGCAGGAAAGCAGGAGCCAACGACCCTCGCCTGCATTTCCTCACATTGGACAACATGATCTACAATTTAACAATAAAGTCAGTAAACTCTCCTCCCTGATAAGAACAATACAGCAACACCAGGATACATTAATCCGTGTTTGAAACACTAAGGAAATAATACCACTGCAATACAATGGCCTATTTTCCTTCCCTTAGGTATGCTTTGTATCGTCGTGGACACCACACTTGTAAGAATTGTCTAAGCGGTGGGTATGATGTAGTTTTTCACATGATATCGAATGCCTGGTGGTAAAGGTCTGGCCCCGAACCAACCAGTCACTGGGAAAAGGAAATACAGACAAAAGAGCTGATAAAGATTTGTTAATGATTCTTCTGCAAAAATGTGATTGCTTTATTGGAAATAAGAGTAAATAAGGTTATACTTGCACATACAGGTATAGAAATGTATGTACTGTATGTATATGAGTGTATATATGTAGATATATACTGTATATATATGGTGCTTTATGACACCTCGGTTTTTGTATTGTTGTTGGCTGTGTTGTTCTTGGTTTTATTTGCTGTTTTTCTGGAAAGCACTTTGGTGCCTTGTTAAGAAAAGTGCTGTAGAAATAGTTTATTATTATTATTATTATTATTGTTATTATTATTATTATAAATGTCTCTATTTTTGCTTGTTCAGCTGACCTGCTGTGTAATGACTAAAACACTCTCTACAAGCAATTATGTGGAATTGATTAATTGGAAAGGTACCAATCAAGATATGTCCCACTTTTCCCTATACTTAATTCCAAATTGCATTGATCTTTCCAGAAAGCATCTAGGAATTTATATTTTTAAGAAATGATGGACCAAATCAAGCATTACTGTACCTTGGTTGGTGGCACAGTTGAAACTTTATAGTAACAACACACAATAAAAAAAAATGTAGATATGTGCAGGGAAGGAAAGAAAATAAGACTCTTTAAAGTTTCTTGCCAAAACAAATAATAAATGTAGCAAAAAAACACAAAAAGGAAGCACACAATCAACCAAACTAAATATATAAATAAAGGATATTATGATTTTGAGAACATACTCAGGACCACACTGTTCGTTGTCTTTTAAAGACCTTTAGCTAAACTTGGCCCAAGCAATCTTGTCCAACTAATGAGAGTCCCTCAGGGGGATGTGAGGGTACGACATGGGTCAATTCTTTCCCCATCCATGAAGCTTGTTACGGGCCTGTGAATTTGTAAGTAGTAAACAAATTAGAAATGGTTTGGTTGTAGTAATTCTCTGAAAAAGAAACAAGACCACAAAGCTCTGAAGCTATTGCTTGGATCCTACAGGGCCCTTCAAGCTGCTC
Organism: Perca flavescens; assembly: GCF_004354835.1. Lineage (NCBI taxonomy): Eukaryota > Metazoa > Chordata > Actinopteri > Perciformes > Percidae > Perca > Perca flavescens. The sequence goes on from NC_041335.1 coordinate 27,518,249, forward strand.
AGTGAACATCTGTGGGAGAGTTTGAGTTTCAGACATTTGGAGATGTCAACGCAACAGTTGTGGATAAAGAATCAGCCAAGCAGTGGAAGCTGGTCTGTTGATGGGTCGGGGGATTAGAGCAGCTCAGATTTCAGGGGTCATTGACTGTTAAGTGTCAGCGGGAAAATTGTCAAGTCCTTTCCAGATGAAGTATAATAAACACATCTTGAGGTGTGTGACACTTATTCACACTTCTGCTAATGGGTATATGATCTGGTTGATTCACTAATTGCAAGCTTATCTGATAATCCTTAGCACAGTACTTGACACTTCTAGAGGCTGATTTTATTTATCTCGGGGAAAAAAATAGAAAAGTTTAAAGTCTAAAACACTTTTTAGAAGAGCAAGGTACCACATATGTGACAAGGGGGAAAAAAGGGTTTCAATTTGTCTTTCTTATTCCCTTTTTCATCTTGTGACCCCTGAGATTAATCCTGGGGACCCCTTGGGAGGGTCCTGACCTCTAGGTTGGGAACAACTAACTACAAAGATTAGGCTGACGAGATTTTATATTTTAATTGAAAAGATCAAAACCAACAACGATTTATGCCACAAGTCTAATATGTTTTGTTTGTGTAGCCTGATATAATAAATCCCTCCATGCCATAGAGCTCCACTGTTGTCAAAAAACTGTTAAAGACACATCAGTGAGTCACACTGTTGCTGAGTCAGTCCCACATTAGTTTCGCATTGCCAGACCTTCCTCCACAGCGCTGCGAAGGAGGGTCTGGCGAGTCCACACAGCATTACAGGATGGGAGAAAATTGGCATTTCATTAAACCAATCACAATCGTCACCAAAGCGCCGTACAGACAAACGGTGCTGCTGCAACATAGCCTCGAGAAGGAACTTGTTTTGGTGGAACGTGTATGTTAAAAAGTTGTTTTAGTCGTGTGAGAGAAAACTCAGATTGGACAGATAGTCTAGCTAGCTGTCTCGATTTACCCTGAGATCTCAGAAAAGATTATCCATAGTCCTCAATCCCGGAAATGGAATGTCGTGGATATAGACTAGTCCCACATACACCTTCCTCTTACTGTCGATGCTCATAGCACACCAAATGTGTATTAATCCACAGTTTAAAATAGTCCCCCATAAATTCATTATTTACTACTATTTAAGTAATGCTTTCTGTAACTGTAGTGACCAACTGTTTTACAAAATTGTTACAAAAGTGCCTTTAAAAAAAATGAAATTATTTATTTGTGACCTGTTTTTAAAGAAATGTAGGTTTTGAGAGAGCAGTGTGCTGTTTTTTGTTCTTCCTCTGGCAATGTAAAACCACTGGATGTGTCAAGTTCATGTCCATTCTTAGATGAGTGTCAGCAGGTGGTCTGGAAAATGTCAAAAATCACAAATGAAAGTTGACAGAAATGGAATATACAAAGAGTAAACACACTAATTTGGAATAATTAATTAAACCTCATAAGCTCAGAAACCAGCAAAGCACTTTGCGTAACGTGTACAGTGCGTTACATAAACATGTCCTGACTTGTCTCTTACACACCACATCTGCCTGGAGGCTGCTCTGCGCCCACCCACACTCTTTCTCAAAGGCACAAACAGAAGATCTTTTATGCAAAGTGGTATTAACATTGTACATTCTTGGCAGAAAGCTCATCCATGCAATACAATGAGGGCAGCAGTTTATCAAGTTTATATTATGTCACCATCATAACAGGCAGCCAAAAGTTAAATGGTTCTGATAGTACATGCATGATTATATATTCCTGTGATCATTTAATTTATGTTAAGATAGCAAAGTGCCCGGATAATATGGCAAGATATTATCTGTGTCAAAGTAAAGCATGTCTAAAAACATAAAAATTTACAGAATAGATATCAGTGAAACACAGTTTTGTGATATTTTATCTTCATTATGAGCATTGTCCTTGACAAATAAACTACAACTAAAGTAAACTAAAACCGTGGCCGGGTTAGCTCAGTTGGTAGTGCAGGGTCCAGGGTTCGAGTCCGACCTGTGACAGTTTCCTGTATGTCTCTCCCCTCTCTCTCCCCTTTCATATCTCAGCTGTCCTATCCTTTAAAGGCACAGGAATGCCCCCCAAAAAAAATAAAGTAAACTAAAACCAAAGTAAACTAAGTTAGTTGACAAACAGCACTAAAATTGCATATTGGACAGCTTTAATGCACATTTCATTGCACCAAAAATTCATTTCTGAATGCACTTAAGCACCACATAGTCAATTAGTAAGTATATATATATATAATATATGTACCATGGCATGTACAGTTCTTTAGCACTTTAGTGTGTTATCTAAGGCTGTGTATACACCATACAATACTCGTTATGAAGACAGATTCAGAAAGAGAAAATAATGTTGGACCTATTGTCTCCTACAGACACGTTTTAAGAAAAAAAAAATACTTTGCTTTGAATGATAATTTCTCTAATATGGTTTTTCCTATAAAGAACTTCTGCACAATAAGTTTCACATTTCCAAAGCACACCTATGTGACATCGATTTGCTTCCAAACTACAAACCAGTTGTAATATCACAAAATCACGCTTGTACGTTCACGTCTTTGACTCAGATTTAAAATGAGCGCAGAGAAACTTTCCTCTTTCGGCAGATGAATGTGAAAACGCCCTCCTGGTGTCAAACTCTTCTGCACAGTGAAGGTCAAACATCCGTGTGAAGTAACATATTTTTGTGCGGAGGTGGACTTTAAAGTTGCTGCCATGAGAATAAAGTGCAGGGTGTGTCTGTTGACTGATCACATGAGGACAATAAGGCAGTAACAAGTGCAGATTTGTTCGAACAGTCTTAATCATCATGCAGCTTGCTGTTGGTTTTCTATCATACTAGATAACAACATTCACTTTGCATACTGTAATCACTCATTAGATGGCTAGAATGACAAAAATCAGGTCTTTAAAGGATTGTACTGTATTTTTCTGATTTGATCCAACCCTGAGCAGCTGTCTGTGTTTTTCAAGGCTGATGAAGTAGAACAGGTCTCTCCATCTGTGTTGCACCAGTCGATGGGACAGACCCCAACCCCCAGGTCAACACAATGAGAAGGAAATCAACACAAATCCTGTTTACTACCCCCCTCACAATGTGATACAATAAACACACAACCCCCCTTTTCCCACAATGAACAACAGTACAATAGGGAGTTAAATGAAAGACAGCTTTGGTAGGCAGAAGGGATAAGTTTTTTGTTTTTGTTTGGTTTGTTGGTCATGGTTAGCACCTAGGTCCACTCACCTGCAGTGTGAAATAGTCAATAAGTGTAAATTGATACCAGGGAATGACCCAATAAAGATCATGGTTGAGAGTGAGGTCAAACTCTGACAGTCGGCATCAAAATCCAGTGTTTAACATGTCAAGTGGGGCCACATGCCATCTGTTCGCCTGTTGTTTACAGGCGAAGAACGATATAAGCAGCATTTAACAAAATGCCAAAGGAACACAAAGGTCAAATGTTGGAAACATCCTCTCATAATCAGCCAGTTTACTAACACAAAAATGCTAAATGTAATCCTGTTGGCTTTTTTGTGCTTTAACAAGCAAATCCTCCCCCAGATACGTCTCTTATTGTTTTAATATAATGATACATGATACAAATTAGTGGTATATAAATGTAATTTCTAAGAGACATGGATGGATGTGATCCTGCTTCTCTCTTATCAGCCCTGCTACGCTCCACTGTTAATAAACAAAGCTACACACTCCCTGTAAAATAATCTGAAAATGAATGTGTAAACATATTTGTTTTCTTTTTTTATGCTCTGGTAGAAATGACAGTTAATGAAGTGCATGAATTCCTGAGTTTGAGGCTTAGTATGAAATTCCTTTGGTTATTGGTTTATTGTAAATTACCGGATTGTTGTGTGACAGTGTAAAATGATCTTCTTGTAGCAATGGTTGACTTTCTGACGCCTGGATATCAGGGATGCATGGTGATGCTGTGAGATAGGGGATGTTGGCAAGCAGTGAACTACATGTACTTAAACTAGTTTAAAGGGACGGTTCACCCCAAAATACATATTACATGAAATGTATATTTTCCCTCTTACCTGTGGTGCTAATTATCAATGTAGATCTTTTTGGGGTAAGTTTCCCAGTGTTATCAGCTGTAGAAACTCAGCTTTTGGTGCTCAAAGCGGCAAACAGCAATTTTGTTTTTCTCCAGTTATCACGACCCGGTTACTCAAGATAATCCACAGACGCGGTTGTGAGCAGTTTCATGTGGGAACTATTTCTTTCCGCAGAACTTCACCCACCAACCATATCACCACGCTTAAGGAAGTGCACTCATGGTGCTGGCATGTAAAGCGGTGTTAAGAGGTCATGGTCATTTCCATATTTTTTTGAGATTGTGTTGAGTTTTCTCTGTTGTCATTAAAGCTGCAAACAATTCCAGAGCAGTTTGAGGACTTGGCTTGAAAATTGGGATTCAAAATGAATTCTTGACTTGACTTGGCAGCAGAGATGTCTGAACAATCTCACCTCAAAGTTTATTTAGCCGTTCAGAGGCTTTTCAATGTTTAATTTAAAGTGTGACTAAATCTAATTTTCCACACCAGACGCCATAAATTCTGTTCTCATTTGCATAAATTCACAACACCAAATTAAATCAGGCTATCCTCCTAAGGTGCTTAAATTAATTGACTGATTGAGCTAAAATCTAGGTGAGTTAGTAGCCAAACAGCCAAAGCTGATTATGAGATAACCAGACTGATACATTTACATCACAATATCCATATAGTATTGCCTTAATCTATTAAAATGTTATTAGTGTGCATGTGAACCAACTGATTTAAATGTAGGTTACACACATGTTTTCATTGTGTTCTCCACCTCCGAAACATTTCTCTCTGTTGTTGTCTCTTCCAGAACTCCTACGCTCTGGCTGCCCTGCTCTGTCAGGCTTTAAAAGTCTGCTTGATGTTTTTTTCTTCTTTGCTCTTTGTCAGCTCGTTTACCTGTAATGTGGCAAAGTATCAATGTGTCACTCTGTGGTTTATAAAAAAAAAAGATGGCCTGAAAGTGTTGAAAGAAACAGTTACCTATGTACGGGTAACAACCCTAATTGACTGCATCAAAAGAGTTTCATTTTGATTGACAGTTATCCTGCAGTTGATGTGGAGCTGCAGTGGTCTGACACCTCTTCACTATCTACTGTACTCCTATTAAAAGTATTCACCTCCTTTGGAAGTGTTCATGCTTATTGTTTTACAACATTGAATCAAAGTAGATTTAATGTAATCATCAGAAAAAAAACTTTAAATGTGGATCTTGTCAGTGATTTAAATTGATTACAAATATAAATACATGGTTGCATAAGTATTCACCGCATTTAATAGGATGCCCCTAAATCATAATTAGTTCAATTGAGATCATACACATGTACTATGTCAGGAAGGTCAGCAAAACCTACACCATGAAGACAAAGGAGCATGCCCCTAATATGGATCATACTCCTCATCTACTGACCCCAGTTAGAAACTGTTGTAAACTACATAAACAAGCGTGTTATCAGTCTCTCTGTTTACCTGTGCATGACAGCAGTTACCTGTGTGAAGCTGCTCAGACTCTGTTCACAAACCACCTGATGGAAATCTTCTTCTGTTTCTGCTGACTCTGCTCTGTGGCTGAGTGAAAACTAACGTTAGTTGCTGTCAGCGTTTGTCAGTGTAATAGATCTCTAACTCTGGTTCCCAAGCTGTGACAGGTTGTGATGCCCTGATGCAGGAGAGCAGGACGGAGTTTGACTGATGTGGGCTTTTAAAGACCAAAAGACAACTCTTACAGTTATGGCACTGGGCTGGCTGCCAAAGTAAATGTTTTTTACGTTTTTTTGAAGAGGTTGTCACACCTAGACTTCACATTTATGGAGTATTACATATGTGTAATAACCCTGAGTAAAAATGCAATTATGTAAGTTATTATACATACAATGGGGGGTACATACAATAATACATTCAAATGTATCATTTTGTTTCTTAAATGGTGAGTATATAGCCTACCTTCTTTTTGGGTTACAAATTTGTATTTGTTGGTTTAAAAATGTAGAATGGCCCACTTCAAAATCATATTATATTATATTACAGGATTATAATTAGTGATGCATTAATGTTTAAATCACACAGCTAGTTTTACTTTATATAGGCCACATGTGTCAAACTCAAGGCGCGCGGGCCAAATCCGGCCCCTCTCAGATTATGACCCAGCCCGCATATCAATTTAGGTTCACAATACATTTTGGCCAACATTTTTGTCACTTTTTCCGACATTTTTGGGCGCTTCTTTTCTATGATGGCTGAGGAAATTTTTCCTGACTTCTTTAGGACTTTATGTCAACCAAACTGTAACTGAGAAAACTATATGACACATCCAATAATACAGTCAAATATATTTTACTTTTTCGATTAAATAAAAGCCTATCAATAAACTAAACATGTCTGGCCCTTGATGTGATTCTGATTTTCCACTGTGGCCCTTAGTGAAGTTGAGTTTGACACCCCTGATATAGGCCTACTGCTTGGTAGCTTAACCTGTAATAATAGGCCTACATCAGATTTTGTTGATCTGCAAAGTAACTAAAGCTATATCAAATACATGTATTGGTGTAAACGGTCTATGTGTAAAATGTGCATTATTTGCCTCCTAAAGTGGAGTTTATGTTTATAAAGAATCATAAAATAGTAACTGGCTACTCAAGTAAAGTACAAGTAGGCCTACCTTAAAATTGTAGGCGTACTTGAGTAAAGGTAGCCTAGCTACTTAGTCAATTCCCCAAAACCCCTAAAGCTAACCTGAACTGTAACTGTAGGGTTTTAATAATTGCTTTAATTAATATCTAATTTTTTTTTTTTTACTTTGTAAACTACATAGCCTAATAACTTAACTAATAACTAAAAACTATTTTTTACAACATGATAATTGTGCGACGAAAACCTCTGGCACAGACTAATTGCTGGACTAATGATTCGAACTTTTTAATTAACTAATCACTAAAGTGGATAAACGCCCGGGAAACCCCACTCCCCTCCAGAAAAAAACTCTCCATCAAGTTGTACAGCTTGTGTCTGTCTAGGGACCAACTGTGTGTGTGTGTGTGTGTGTGTGTGTGTGTGTGTGTGTGTGTGTGTGTGTGTGTGTGTGTGTGTGTGTGTGTGTGTGTGCGTGCGTGCGTGCGTGCATGCGTGTGTGCGTGCGTGCGTGCGTGCGTGCGTGTGTGAGGAAGAATACGCCCCTCGATGCAACGGATGGAGAAGAGCGTCTCCTCAAGTCATTTCCAACCCGGGATCTGAAGTGACGACATCTCATGCTCGGAGTTGTCACAGACGCCGCTTTACTTTCTCTGTGGATCTACTCAAGGATGAACTGAAAGTGCTATTTTTTTATCTAACGGAGAGGAAGACACACTATCGGATCTATGAAAAAACCCACGTGGATTTGTATAACCATTTTAAACCAGAAGGAATGCATATTTTCTTTGTGAAACTAACTTTCTTGTTGTCGCTGATAGCACTAACACGAGGTGAGTGGCGCGGGGGGGATTCTTATTTCTGGGTAGTGTTCTTCATTAGTGAGATAAGAACATGTAGTTTGATAAGGATTTACTCTTTAGAGTTTAGAGTAGAGTTTGTTTTTAACTTGTTGCATTCACTGCTTTGTCAACTAATGAACTGATGAACTGAAACTAAAGTAACGTTATCGCAACTTTTTTTTGGACTCATCCTGCAGGTTTCCGAAGTTAACTGTTAATTTACATGAATTTACCTGTATGATATCATGCACCTGTTGGCATGATCCTAAACACATCTTTTCTGCTCTCCTGTCTTGCAAATTGGATCAATTCATGCTTTTTACTTTAACCAAGGCAGCTGTTGAGCACTTGTCCAGCAAACACTTAACTTTTTCCACACTGGTATGTAAACGCATGCCTTTGCAGTTTGGATTCAGAGCAGTGTGTGTGTTTTTTTTATATATATTATAGCAAAGCTGTGTTACTCCCCAAACGGCACATTCTTTTTGGGACAGTTGCAGACAGGAGCATGCAACTGCCAAACAAGTGTCAAGTCCCCTTTTTCACCACAAAAACTGCTCTTTGAGGTGGCAAGAGTCACACCTAGACTTCACATTTATGGAGTGTTACATGTGTGTAATAACCCTGAGGAAAACAAATATTTGCTGCATCACATAGACAGAAATAACTCCAGGTTCCTGGACTTGCTTAAAAGTTTCAGCAGGTGTGTTAAAACTTTCTATTCGCAGGTCTAAGATGCTCCATGCCCACGGAGTCGTGTTTGAACCAGGGGAGGTGTGTACCAACTCCAGATGGCAATGGAGAGTGCAAGTAAGTTATAACATTTCTTATTCTCTTTAAGCGATAAATGGCGAGGTATACGTGCAGAGAAATGTGTCATTGTGGAATTTGACATGACTCCGATTTTTGGTTGACATGTGAGGGCTGTAAAGGGGGGCAAGACCAGTGTTGCTATTTCTTGGAGGCAAATGGTCAGAGAGCTGGGACAGAAATGAGTGGACATTGATGAGGACAGGGGTCACTGTGAGAGAGAGAGAGAGAGAGAGAGAGAGAGTGTATTACTGCCACCACACTCTCCCCTCTGCAGCCAAACTCTCGCAGCCCTAAATCTTGCTTTTCTTTTCTTTCACGGATCGACAGCTGGGGTTGCCAGAAGCCATTGTTCCTCCGCTGCGATTAATTCTGTGTGACTAATCTGGGTGAGGCTTCCCAGAGAGACCCTCAGACTCTGTCCTCCCCCCCCCCTACCCCCACACCACCCCTCCTCTCTCCTGGGATTGTGTCCCCTCCTCAATGGCCCTCAGTGCTCTCTCTCCCTCTCCCTCTCTCTCTCATTCCCCTGGACAGATGGCATTGGGTAGATGTTTTTTAACCTGCTAAGAAGTGAAAAACAAGTTCTACATTTAGTCTTTTTTTTATATTTGGAGATGTTTTCACTCCACATGTAAACCAATACACATGTAAACCAATAAGCACCACCTTTGCCCAGAACTCTTTTACAACAAAAGCCTATTTTGCACTTGGCTCTATTTCCATCCTGGCATGAGCAGCACCAGCCGGTGTCACCTCGCTGTGGCAGAGCTCGGTGACCGGGGCGAACGATTGGGCCGGCCGGGTCACGGCTCCGAGACTGCAAGACCCAGGCAGCCATCTTGGCCCCATGCCACATCTTAATTTGGTCTGGTTGTGTTATTCACCCCACAATCAACCCCCCCCCTCTCCTCCTCCCCACCTCCCCCAGCTCCTCATTGGGCCACAAAGCCATCATTGTGCCCCTGCCCCTGTTCTCCTCCTCAGACTTCTCCAATTAAACATGGAGATGGACATCCTCGCAGTTTTGAAAAGATTTGAGCGGGCACACAGGGCTTAGTTTGTGATGGTGTGTGTGTGTGTGTGTGTGTGTGTGTGTGTGTGTGTGTGTGTATAAAATATTGCTGTGTCAGTCGTCACTGTGCCACCAGAGGGCTGGGAAAAAGTTAGGATCATCAAGTTCGGGCTGCAGAATGTTCATAGCAGAAACTTAGAGCTAAAATGCTGTTTTGGCTGTTTTTTCCCTAATACTTTTAGACCTTTTTAGATGATGATTTGTGCACGTGCCCAAAACTGACACCCCAAATGAAACAGCTACTGTTCTTGATCCCCTTTGATTACAGTCATGAACCTGGTCTCTTCTAAAAGTTAACAAAAAGTCAGAATTAGTCAAAATGATACTGAACCAAATTTACAGAGAATGAGGTTTTCGATGTATAGTTTGTCAGTGAGCATTCAACCAGCTGCTGCTTGATTTGGTATTTGTGGAAGTGATTTTTGTTCTAAATTTGAGAAAATGTGTTTCTTCTGTTGCTGTGAGGTCAGCATTGGGATTCCTACTTTATCAGAGGAAGCTACGTGCTTAACCGTTACATAACTAAAGGGGAAATCCAGCTGTTGAGTATTACACCTCCACAAATTAAATGCAGGCAGAGCTTGTGGTATTCAGAAGTGCTATTAGTCAAGCTAAAAATCCTGCTAGGATCCAGCCTAATACAAACAAAAGCATCTTTATTTAGACCCTCCCTGGTAAAGTCTTTCAAGCTCCATGCCCCCAGTTTATCTTAAAAGTTTGCCATCTTAAGCCAAGATAACCCTGATGACATCCCCGGGAGTATTTTGTCAGAACCAAAGAAGACATTATACAATGGTGTGTGTGCAGGGTTGCAAAAGCAAACTTACACACATTTAGACTCATCAGAGACTGCCTCCCGTTTCATGCTGCAAATACCTTCCTGCACGCTATGATCTTTTTGTAACCTCTTGGTCACAAGCAGCACTTACAATAACAAAGCCTCTTATAATAATATACAATCGAGCAATTCAAATTTTGGACAGGAAGCCGATAAGATCTCCTCATTGCCATGTTCTCAAGAAATTAAATGTTGTCATGAATAATCTGGTGCTCCTCTTGTATGGTAATGTATTATATTAGCCTGTGTTGTGTAGTGTTTTGTCTGTATTTCCTTGTGAGTTTTTGCATTTTAAGTTATGTATCTATTGTTGAGTTTGTGTTCTTTACTGACTTGGCCGTAAATTAGCTTAGGCTATGAACGCTGTGCTGTGTGGCATTGGTCTGTGCTACATACTTTTCCCTATACAAATAAACATACACAAAACTATTTCACAGGCTGAATACTTTACTAGGTCATTTTACTAGGGCTCTACCAGTAACCCAGGTTTACTAACGTCTCTCCACCAGGGTTAATTGGGTTAAAGGTTAAGTGTAAATTGATATATTTCTTTTTATCAGTTTATTGTTTCTAATATCATGCTTGGCCTGGTGAAGGATAAAGCCTGACAATTTTTGTCTAATGAAAGCATGCAGAGAGGTTTTTTTTCCCCGAGCCTCACTTCATTCTTGACAGAATTTCGATTGGGTTTCTCCTTAATCAAGAAGCTGTCCAGTTGAACTCGAGTGTTAATGTCGAGGTCAAGCAAGTGGGATTGGATGCTTCAGTTTTATATAGTCTGACAGAGATGCCTACTTGACATGCCATACCATAAATACCATCTCCTCATATCTGGCCTGCCTGGCCTTGTGAGATTCTGACTGAAGTTTATCTCCAAAGAGCTTTGAGGAGGCCTCTCATTTACGGCAGAGGCTTGGCAGCAGGAGAGAGCAGTGACAGAGCCGAGTCAATCCAGACCAGGAAAAATAACTACCAAATTCCAGTGGCACAATGGCCAGAATCAAAGCAGCAGAGCTTCTCTCTGCCAAGGGAGATGAGAGATGTTGGGCGAGGAAGGACGCTGCTGAGAGATCACAAACCTTCATCATCAGTTAGTCAGCGTGATGAAAAAATACAACTGATTTCTGACAGCCTGTTGATTGCAGGGAGTCACGTGATTTAGGATTTAGGTTCTCGTAGTAGATGAAGAATGTGTTTGGATTAGGCCAGGCTGGAAAACAATTGGCTATATGTTTGGTCCTGACATATTGTCACTTATACTCATGTTGCATTATTGTTACGGCTGAGTAGTATTTTTTTATTTTTATTTTTTTTATATATTAATGCCAGTAGGACCCCTGACCTCTTTTACAGTTTTACAGTTCCTACGTAAGTAAAATACACTTTAAATTAGCAAAGTTTCCTGATGTTTCTTCTTGGATCTGGAAATTCCCAATCAATAGATAAGTAAACAAGACTGTGCATCAGCCACGAATACTTGACACAGCTTCCGATGCTTTATGTTAGAAATACATATTGGCCGATTATTAAAAAAGGTATTGAGGTTTGATACTCATCGCTACAGTCAATATTGTTCTGACAAACATGACTAAAACAACCTGTGCTTACCAACTTTCCATCACCTCTGACTCTTCCTGTGAGTGCTTATGTTGTAGTTTTGTCTAGATTGTAAGTGACAGTCATTGGCATTGACATATGTTTCTTTTTTTGTTGTTGAAATGAGTACAGAATATTGATGTGATGGATGTGTTGAAATGTAAAATTTGGGGGGGATTGCAGTGTGGATGGCAAACCTTTAAGATCGAAAAATCTGAGAACTTTAATCCTGTAATCATGATTTTGAGATTTTTCCCGGTTTGCATTAGATAACAGAGTCTTTAATTCCCTGCTGGTATGTGCAGCGACTGCTACAGTATACACCCACTTCAATGAAAGTAAGCCCTTGTCTCTCCGGTTCTGGCGATTCCTTAATGGCACCTCTGTTCACTCCGGTCAGATGAGTCTATCTGGGCCCCCCAACACACACACACACACACACTACTACTCCCCCCTCCCATGCATCCATTCAGAGTCAGGAAACAGCCTCGGAGTGGCCCGAGGGAAGAAAAGGTGCCGTATCTGATCTTATCATCACACAACGAGAAACACACAGTGCGATGCTTTAATATGGCCGCTGCCGCCGGTGTTGGGTTCCCTTTGGCAGGAGTTTGGCTGGTGAAAGGGCTGGTCGTCAGATTGTTCTGGCCGAATGAAGTGACTTGGTGGTGGGGAACCTCAGCGCAGAGGATTAGTGATATTTGAGCCTCCCTGGTTGGCTTATGCCAAGACAAATCATATAAACTTTGATCGCAGGCTGGGACGACTGACAGCAGATTTGTGTGTGAGACAAAGACACTGGGCATACTCTTAACCACACTTCCTCATTTCTTTTTTTGTTCCTTTTAGCCAGACCACCTGTCTGGGTTATAGTCTAACAACTAGGAGGGACGTGCACTCACCCACACTGCAGCATGCTTCATAATACCCATGATTACTTGTGGTTTTGCCCATTGAGCTCCACACAGGGACAGATCGACTTTGTCTGCCAGGTGTGCTTTTAGCTTTCAGTCACTGATACTCACTCACTCACTCACTCACTCACTCACTCACTCACTCACTCACTCACTCACTCAAAGAATATTTAGGAGAATGGAGTGTAATGCCTTTGTGGTGAAACCTAACACAAATACATGATATTTTTAGATTAGTGACTTTCACTTCACAAGGATCATTATCTCTCATAATAAAAAAAGACACGCTTTACAACTCCAGAACTTGCTTGAGAATTATCATGTTGATCTGCTACAGTATCTAGCTACAATGTGCACAGGCAGCTAACACTACATGGATTATTATGTAAAAGACTTTCCTATTCTTTTGGTTGTTTTGAGCAGCTAAAACACACAATTCTGTTAACTTTTTAGGTATCAAAATGATACAAATTGGCATTTCACCGACTCCTAAAAACATCTTTGGCCGAGTGAACAGACACTGGCTTGCGAGTAGGCACGTTAACCAGTTATCGATTTAACAGCCAATAGCTGATTTTGTAGTTTGGCTAACTCACAAAATAAATGTACTGTGTGTATATAGCTTCTGAAATCTAAATCAAAAAATATGAAGCCTGCTAACACCCTAAGCACCCTATTTGATTGATGTAGGCCAATTGGGCGCAGGGAGGATGCAGTGATGGGATATTTTGGCATGCTCTGGCTCAGACCTTGAAGTCGCCGTGTACAGTAACAACCTGAGTGTCTGGTTTCACTGTCAGCTACACCTTCAGACATCCGTAAAGCCTTTAAGTGGTTCCCAGCCTCGTAAAGTAGGCAGTGGCAGAAGTCATTAGAGCTGCTATGATTCTCAAGACATTCAAACACAGACACACACACACACACACACACACACACACACACACACACACACACAGTAAGTGGTTGGTCCCTTGAGGGGGGCTCTTTCCCATGGGCTGCGTCCATAACGCTCCCAAATAAACAGGGTCTCTAATGAAGGCTGCCAGATGTGGGCTGGCCAGGTCAGCTCTCCTGTACGATTAGAGAGGAAGGAAAAGAAGGATGGATATAAGGAGAGGGAAAGAGGGGCAGCGTTTCCCCTGTAATTTCTGTAGCCAGTGGGGATTTGGTGGTAACTTTGGTTTCAGTTCCACAACAAACAACCTTGTTTTTTGTCCCAGCTTTGGTTTTAGTGGAAGAGCTATTTTTAGACTTGATTTCTGCGATGTAAGCTGAATTTAATTGTGCATTTTAGTGTTGATTTCTTTTCAACCAGTGGTGGCAGAGTTGTCACAGTGGTTAGCCAAACGGTACAAACATGCTCCACTAACACAGTTTGACTCCAGACTGGGAGCTCTGCGTCACTGAACGAGACACCTGAGAGAAAGAGCACAGCTCTAGTTTACATGTATTACAACTTGTCTTTCAGTATATACAGTACATCTTTTTGGCCATCCTCTATGCAATGAACAAAGTTGGAAAAGAGAAGTATTACCAAAACCCACTATACTTTACTGACGGACTCCATTAATTGATTATTGGTTGGCCTATTAAATAGTGAAAGTTTCCTTTTAAAGATTAAGATGATGTCTTCAGATACTTTTTTTTTTTCAGACCAACTAAAAACAAAAAAAGATATTCAATTCACAGTGCTATTAACACAACAAATCAACATATCCTCACACAGATAGCAGAGAAAGAAACTGGAACCAGTGACAATTTTTAACAGAATTTTTTTTAAATCGTTGTCAATTCATTTTTTTTTAGATTAACTAATTAATTAGTTCCTATTTCATCTTTGACCTGCATCACTTACCGTAGCTGTGGATGCACACAGTTCCCCTGTGCTTTCAAAGGTTTACTTATTTTTGGTGTTTTCACTTTAAGTTTTATCTCCAAATAAAGTGGTTTGGATAATCTGGTTAATCCCTTGGTTTGCTCGTTTGTTGCCGTATCAGACTTTGTTGTAGAGATGTCACCGTGTTCCCAGACCTTAGCAGTTACTTTGGCGAGTACAGTGTTATCAGAAACAATATAAATGATTTCTAAAACCATGACAATATGATCCAAGTTGTAATAAACCATGTTTAGTTGTCTTCTGTTATCTTTTCCTCAAATATATGAGGAGAATATGAATAAACAAAGAATACTCTTAATTATGTCATTTACAGAAATGGAACCAGACACTGATTGTGTCTCCCACAGAGCTTTACATGGCACAATAATTGAATAAATGCACAACCTAATTCACTAAGCTTCTTAAAATGGATACAGATCGGGGTCTGTACAGCTGCCAAAATCTGTGTACTCACTCTAGGTTTTTATTTGTATACAGTGCACATCTGTAGCCTACATATTACGTTCAAAGCCTCCATCCCGTCTGTGTGTGACCTCAGAAAGATGGCAGATGGCAGATTGGCCCGACACTGAGGAAAGCCCCTCCAGAGTGATGCCTGGCCAAGGGTCAGATGTCACCACAACATCTGCTGTAGGCTCGAGACTCCGCCCGGCCCTGTTATGCATCCCATCAGTGTCGCGGACCTGTTGCCACGGGCTACTGCGGCAGCAATAGAAGAAGAGGCGGCCCAGAAGTGAGCGCAGAGGAGAACAATGAGGGCTACTGGGCAGGGATGACAGAAAAGATAATAACAGTATCAGCCTTACCGCAGAGATAATTCCACTGCTGTCCTGCAGTTATACGATACCCCCCAAACACCTGATATTTGCTCAGCTTCTGATTTGTGCCCCTCTTTTCATGTCTTCTTTATTTACTTTGCCAGCAGCCCAGTTTACCTGCTGCTGTTGAGATTATCCCGCCTGCCAGGCCAGCAGATTTCTCTTGTTGAAGCAGCTGCTTTTCTCTGTTTGTTTTGATTACAGCCAAGACTCCATAAAAGAGTCGTTAATATCTTTTGTCTCCCCCCCACCTCCCTTTTTTTTTATAAGTTTGTGCTCTCATTGAGGCAGTTACGCTTGCTGCCTGTAAAAGCTGTTTTGTGCTGAGCGCGTATTTGTCGGGCTCTCGCCAAGTTAAAGAGCAAACTGTTAGCATTCTTTGCCTAGCGTGTGCTACAGTTGACTTAAGTCAACTGTAGCACACTGCTAGCACCTCAGCCAGAGTGTGTTTGCATAGTGCGTCCACGTGCACCGAGGTAAGGGTGCAGAGGCTCTATCTGTTTGTCTTTTAGGCCTTGGTGTGAGACGCTGGGCTGTTTTGCGAGGGCAGATGCCAGGTTTTCAAAGCTGGTGCGAGTTTTTTCAAGGAACCATAAAGTAAGGCTGCCAGCGATCCTCGGGTTAAGAATCAGGACAGGAGACTCTTTAGAGTAAACACCAGCATTCCTTCTGAACTGGCAACCCATGTCTGTCTTTCTCCCCTTAAAAACCCAAAGCAAACCCGTTCCAGTTTCCTTTCTTTCAGACTCCATTGTTTGTCCTGCTGCTTGTATGTGTTCTGGATTTTAGGCTTTTCTTTTGCCTTACGCTTGGCCTTCAACATCGCAGATCACTAAAACGTTGCAGAGCAGCTTGGAGAAACTTGGATGAAAGTGTTAGGGGGAGTGAGCAGTAGTCAGTTGAGACTTGTAAATCCTAATGTGGTGTCTTACAAACGAAAAGGAATGAGTGGGGGAGTGGGGGGGGGCAGTGAAGGAGAAGCGCGGGGTGAAGGGGGTTTGGAGGGAAAGAAGCTGCACAGAGGGGAGCGAGCGGATGCCAGCGACCATACGACTTTGAACAGAGGAAGTGATACCGATAATGTGAAAAAAAAACGGGGGAAATTCAGGGATGAGCCATATATAATGAAAGACGATTAAGAGAAAGATTTTTTTTTTGAGACAGAGAGGAGGGGAAGGAGAGGAAAGAGTGTAACAGCTGAATACGCCCAGCCTGTGGTCAACTCTGAATGAGGAGGAAAAACAATGGGCCCCTCATCCCCACTCTCTCTCTCTCCCTCTCCCTCTCTCTTCTCTTCTTCACTCGCTCTTCACTTCTCTGCTAAGTAGTGAAGGGATGTGTGTGTCTGTGTGTGTCATCCTTTTGGACGTCCAAATGGATGTCACATTCTTGCTGCAAAACAAATGAACTGAACATGTTTTTTAACATCAGTCAGCTTGATTCTTCAAATGTATTCACTTATAATCATTTTTATTTGTTTCTAAATTGATTTTGTATACTTATTAAATATCGTTCTTTCTGCCCGGATTAATTCAGTAGTATTTAAAATAAAACAACCCTCAAAATGACTTATTCGGACTAATTCACAAGTTAATAAGCTTGTTTTTTTTGCAGTGCATGGCCCTTGTCTCCGTCTAGGCTTGAGGACAGTAGTAGGATGGGGTGCCATGCAGAGGAAGGAGGCAGAGTGCTGGGATACGGGAGGTGTGGGAGGAGGAGGAGGAGGAGGAGGGGGTGAATGGCCATGGCAGCAGCTGCCGTCTCCTCATTAACATGCGCACCTGCTCCCTGCGGCCTTTTTCCAGCGAGCTCGTGTGGCGCCTCACGACCTCAGCACCCGCCACTGCTGGGACTTAACTGGACTGGCCTTCTAGCAGCCAGATCTGCTGCATGCAGAAAGTGGAACTGCAATAGGGTATCTAGAGTAAAAGTGTCCCTAGTTTCTGGAAGTTAAAGTCTGAATTTGTAAAAACAGCAGCCTGCAAAGTTGCGTACAGCTTCATTGTCATATCAACTACAATAATAAGACAAAAAGAAGTAGACAGGCATCTCATTAAATCAGGATTGTATGCGAAGGCAAAATTTCTGGTACGTCTGGTGGGTTGTTTTAAATTGCCTTTCAGCTCAATAATCAAATCTTGTTAGATAGAACTTTATTGTCAATACAAGTACTGAGACAATGAAATACATTTAGCTTCTAATCATAAATCCAGAAAGCAGTAAAGTGTTGTAGTTTTTGGTCGGACTTTCTCCTTGTCTGAATTAAGGGCCTAATGATAGAGGGTCTTATATGTTTCAGATTGTGAAGACCTTTGAGGCAAATTAATGTAATTTGACAATTCACTTGACTGTGTGATTTTGTGAGAAAGCAGGTCTGGGATTTTTTATGTGCATGGAAAAAATTTGACTTTCAACTTTGGGCATAACTGCTGGTCTGGCCTTAATGCTACAATGATCCCAGGCTAAATGACTCTCAGCTAAGGTACCACTCTCCGCTAACTACGTAGTGACATGCCACCAGTCACTACTACTGTTTGTGCAGCGGGCAGCCTAGCATGTGATGTTTTTTCTTTTCCTTACCACAGTCCTAAGGCTGCCTAATCCCCTGAGAGGAGACCCTGTCTAAACACACGCCTGTCCCTACAACCCTGTCCCTAAACCCACGGCTCGGCCTCACACACACATACACACACACACACACACACACACACACACTGGACCCCCTGGGAATGTTTGGGGACGTGGTCCTGCCAGCCCCTGCGGGCTAACAGACTTGCTGTCTCTGGTCAGGTATTTGTGAGTGACGGCGGGTTTTAATGTTGTGGGAAGGCCGCTTTGATGTCTGCAGGATGTTTTATGCACAATAGTTTCTGCGTGAGAGTAAAACACAACAGTATTCAAAGAGAACTGTTGATTTCTAGACATTCTAGACACATTCTCTGTGGGATTTTTTGTTCGCAACGCAGGAATTCACTTTTCAGAAATCTTTCAGGTAGCGCCACAGTCTCTTCCGTTTCATCCTCTTCCCATAACTTGTCTATTGCTGGAGCGAATCCTCTCCGGGGAGGGAAAAATAACGGGCGGTGAGGTGGGGGGGGCGCGGTGCTTTGAAGTTTCCATAAGGTTGGCTTGCAGCTCAAACACTGGCATAGATGCTGCCTTGTCCTCAGGATGAATGAGTGCTGACAAAAGGGTCAAAGCAAGCACATTTCAGCCCGGAGAGCCGCTGAAGGGTGCCATGATAGCTTCACTTCTTGTGTCTCGACTTTTGGAAAGGACGGATTAGGAACAAGAATTCCAGAATACTGCAGAATTGTTGTGTTCTTGTCTCCGGTGCTATTGAGTAGATGCTTTTTTTTTGTAATGACCAGCCCTCCCTGGCCAGTGGCCACCCAGTGTTGTTGACAACAGTATTGAATCTGGTGATGATTATGGGAATGTGGCGGTAGGGAGGGTCCAATGTGGCAGGTCTGAGGTGGTTGGTTTTGGTGTCAAATAAAGCCAGATATCGTCTTAAATTTTGGACATCGTAATATCGTGATATGATACAAGTGTTGTCTTTTCCTGGTTTTAAGGGCTACATTACAGTAAAGTGGTATCTGAACTTACCAGACTTAATAGCTGTGTTATTATCTGCCTTTACCCACTTAGTCATTGTGTCCACATTATTGGTGATTATTTATCAAAACTCTCATTGTGTTAATATTGTGTGAAAGCACCAATAGTCAAGCCTACAATATCGCCGCAATATCAACATCGATGTATTTGGTCAAAAATATCATGATATTTGATTTGATGGTCCATATCGCCCAGCTCTAGTTGGCAGCGAATGCCTGATCAAACTCACAGTCTTGTTTGCTTATACTTTAATAAGTTATTGACTGGTTAAAAAAAGAATTGTAAAACAAAACATAATAACATGAAATGTAAATCTACACAAAGTTTTTGTAGGGCTGCTTGTGTACAGATACTTTTTTCAATAGGTAAGCTTGAGAGATGCTAGTGGTATGTGGATTTTGTTACCATTATTGAACTATTCCTTTAATCAGATATTCGCAGATTCAAAACCTACAGTATTACTGGAGCATAACTTCAGTGCTAAAAAAAAAAAAAACCTAGAGAAAATCATATGAAGTAACTGGAACAAGGAAGTATTTGCAATGTTTACATAATAAATGACTTAAACGGATTAATCAGATACAGATACAGATCCTGTGCATAATCTTCCTGTGCATGTGTACAAGACTGCACACTGTGTAGGTATGAGTGTTTGCATGCTCTGTGTGTGTGGCCCTCTTTTTTGAGCCGTGCGTATCCTCAGGGGACACCCTTCAGCTTCTCTCATTGTAATTGTAAATGTGTGAATGTGTCCCTGTGATCTGCAGCATCTCTCTCTCTCTCTCTCTCTCTCTCTCTCTCTCTCTGGGAACTTGTTCGCTGGGGTCCAAGCGGTGTTTATGACTCAGAAACAACCTGTGAGGAACATCACAGGAGTTTGTCCCCCCCCCCCTCCCTCCCTCTGTTCAGTTTTACCGCCTGAAACACATTGTTGGTGGGGGGTGACGGCAGAAAGACCAATGGCCCGTTTATAGCATAGTTTCTCATGGTTGTGTTGCCGTGTTGTAAAAACAGCAGGGACAGGACCATCGTTTAAGAGACATACCCAAGCAGCTGATTTATAAGCACAGTAGCACACAAAGGGATGACCCTTGCTAGTCCGGTGTGTAGTCTTACCCTTGTGAACTCTTCAATACGTGCTGAGCAGAAAAAGATTGGATGGACAAAAATAGCGTTTGGGAATTTCTTTTGACCAATTCCACTCTTTGTTATGCTGATTTTTAATGAGGAAATAAATAACGAAGGGACATTTATTAGTAGACCAATATATCTTGCAGAAAGAAGGTTTTTATCAGATGATTAGTAAATTGTTTGTGTTCATGATATACTGGTTGTTCTTTATAATCTTTTGTTTGATAAATAATTACTTGAATGGGGCCAAAGTTCAACATTTTAAACCAGTCGTTCTTTTATTAATCAAGCCAGCATGAGAAAGTAAATGTCATTTATAGATGCCTTTTCGTTGTGGGTATGTTAAATGGTGAGCTCTGCTTATTTTAACCCAGTTACTGTTTTTTTGTGGGATCAAGTAGTTGCACAATAGTTATTTTAGTCTTTTAGATATTCTTATAAATAAGACAATCTTCAAATAAGATGCATAAATAAGAAGTCATGTATCCCCCTTATAGATGCAGCCTTTTCATTCCTCACCTGTCAGGGGCTGCTGATGTTGTTACTGACCTCTCTACCTGTGTTTTCTCAGGTGCCTGGATGAAAACGTAGGAAGCAGGTGCCAGTTTTCTAACCCGTGCACCTCCTTGCCATGCATGAACGGCGGCACTTGTCGCGCCGTGTCCAAGGGGAACACGGTGGACTTCAGCTGCACCTGCAGACTGGGCTTCACCGACCGCCGCTGCGTGACACCCATCAACAATGTCTGTATCAGCTCGCCATGTCGCAACGGAGGCACCTGCGAGCTGGAGACTCTCCAGACGTACAAGTGCCGCTGCCCACCTGGATGGTCAGGTAACACGCAACAGGATTGTGATAGTAGAGCAGTGGTTTCTAACTTTCTAACTTACTGAAGGGTTGCAAGATGATAGAACATAAAGACCTGCCTGGAATCTTTTTTTAAATATGAATTACTAGATAGTTTTACCTCTTTCGGGAAACAGTTTAGTCATTTGTTGAACTGATCACAACCGATAGTTATCGCAAATAGACGTAGCTGTGTTAAGGGTTCTTTTGAAGTTTTAAGAGATTGCACCAAAAACTATAGTTTTCTGTCATTTTCTGAGAGTTTGGAATTTGAAGGATTGGAAGAGGTTTCCAGAATTAACAGAGAACAACTTTGATAAACACTTGATTTTTTTCATGATCGTTGTCTCAGATGAGATTGTTAAACTAGGCAGTAGAGAATTGTTTGTCTCATGATGTCAGAGTAAAATCAGTAGAAACCTCTGACCCTGAGAAAAGAGCCTAGCACAGCCTATACTAGAACAGCATTACTCTGTGCCCTCAGGTAAACTGTGCCAACAAGCCGACCCCTGTGCCTCCAATCCGTGTGCCAACGGTGGCCACTGCACCGCCATTGAGTCCAATTACATCTGTACCTGCACGCCCTTCTTCTCTGGAAAGAACTGCAGACAGGACGTCAACGAATGTGATGTGAATCCTTCGCCCTGCAAGAACGGCGGCGTGTGCATCAATGAGCTCGGCCACTACCAATGCCAGTGCCCGCAGGAGTACACGGGCAAGCACTGCGAGAGCCGCTACTTTCCCTGCAACCCGTCGCCCTGCCAAAATGGAGGCACCTGCATCCAGAAGGGAGAGACCAGCTACGAATGCTCCTGTGTGCCAGGTATGGAGATGACACATGATGTATGGCTTGGGAGCTCCATTAGAGGAGGCCTTTATTGTTATGATGATCTGGTGTTCTGCAGCTGTAAGGCATTTAAATCTATGTGAATGAAACGCTTGTGTGACCAGCATCGTTTAGGGAATGAAGAGGCTTAAACATGTATGGCTGAACCTCTCCGATGTTAATGCCATCTTGATGCGCACTGCCCTTTCACCGGTCAACTTAGCACAAGCAGCGGTGGTGGGCAGAGTGCGTGGCCAGATCCAGAATTTCATAATGAGGGAGAAAGAGTAGATGTGCTTTTCAGTGTTTAAAAAAAAAAAAAAAACTTTGTATGTGGAAAAAAAACAACATGTCAAACTAAATATTAATCAATACATTAATAAATACTTTAAAACGTTTCTGGAGGGCGACTGTTTTTTTTTTTTTTTTTAGAAAGTACTGAGGTGTGATATCAGTCAGCTTATGAAATTAATTAGTTTAGTTGAATCTAAATGTTACTGCCTGCGAGTTGCTGGCTTAGCAATGATGTCATTCAAGGCAGGGCTGTTCCTGCTTGTGTTTGTGTGTGTGCCTACATAGTATACGTGTGTGTTTCTGCTTTGGTGTGTACAGTGTGTGAACAAGGCAGAGCAGGAAGACATCGGGGCTTATCATAAGGAAATGGTCAAAGGACAACATCCTTTTCACATAGCGGAATGAAGCAAAGCTCGCTGGGACTATAGACCTCCGCACAGACTAACTTTACTTTGTTTTTGTCTGTTACCATTAAGTCCAAAACAAGCTGTTCCTTGAAACAGCATCCTTTTGTATTATTATTGTTGTTATCCTTGAAGAAAATCTATTCCCCAACATATTTTACGCTTTAAAATTTCAGATAGTTAGCTGACTCTCTTGCTCCTGCTTTGGAGAAGCATCATTATGAAGTAATGTTTTTATAAGTGGGTCCCCATTTTATCTTGTGCATACTTACAGAGGACCCAAGCACTGTGAGTGACACGATTCACAGTTTTGCTAATGGTTTCACACTATTCCACTGAGCAACAGATGTTAGTGTCGCCAAGCAAACTAGAAAAGCATTAGCAAAATGCAGAGAAGAAGACTCAAGCTAGCAAACGTTTGGAAGTACATTTGAGGCCTAACATGTTTACATGTTTAGAAATCTCCCCATGGTGCCTTGTTTCGTCTCCTACTTGTAATGTTGATGATCAAGAAAGCTTTCTTACTGTTTCATAATTGTAAAGCGTTTTCAGGAACGATAAAGGTTGACAGAATTTTCTTTTTGCAAATACGCTTGGACAAAATTAAGGCACCTGCTTTTGCTTCTCCTGTAGACAAAACATTCATGTCATGCTTTTGCTGTCCAATAAATGCCATCCACTCCACCAAAAAAAGAAAGAAATATATATATATATATATATATATATATATATATATATATATATATATATATACACATAAGGGGGGAAAAGCTGTATTTTGGGATATGCGCCATCCCCAATTCAAGTCCAGGTAGGGGCTGTTGTTACATGTCACCTCCCTATATTTCACCTTGCCTTAAAACACCAAAATATTTATGATTTATTAATATAAACAAACATGAATGCTATTCTAGGTGTGAAGCCGTAATGAATGATGTAATGGAGTTACTGCTTGATGAATTATAAAATCTTGTCACATTCTCTTGAATATATTTGCGTGAAGGTACTACACTGATTTTGTTTTGCAGAAATGTCAGTTTCTTTCTAATAACATGTTGCACAAGTTTTAAGTAAATTTCCGATAACAGTCGGCTTTACTGGCTGTATGCCTTGAATTCAGAAGTAAACAAGCAATTGTTTAGGAAACGCCATGAAGTTTTTCGTGAAGATGACCAAAAGGACTCCTGGCAGTGGCAGTGATGACTTGATTTTTTACCCAACATGCCACATGTGCAGTCCAGTGGTTGCCTCTTGTGTAATTATATAGCACAGTGGATGCTATTACATGGCGAGGTTACCACAGACCTCAAGAGGGTACAGCTGCCTCCTTTCTTGGGAGGAAAAAGACAGTTGGCCACATTTAACTGTAGAGAAGTTTCACTCCCTTTGTTGTAAATGGGAGATGGAGGAGAAATTACTAACTGAAAATGTGAAGCCTCCCAATACGAGCCTGTTACTTATATTTCTCTCTTTGTTTCAGGTTTTACGGGCAAAAACTGCAACCATAACATTGATGACTGTCCAGGTCACGCGTGCCATAATGGCGGGACATGTGTAGATGGAGTCAACACTTACAACTGCCAGTGTAAACCAGAATTTACAGGTTTGTATAGCGATGTTCTAGTACAAAAAAAGTAAAGTTATTATCACTTTAATCGTAGTGATTATTATTTCTTTTTGCGATGATTTTTTTAAATTGATTCTTTTCCCTAGAATCATTTATGTTATTTATTTTACCCAATGATTCACCTAAATAACATATTTATACAGTACCGCTGACGGCAACTACATCATATCCTTTGCCAGCAAAGCAGACCGAAAGCAGAAAATTCAGAAAATATATGTCATGTACTTCTTCACAAGTGAAATAAATGTCAGACTTACTGACTGACATGTGATGTTCATTCTTTTTAGAAAACAATTAGTTTTTAGAAATGTCTCATGATGTATCGTCTCCCTACGAGTGTAATATTCAACTTTTGTTTTGTTAAAGAAGGAAAAGAAAATCGCAACGCTCAATACTATCGAATCGCAATACTTCTAGAATCGCAACAAATGAAAATCGCGATAGAAATCGAATCGGCACTCATGTAAAACCATTGAAAAAATCTAATTGGGAGAAAAGCATATCGTCCCAGCCCTGGTGACTTTTTTATACTGTAAAGAAGTTTGACAGTAAACCAGAAGGTGCAGAAGAAAAGAGTTTTGGGATATAAGTGGACTTAAACCCGCTGATCCCTGGTCCTCCCACAGGTCAGCTCTGCACAGAGGACGTTGACGAGTGCCAGCTGATGCCCAACGCCTGCCAAAATGGTGGCACGTGCCACAACACCTACGGCAGCTACCAGTGCGTGTGTGTGAACGGCTGGACTGGTGACGACTGCAGCGAGAACATCGATGACTGCGCCAGTGCTGCGTGCCACGAAGGATCCACCTGTCATGACCGCGTAGCTTCTTTCTACTGCGAGTGCCCCCATGGCCGCACAGGTACTTACATGTTTATTTTAATTTACTGGAATTTAGCTGTTAAAGGTCTAGTGTGTAAAGTGTTTAGTTCTTCATTATCCAAATCTGTGTTGCCCGTTCACAAACTTGTCCTTTTTCATGAATATTTACCACCACCATCAATTCCAAATATTCCTTTTGACTTGAAATTTTACATTTGCATTCGCATGAACTGGGGTACATGCTCCATATTCATGCGCCATCTTGAAATACGTTAGCCGGTAAGGGACATACAGGACATACTGCTCCGCCTTTTGCATTTTCGCTGTCACATGATAAACTCACAGTTGCTGCTAATGCTGCTAATGGGTATCGTAGCTTCCCGGCCCCGGCAAGTTTGAAGAAGGAAACATGGAGGACCACACGTATTCAAAATCCAAATTTCAGGAACAGAAGTCTTCATCTTCGCCCAGAAAAAGAAAAAGGATATCAAAAAGAGCAAGAGACCAGCATGACACTTTGTTGTTGGGTGTGAAGGGCATAGGAAGTAACAAATTAAAATGAAAGGCTGTAAAGTCAACACCAGTTCTCCATGCAGGGAAAGTGACAAATGTATTAATGCTGATCTTTGGTGTCTCTGTGGTTTTGGTGTCCTTGGTAACTATTAGTTTGTTTTTTTACTGTCTTCAGATGACATATTAGATCATTTCTACATTTTGACATTCAGTTAATTTCTCACTGCAGTTTGAAGACACTAATGTGATGACGTCCATCAGTTTGTTTTACTGGAGGGACGTATTTTTAACCTACTTTTTCTTCCCCAAATAAAATTGAATCTTTGACATGAATTCTGTGCTGTTCCGGTTATATACTAGAGCTGGGCAATATATCAATATTATATTGATATTGTGATATGAGACTAGATATCGTATTAGATTTTGAATATCGTAATATTGTTGTATAAGTGTTGTCTTTTCTGCATTACCGTAAAGTGATGTCATTTTGAAATGAACTTACCAGACAGTTGTAACTGTTCTATTATTTGCCTTTACCCACATTTATTATAACCACATTACTGATGATTATTTATCAAAAATCTCATTGTGTAAATATTTTGTGAAAGCACCAATAGTCAAAATTATCGATATCAAGGTATTTGGTCAAAAATACGGTGATATTTGATATTTTGATGTTGCCATGGGTACTTATACATGTGTTGAACACTTTATACTGTATGGGAGGGTATTTGGTCAAGCATTATAAAGTCCATCTTGTGTGTTGTGTACCAGGACTGCTGTGCCAGCTGGACGACGCATGCATCAGCAACCCTTGTCAGAAGGGCTCCAACTGTGACACCAACCCCGTCAGCGGAAATCACTTCTGTACCTGCCCATCGGGATACTTCGGAGCTTCCTGTGATCAGGATGTTGACGAGTGCTCTCTGGGTAAAACTCACACTACCTGACCTGCAAACAGTGTTTGTTGTCTAGTTTCAGCCCAAAAATCTGAATGATTGAAGACACATTTTAACTTTAGCAATATCACGGAGCTGTTTGACTAAACTACTGTCAAGAAAAGCTTTTCAACCTTTTGTACAAGCCACAATACGAGCTCATTCTTTCCTGTTATTATTGGTACTTTGGTATAGAGATGGCCCGATACCATTTTTGGCTTCCCGATACCGATTCCGATACCTGAACTTGCGTATCGGCCGATACCGAGTACCGATCCGATACCAGAGTGTCATATATTTCATTATGTTTTAACAGCTGTATACTACTATCCCTGTATGGATGTGATATAATTCTATCTTTGTTGTCGGTCTGGCTCAGGTTAAACTCTTTGTGAAACATGAACAAACACAAACAATGAATGCCCCAGAACTTTCTTTTATTCTCCAGTTTGACAGTCAGTTATAACGGAAAAAGAACATAAATAAACTACTTTAATGTAGATTTTCTTTAGGGCTTTATTACGTGGTATCGGATCAGTGCATAAACTCCAGTACTTCCCGATACCGATACCAGCGTTTTAGGCAGTATCGGAGCCGATACCAATACTGGTATCGGTATCGGAACATTTCTACTTTGGTACCCACAATTGTGCCCATAATCGCAGTAAATAACACCCTCAGGGGTGTTTTTGCTGTAATCACACACACTCAAGGCTTTGGTTTGGCTTCGTCAAACAACAATAAACCACCTAAATCATGTCTTTACAGTTTGATTGCTACAAGACGGCCTGTTACAGTGAAAGTTAAAGTACTAATTTGTTTAAACAGGTTCCAACCCGTGTGAGCACAGAGGGAAGTGTATAAACACGAAGGGATCGTTCCAGTGTAAGTGCCAGCGGGGTTACGTGGGGGCGCGCTGCGAGCTGGACGTCAACGAGTGCATATCGAACCCGTGTATGAATGAGGCCACGTGCCTTGACCAAATAGGAGACTTCCACTGTATCTGCATGCCAGGTAAGACCATTTGAGTTATTATGAAAAATACTGATACTCAGGTATCTGACTAAATCTTTTAGTAACATTTAACACATTCCTGAAGCATGATCACTCCTAAAATGTGTTATTACCCTCAAATACAGTGGATATTTGACTTTATTAATTATTTGTTTCGATTCATATTGCCGATTTATAGTAAATCAAGGCTAACAAACAAGTCACATGGACTCACAATGGCCTTAGCAATTTATAAAGAAAAAAAAATCTTTTTTATATCATTGTCAATTGTAAATCTTTGAGTTTTAAACTATTGATCGGATAAAATGAGCCATTTAAAGGTTTCACTTTGGGCTCTGGGAAATTGTGATGGTCATCCTTTACAATTTTCTGACA